>NW_020954637.1:1747121-1803594 GCF_900497805.2 Vombatus ursinus | reverse complement strand
TTCTTTCTTTCTTTCTTTCTTTCTTTCTTTCTTTCTTTCTTTCTTTCCTTCTTTCTTTCCTTCTTTCTCTTTTTCACTTTCCTTTTCTTTCTTTTTCTTTCTCACTTTCTCTCTCTCACTTTCTTTTTCTCTCTTTCTCATTTCTCTCTGTCTTTCTCACTTTCTCTCCTTCTCCAAAATTTAAAAAATACAACCCAGAACCCAGTTGCTGTTGGGTTCGTTATCTCATTGCATTGCAAGTAATCATTTTGGATGCCTTTCCGGGAAAGGAATTGACTTTGCCAAAATTTAAAATCACTTTTATGAACACTGACTGATTCACTGACTCACTGGCTATATGGGAGGGGTAAGGGACAAAACCATGAAGTGACCTCTACTTACCGTCCCTCACTTCCACCCCCACTCCGCTATCCTGCCACTTAGTAGGATGGAAAAAGCACTGGGTAAGAAAGAAGAGCTGATAAATAAATACATTTTTAAGAAGAAAGGAAAAAAAGCAGAGGAACTGGGTTCAAATTTGGACTTTTACATTTATTGTCTTTATGTGGCCCTTCCTCATTAGGCCTCAGTCTTCCCAGCTATAAAATGAGTGCTGGATTAGATGATCTCTGAAGTCCCTTTCAGCTCTAAATCTCAAGTGAAATGCTCTGGAAATGCTTTGCTTAAATAGGTAATAGGTTCTGAGCCAGAGTAGCGATGAGCGTACAAATGCAGAATGTCAGAATGGGAATCAATCCACAAGTATTTATTAAGCAGCTACTATGTGCCAACACTGGTCTAGGCACTGGGGGATAGAGATGAAAGAAAAACTGTTCCTACCCTGAAAGAGTTTATATTTTATTGGGGGAAGCAACAAGTACATTGCTGTTGTTATTATTAAGTTGTATCCGAATCTTCGAGACCCCTTGGACTATGGCATGCATCTACTGTCCAAGGGGTTTTCTTGGCAAAGATACTGGATTGGTTTGCCATTTCCTTCTCCAGTAGATTAAGGCAAATGGAGGTTAAGTGACTTGCCCAGGGTCGCTCAGCTAGTAAGTATCAAGTGTCTGAGGCAGAATTTCAACTCAGGTCTTCCTGACCCAGGTCTCTATTAACTGAGCCACCTCATTGCCTCCAAATACAAGATAAGTTTTGAATGGAAAGCAGTAGTAGCTGGGGGCATGAGGAAAGGGCCTATGTGTAAGGTAACCGTGAGCTGAGCTTGGAAGGGAGCTTGGATGTCGTAGAATTCAGTGGGTACTTGAACAAGAATCCCCTCTTGAAGACTTCTAGTCTTGAGGCAACAGTAGAGAGAGCCTTGGGTCAGGAGTTAGGAAGACCTGAGTTCAAATTCAGCCTCAGACTCTAGCTGTGTGATCTGGGGCAAGTCATTTAACTACTCTGCCTCAGTTTCCTCAACTGTAAAATGGGGATCATAACGGCCCCTACCTCCCAGAGTTGTTGTGAGAATGAAATGAGATAATAATTACAATTGTAATAATATTACATAATAATTATAATTGTAATAATATAATAAAATAATTGTAAAGTGTCTGGCACATAGTAGGGGCTATATAAATGCTAACTACTATTATTCTAGTAAGAGAAAACTTCTTACTTCCCAAGGCAGCTCAAGCTACTTTCAGATAATTTCAATTGTTAAGCAGTTTTTCTTGACATCAGACCTACATCTGCTTCTCTGCTGTTTCAACCCATAACCCCTAGTTCTGGTGTCATAATAACAATAATAATGTGCACATACAATGCTTTATGGTTTGCAAAGCACTTTATATACATTAGCTCACTTGATCCTCTCAACAGCCCTGTGAGGCAGGTACTATTATTAACTGTCTTTTATAGATGAGGAAATTGAGGGTAAGTGATTATCCAGGGTCATACAACTAGTAAATACTGGGGGTGGGAGGAATAAGGTGGATAGAGCATTGGACCCGGAGCCAGGAAGACTGAGTTCAAATCCTGCTTCAGACACTTACCAGCTGTGTGACCCTGAGCAAGTTAATTAACCTCCCTCTGTCTCAGTTTCCTCAACTATAAAATGGGAATCACGAAGATCAAATGTGATAGCATTTGTAAAATGGTTAGCACATAGCCTGGCACATAGTAGGTGCTTAATAATTGCTTGTTGCCCTCCCTCACCTTGACTCCAACTCAAATGTTCTTCTATGTTATGGGATAATTTTGGTAATTTTGAATGTGGCTCCTCAGTCCATGTGGGAGGTATGATTTCTGTTTGGCACAGAGAGAGACAGAGACAGAGACAGAAAGACGAGACAGAGACAAATAGAGACAGAGAGAGAGAGAGAGAGCACAGACTTTGAATGGGGAAGGATCAGCCCCCAGAGTCACAGGTTTGTGGGAAGGAACGAATGTTCCAACAGACACATTGATTCCTAACACCTACATCAACTCGATTGCTAAGAGTGGATGAAAGACCATTCTCCCATTGGTTAAGCTGAGATTTCATCTTGTCCCCAAGTCACAGAGCTCCTAATTCTTGTCCATTTTATTTCCCAAACTATTCTCTATAACTCCCCCAGTTACTGTTTTACTGCTTGTTTTGACAAATATTTTTGCTCAGCATCTGTGATTTTCTTTTGCATAGTAAGTGTTTTGTGGGAAGGGAAATAAAATGACGGAGATTAAGCTAAATGCTACCCTTCTGATCTGGGGCAAAACTACACTAAGAAAATGACCAGGGCAAGTGGCCTTCATCCTGAACCCCAATAGAATATTATATCCCTAGGCCGAAAGGATCTGATATGTAATATATGTATGTGTATTTATACGTGTGTGTGTCTAATTTTTGCCCTATATCTCTCTTGAAGACAAGGGAGCTTTAAAGGGTGATCACTCCTATTCTCCCCAAGAGTGGAAATAATCATCCAATAAAGATCCTCAACTAAACACACCTAAATTTCTGACTAATAAAATGAGCACATTTTTTCCCCACATTGACTATCCATACCAGAAAATTCAAGAATGCTTATTGAATATCATCCACACTATGGTAGACACTGTTGGGCAGGTAGAGCTATATTGCAGTTAACCTCAATATAGTGACCCTTATCCATTGAACATACAGCACAAAGTAGTAGAAAGAGAGTTGGACTTGTGGTCAGAGGACCTGAATTTAAATTCTGGCTTTGACACACTTACTACATATTCTGCCTTACAAGAGTTGGTGCCCTCTCTGGGCCTCAATTTCCTAATCTGTAAAATGAGAGGGTTGGACTAGATGACTGATAAGGCACCTTTAGCTCTAAATCTAGGATCCATTTGATAAAGCCATCCTTAGGGGCCAATAATGCAGATAATTATAGAATCATGGTCAGAAGTAGAGGGAACCTTAAGAAGACAGATTGTTAGAAATGGAATAGTTTAAATATCATAGGATAGTTTAAAACATATTTTTATTGATAACTTTTGTTTTCATGTCATATATTTTTTCTCCTATATCCCTCTTCCTTTCTCTTCCTAGAGAGTCATCCCTTACCAAAAAAAAAGGGTTGTAAAAAGAAAAGAAAAAAAAAGTACAGCAAAAACAATCAACAGTTGGAAGAATTATGACATCATAGTTAATATTTCACACTTGTAAACATCCCCACCTCTGCAAAGGACTGGGGGAAGTAAGGAAGTGTCCTCTTATATCTTTCTTTTGGTGCCAATCTTATAATTTTGTGATATTCGCTTTCAATTGTTTTGTGGTTGTTGTATTCATTTTCATTGTAGCCACTGTGTATATTGTTTTCCTATCTCAGCTTACTTCACTCTGTATCAGTTCATGTAAATCTTTGCATGTTTCTCTGTCGTCATCATATTCATTGTTTCTTATCACATCGTCATATCTAGTCCATTACATTCATGTTCCACAATTTGTTTATTCATTCCCCAATCTATGGGCATCTTCTTTGTTTCCAGTTCTTTGCCACTACATAAAGTGCTTCTATGAATATTTTGGAGCAGATGGCGATTTTCTCTGTGTCATTGACCTCATTGGGGCACATGCCTAGCAGTGGAATCTTTGAGTCAAAGGGTCTGATTATCTTAGCCCCTGTAGTTGCATAACTCCAAAGAGTATTCTAGAACAGTTGTACCAATTCACAGCTCTACCCACAAAGCTTTGGTGTTGGTCGACTAGTACTCATGAAGCATCTACTGAAGCCAGGTATTGTGCTAAGCTTTCTCCAACTCCTCCCACATGAATTATTCCCATATTATGTCATTTTTATTATTGGCCATTCTGAGACAAAAAAACTTCAGGGTTTGTTTTGATTTGAATTTTTCTTGTTAGTGATTTAGAGCATTCTTTCATATGTTATTAATAGTTTGCAATTTTTTTTTTAATAGTTTGCAATTCTTTAGAGAACTGTTTGCAGAACACAGACTATAGCAAGGGTGGAGAACCTTCGGCCTCAAGGCCACATGTGGCCCTCTAGGTCCTCAAGTGCAACCCTTTGACTGAATCCAAACTGGACTATAGAATGGGCCTTAGAACATAAAATGCTAGAGTTGGGAGGGACCTTAGAATGAGCAGATATTAGAACCTAGAATGTCTAAAGTTAGAAAGGACCTTAAAATGTGGGCGCTGAGACACTATTTGGTCAAACCTGAAGGATGATACCATTAGCCGAAAAGAAGGTAAGTGACCTCTCCAGTTTACTGGGCAAAGGAAGGACAGGAGCAATTGGCCAGGAGAGAACAGGGTCTGGGGGGAGGGAAGTGCTTGGAGCTCCTTCCCAGAAGAGTCACATACCTTATGCTGTGAATACTGAAATGAAGTACTCTCAGAAAAATGTTGCCCCTCTTGGGAAATAGTGTTAAACGCATAGCACTTCAACAGAAACACATAGTAGGCTTAAAATATTACTTCTTTGCTTAAGAGAGGCTGCCTGATAAGGCAGAATGAACAGAGGCTTAGAGACCTAGATTCTATTTCTATTTGACTACTTATCAGGACTTTTCTTTCTAATCATTAGCTCTCTTTTATATAAAATGAGTTTGGACTCTGTAACCTCTCCCATGTTTCCTAAGTCCAATGATCTACATTCTAAGGCCCCTCTCGGTTCTGATATCCTATGTTCTAAGGGCCCGCCCAGCTCTGATATTCTGTATTTTAAGAGCCCTCCTAGCTCTGACATTCTATGTTCTAAGGCCTCTCCCAGCTCTGACATCCTGTGTTCTGAGGCTTCCCAACTCTGACATTCTGTGTTCTAAGATTCCTTTCAGCTTTAACATTTTGTTCTTAGTTATCTAGAGTCCCTCCCAGCTCTGACAATGTGTGTTCCAGGATCCCAATGGAGAGTTATATAGTGCTTTAAGTTTTTGGTGTGATTTACATGTACTGTATCAAAAACAGCCCGAGATAACAATGTGAGGTTTCAAACTGCTGCAAGGTAGAATGGTGTAGATATCATCAGGAGGGTTGGAGATTTCATGCTGAGGCTATTTGGGGATCAAGGGAGAAGAGAAGGATTTCTCTAATCTAGTCATGGTTGGAGATCCCTGCCCACCTAGGGTCAGTCGACTTGTTTTGACTGGAAGTTGGGTGAGAGACATTTTGAATTGGTAGGACATGGTAGTTGTCTTTTAAGTATTGCAAGGCCTGCCATGTCAAAGAGGGTTTTTGTCTTCTTGGTCCCAGAGCCAAGTCAGCAAGTATTTAATAAGTGCCTACTGTGTTCCAGGCCCTATGCTAAGTGCTGGGGATACAAAAAAAAAGGGCAAAAACCCCAGAGGTCAGTGGAAGCTGTACAAAGGTAGGGTTAGGCTTCATGGAAGGAGACAGGAGCTGTCCAAAGTGGGGTGAGCAAGTGGTGGGTCCTTAACTAGAAAGTTTCAGACCAAGGCTGGATAACCCTAGATTTGGAGCTGAATGGGAACGTAGAGGTCATTGAGCCTAACCCCCTTCATTTTATAGATGATGAAACTGAAACTCAGAGAAATTAAGAAACTTGTCCAGAGTCCCCACACTACTAAATATCCAAGTCCAGATTGGAACACCATCTCTCTGACTCTGATTCCTAGGTGTTGGGTCCACTGAGCCACCCTGCCTCTCCCATTGTCTATGTGGAGGACAAGATTTGTGTACAGGCATAGCTTTGGTTACACGGCTTCTGAAGTTTCTTGTAATTTCTGTGATTCAGTCAGTTAATTAGCAATCAGTAAGTACCTACTATGTGTCAGGCACTGGGCAAAAACACAGGCCCTGTTCTCTAAAAGCCCATGATGTAATGGGGGAAATGATGCAAAGAACTGTTTACAGACAAACTATAGACAGGGTAAACAGATGATCAAGAGGGAAGGCATGGAGGGGAATGGAGAAAGTCTTCCTGTAGAAAGGGAGACTTGAAGGAAGTCAGGGAAGTCAGGAGATGGAGAGGAGGAAGGAGGGAGAGACAGGCATGGAGCTCAGCCCATGGGAGATGGAAAATCTTGTTTGAAGAACAGCAAGGAAGCCAATGACAATGGCTTGTGGTGTATGTGGGGGAGCGACAGGTAGAAGAAGACTGGAAAGTGAGGAGGGGGCTAGATTATGAATGCCAAAGGGAGGATTTTCGGTTTGGTCTGGGAGGTGATAGGGAGCCTCTGGTGTTTATTGGATAGGGGCGATAAGATCAGACCTACATTTTAGCAAGATCGCTTTAACAGAGGGTGGAAGCACTGGTGGCAGGGAGACCAATTAGCAGGCTATTGCAATAGTCTAGACATGAAGTGACGAGGGCCTGCCTCGTATCAGGGTGGTGGCTGTGTCAGAGGAGATTCTGAAAATAGAGCAAGCAGGCGGCTTCATGGCTGGCAGCATACATATTCCCCAAATATTTTTGGGAAAGGTGAGGATTGCAAACAGGCCATCTGGATAGTGCAGAATACTGTCCTTGAACATCCCTGGAGTGCCATCACCTAATCCTCTTCCTCACTTAACATCCATTGAAGGAAGCTCACATTTCAGAGAATTAAACTATGGAGAGAAGGCCAGGAAAGACAGAAATCACTCCCAATTTAATTGAAATCCATTAGACAGGAGGCCACAGGACAAAAGGTGAGCTTTGGGGGTTTTCATGTGTGTGTAACTTTTGCTCTGGAGAGCTTTTTGGTTAAAAAAAAAAAATCTGTTCCCAAGTAGGGAACAGGGGAATTTCCCTTCTGATCCAGTGAAGATTTTCCCTCTAAACTTACCACTTCAGTGGCCCCAGTGCTCCTTCTGCCCCAGGTCTGTATTGGGGAAATTTGTGTTTGGATGAAGAGGATAGCTCCCCTACTAAACCTTGTGCTCCAGAGTTTCTCACCCAATCTCTAGGGACTTCCCTCTCCCTCCTTCCCACATCTTCTCCCTCCCTGCTGCTCTCTCCTTTCTCTTCCTCTTCTCCCTGTTTCCTTCACCCTGATATAATAAAAAAGGCAATGGTTTTGCAGTCGGAGGAGATGGGGTTAAATCCTGCCTCTGACTGTGTGTCCTTGGGCAAGTCCCTTAACCTCTCGAGGTTTCGAGTAATTTATCTGTAAAGTGGCAGGGTTGGCTTAGACGGTGTCCAGCGTTGTTTTCAGCTTTAGAGGTGTGCTTGCTCTTATGATCCTCCTTTCCATTTCTTCTTCTCTCCCTCCCATCTCCTCGAGCTCCTTACACACTCTTCCTTTCTCTGTTCATTCTCTGTGAATTCAGTCTTAAGAATTATTTTTTGTTCCATCTTGGAATCACAGAATCCCAAAGTGTTGGAACTGGAAATAAACTCAGAACTTAGAATGTCAGAACAGAAAGAAGCCTTAGAACGTTGGGTGTCAGAGCTGGGGATGGGGAGTGTGACTGGCGTATTGAACGGCAAAGTTGGAAGGGATCTTAGAACCTAGAATATGACAGCTAGAAGAGACCTTAGAACGCTCCTGATAGCTCAAGAAGCTTCTGTGACTCCCACTTGCCTCTGGGCTAAAATACAATATCCTGTGTTTGGCATTTAAAGCCCTTCTCCTACCTATTTTATATTGTTCTTCCTCTTGTACTCTAGAGTCCAGCCAAGCTGGCTGTCTTAGCCTTCGTCACCCCATCTACTGTCTTCTAACTACTGTCTTCTTCTCCTGTCTACTTCTCTTCTTCCTTCCATCTACTGTCTCCAAGCCTTTGAAAGAGCTGTCCCTCATGCCTGGAATATACTCTTGCCTTACCTTTGCCTCCTAGAGTCTCTAGCGTCTTGTAAAAACCTCGAAGTTACTTGTTCCTCCCTCCACCCTAATCACATTGTATTTACTCCATGCTTATTTTATATTTATTTATCTAAATCTGTAGGTTTTATTTATATGTTTTCTCTTTATTTACTTATCTATAACATCAAATATAAGCTTCTTGAAGGCAGGGAGTGTTTCATTTTTCTCTTAGCATGATGCTTGACATAGCAGAAGGCTTAATAAGCCCTGGTGCTTATCAAACAATCACCAACCACAATTCTGGATGATCAAACATGTCTTGCAGATCGAGTCCTAATTTTTTCAGGACGTGGCCAGTATACAGGAATTTGTTTTGCTTGACCCTACATGTTTTTTCTCACTGGGGCTGGGGGAGGAGGAGAAAGGAGAGAATGCGTATCCGGAAATAAAATAAAATGGAATTTAATGATCAATGCTTGTTGATCGAGTAATCGATCAGCTGCCTAGTCTGCACAATGACAGCAACCCCTGGCCAGGTAGACAGAGCCAGCCAGGAAGCAGGAAGATTGGAGGTCAGGTTTCGGTTCAGGTTCTGGTTTACATGGACTGGGTTATTCTGGGTAGTTTAGTGTGATCCCAGGCTATGTTCTAAGACTTTATGTAGTAGAATAATTAGAATCCACACTGATAAAGGGAATTCCCTCACTGGAAGTTCTTATCAATGAAATCTAGGGTCTGGTTCAAAAAAGAATGAAGCAGGTGAACGCCTGACCTCCTGGGCTTTCGTTCAGACTAAGCTCAAATGCCACCTTCTGCAGGAGTCCGTTCCTTACCCCTTCCCCAGCTGTTAGAGTCTTCTCCTCCTAAGGTTGTCTGCTGTGTACTCTTCACGTTTCTTATATGTACCTATTTACATGTTGTCTCTCCCATTAGACTGTAAGATCCCGGTGGGCAGGAACTGTTTTTACCTTTCTGTGTATTCCCAACCCAGATGGCATAGTGAATAGAGGCATGGACCCAGAGTCAGAAAGGCCTGAGTTCAAATCCAGCCTCATAAGCTTGTGTGATGCTGGGGCAAGTCACTTCACCTCAGTCTGCCTCAGTTTCCTCATCTGCACAATGGGGATAATAATAGCACGTATTTCCAAGGATTGTTATGAGAATCAAAAGAGATTATTTGTAAAGGGATTTATAAACCTTAAGAGACTGTATAAATGTTAGTTATTATAATTATTAGGGGCAGCTGGGTGGCTCAGTGGATAGAGTGCTAGCCCTGGAGTCAGGAAGACCTGAGTTCAAATCCAGCCTCAGACACTTACTAAACCCTGGGCAAGTCACTTAACCCTGTTTGCCTCAGTTTCCTTGTCTGTAAAATGATCTGGAGAAGGAAATGGCAAACCACTCCAGTATCTCTGCCAAGAAAAACCCTAAATGGTGTATAATCAGAAACAACTGAAAAACAATAACAATTGTTATTGTTGTTATTATTGTCTCAGTGTCTGGGACATAGTGAGCACTTAACAAATGCTTGTTGATTGATCAATTGCCTCCCCCTCAGGGATCTCAAGAAAGAATCTAATGAAATAAAGGACTGAAGTCAGTGGTCTGGGAAAGTCTCATGATTGCTGCTGTTGTCCCCTTCTGAGGAGCCCTTCAGCAAGGGAAGCAGCAGCTACTCTAATCCAAAGAAGTATCAGGGAAGATCCCCAGACGGGAGGTCAGGAGAACTGGGACTCTCATTCTCCTTCCAATCCAATCAATCCAACAAGCGTTGATTAAACGTTTTGCCACTAACCTGTTGAAAGTTATTTTTCCTCTCTGGGCCTCAGTTTCCTTATCTGTAAAATGGAGCAAAAAAAAAAAAGTCCTTCTGCTGTCTCTGGCCTAAAGCTTTGGTGAGAAGCTCATGAAATAAAAGATGTGAAAATAACATTTACTGTGTAATCATAATGACCAAACTTGGCCCAGAACAAGAAAAACGGGAAGTCAAAAGCCATCCCTCCTTTGCAGAGGAAAAGGAATCCTAATGTGGAAAAATACATATAAATGTCAGTCCTGATTGATATGTTGGCTCATTTTGCTAAACTACTGCTCTCTTCAATGTTACCAGTGATCTTAGCTGCAAAATTTCATAGCCTTTTCTCAATCCTCATCCTTTGTTCCTGTCAATCACCTCTCCTTCTGAATCCTCTCTCCTTTCTACGTTACACTGCTCATCCTTAAATCTTTGAGAAGGGCAAAAGTCCTCTTTCACACGGCCCCTTCCTACCTTTCCAGTCTTCTTAATTTTCTCTGTTCCACCTACTTTGAGATCTAGTGACTCTGGCTTCCTTGCCATTCTTCATAGGACACTCCATCTCTTCCCCTGCTCCAGGAATTTTCAGTGACTGTCCGCCATCCCTGGAATTCTTCCCCCACTTTATCTCTGCCTCCTGGCTTCCCTGGCTTCCTTCAGGTCCCAGCTAAAATCCCATCTTTTGCAGGAAGCCTTTTGGGATCTCTCTCAATAGGAATCTCTTCCCTCTAAGATTATCTCCGATTTATTTTTTCTGTATCTTATTTGGATGTAGTTGCTTACATCTCGTCTCCCTGATGAGGCAGTGGAAGCAAGGACCTGGTTTTATTTGTTTGTTTGTTTGTTTTGCCTTTATTTATATCCCCAGAGCTTAGCACAGTGCCTGGAATGTAGGAGATGTTAAATAAATGCTTCATAACTGACTGACAGTAATTTTTTGTTGACTTGTTGACTTGACTTTTCCCGAGAAAGATTGCTCTTCCTCGGTCTCCTTTGCTGGGTCTTCATCCAGGCTGGGCCCACTAACCATGGGTGTCTCCCAGGGCTTTGTCCTAGACCCTCTTCTCCTCTCCCTCTATATTATCTCTCTCAATGATCCAACTCTTATGGATTCAATGATTACGTCTCTGCAGATGATTCCTAGATCTATATATGCAGCCATAGTCCCTCTCCTGATTCATCTCCCCTTACCGATTGCCTCTTAGATATCTTGAACTAGATGTCCCACAGGCATCTCAAACTCAACATATCCACAACAGAACTCATCATCTTTCTCCTTAAACCCTCCCTTCTTCCCAGCTTTCCCATTACTGTTGAAAACCCCAACATTCTCCCAGTCACCCAGACTGATAACTTATGCGTCATCCTCAACTCCTTCTCACCCCATGTATTCAATCTTGCCAAATCTGATCGTTTCTAGCTTCACAGAACAATACCTTGAACACAGTAAGTGCTTAATAAATGCTGGTTGTTGACTGATAGAATCTCTCATGTAAAGCCTCTTCTCTTGACTCATAGCTGCCATATTGGTATGAATCCTCATCACCCCACTCTTGGACTATTATAAAAGTCTTCTGGTTGGTCTTCCTCCCTCAAAGTCACCATCCACATTGATCCATCCTCCACTCAGCCACCAAAGTGATTTTTCTAAAGAAAAAATCTAACCACATCACTCTACCTTCTTGTTCAGAAAACTATAGTGGCTCCCTATTACTGCCGGATTGAGCATCTGGCTTTTAAAGGACTTCCAAGTCTAGATCAGGGGTGGGCCACATGTGGCCTTCTAGGTGCTTGGGTGTGGCCTTTTGAAGGCCACACCCAAGTTTTACAGAATAAATTCTTTTATTAAGAGGATTTATTCTGTGAAGCTTGGATTCAGTTAAAGGGCCTCACTTGAGGACCTAGAGGGCCATATATGGCCTTGAGGCCTCAGGCTCCCTATCCTGCCCTAGACCTTTTCTATCTTTCCAGTCTTCTCATATTTTACTCCCTGCATGTATTCTGTGACCCAACAACACTGGCCTTCTTGGGGTTCCTCACACATGACACTCCCTCTTCCAACACCAGGCCATTTCACTGGCTACACCCCATACCTGGAATGCTTTCCCTCCTGCCCTACAACCCCAGCTTTCCTGGCCTCCCTCAAGACTCAACTCAAACCCTACTTTTTACTGTAGGACTTTCCTTCTTTACCTCTCTCCTTCTCTCTGAAATTCAGTCCAGAGTATCCTGTCTGTATCTTGCACGTAGGGAGTTATTTGCATGTTGTCTCCTCCCTTAGACTATAAGCCCCTTGAGGGCAGGGATGATGTTTTTCTCTTTCTTCTCATCTCCAGCGCTTAGGACAGCACCTGGCATATAATAATTGCTTAATTAATACTTGCTCACCGACTAACTATTTTAATCTTTATAGTAAGGGGTGGCTCTCTGGGTAGGGAAGGAATATATAGATAGATAGATATAGATGTAGATGAATGAGTGAGTGAATGAATGAATGAATAAAAAAGCATTTATTAGGTATTTGTTATATGCCAAGCACAGTGTTATACCCTGAGAATAAAAAGCCAAAAGCAAGACAGTCTCTGACCTTAAGAAGGTCATTCTAATAGGGAGAGATAACACATACAGGGCAATGGTGGTCAGGGTGGGGTATTTTGGCTTGGAAAACGAGTGGGCCACAGGGGAGTAGGCTGACACATCTTTTCCAGGGGAATGGAAGAATTCACTTGCTTATGGTTCCAGAGCTGGAAAAGGGGATGGAGTGGGGTCAGGAGGGACACAAGCAATGGCAGGCTAGAAGAAGTCCTGGGTGTAAAGTGAAGGTTGGTTGGACTGGCTAAATATAGTAGGCTCTGTGAGACACTCACCAATCAGAACAATATGGTTCCACTGAGGGAGTTCCAGAGCTGAACTGGTTAAGTCTCCCACGGTATGGTCTCTGGTCTAGAAGGGTCGGCAGCAGGCTTACCTGGCAAGTCATTGGGGTGTAAAGGTGATGAAAAAAATTTAGCATTAAAATTTTAAAGTCTATTTATGTACATTTTAAGACCATAGGATTCAGCATTAGAAGGGGCCCTAGAGATCATTTGGTCATTTTAACTCTTTGAGCCTCAATTTCCCCATTTGTAAAATGTTCAAAATAATACTTGTACTCCACCATATCTCACTGGGTTGCTATGAGACAAATGCTTTGGAAATCTTCAAATAATGATGAGCCAGAGCCAGGGGAAGGGAAGAAAAGGCCTTCTGAGACAATGCTTGGCGTCTCCCTGGGCTTGGACTGGATTCTGCCTTGGCTCCAGACTCCCAGGGTCCGTCGGGTGGGGGAGGGCTCAGGGAAAGTGAGCCTGCCAGAGAATATAATTTACCAGCCAAACAGGAAACAGCTAGGGCTAGCCAAGAGTGCCCCCCTGCCAAAGCTCCGGGGGCACGGGGCCAGCAGAGGTGTGCAAGAAGTGGAGGTTGATGGGGAGATGAGAAAAGCCAGGGCCTAGCCAGGAGAGAAGTTTGCACACTGTTGGCACTCCTGTGTTGAGCTCTGTCGCCAGGGCAGCTCACCCTTCTGGAGCCCACAATGGGAATATCATTAAGGATCCTGAAACAGTTCTGGGTCACATCTTTGACCTCTGGAATGTTCATCTGGCTTCTGCTGTAGCTAGAGCCTAGGATCTACACTTAGAGCCAAGAAAGGGGTCTTAGAGACCATCTAGTTCAAGCGGCTTACCCAGTCATATGCATAGTAAAAGGCAGAGCTGGGGATTGGAACCGTGGTCTCTGGATTGGAACGCCTGCTCCAGGCGTTTTCTCTGGCTCTTCCTCCATGCTTGGATCAATCTCCCACCTCCATTCCTATTGACCTCCCTGGCTTCCTTTAAGTCCCAACTAAAATCCCATCTTTTACTGGAAGTCTTTCTCAACCCCTCTGAATTCTAGTGCCTCCCTCTGTTATTTATTTCCTATCTATCCTGTACATACCTTGCTTTGTATACATGTGTTTGCATGTTGTCTCCCCCATCAGATTGTAAGCTCCTTGAGGACAGGGCCTGTCTTTTGCCTCTTTTTATATTTCCAGCATAGTGCTTGCCACATTGCAGGAACTTAATAAATGTTTATCCATTGATTGGCTCCAGAGACAGGACGCTTTCCACTGCACTGGGTTTGCTTGATTCTATCCCCATGGCCCAGAAGGAAATACAATTGACAACTGTATTTTAACTATGTAAGCCCAACGTGTAGTCCTAAATCCTTATGTTTTCCGTAGTATCATCCTTCCCATCTTACAGAGACTCGAAGCTGTCCCAGGATCATAAGAATTAGAGTTGGAAGGAGCCTCAGAAGTTGTTGAAGCCCAATTGTCTTATTTTACAGATGAGGAAACTGAAGCTTTAAAGAAGTGAGGCGACCTGCCCTAGGTTACAGAAGGAATAAGAAACGGAGGCTGGATTTGAACCCAGGTCCTCTAACTTCAAACATTGCTTTCTCAACAGCACTGCCTCTGGTAAAATGATTTTCCTGCTGTTGCTCAGCTGATAAGTAGGTTCATCGATTCGATTGAGCCAAATTGTCCTATTTGCTATTCCTCTAACAAGACAGTCTACCTCTGGCCTCTGTGTCTTTGCTCAGGCTGTGTCGTCCCATGCTCTCCCTCCTCCCCTCTTCCTCTAGCTCCTTTCAAGGTTTAGCTCAGGTGCTCCTGGAGATCCTTGCTCAATTTCCTCCTCCCCCAGTTTTTAGGGTTTCCTCCCCACCCTGTACAAGGAACTCCCAGTATGGAAATCCCCTCCAAAGATGTAGGTTGGCAACACGTCTGTGTAATCTTAAATAGTGGCCTGGAGGCACTAAGAGGGTAAATTGCCCTTTTTTTTGTTCCATTCCAATGCACTTATCAATCACCTATTATGGACCAGCACAGTGCTAGGTACTTAGATTCAAAGTGTTCTTTGTCTTCAAGTTGCTTTCATCGGATTGTAAATGGGGGAGAAGCCCGGAGGAGTGTGAAATCCCACAGCTAAGATTGGTTTGTCAGAGACAAATCTTAACCAAGGTCTTTCTGATTCCAAAATTGGCCCTCTATTTAATTGGCCCCTTTAAACAAGATGAAATCACAGCTCTGAGAATCCGCTCCCTCCCTTAAACATGGCACACATAGTCATGACCCCCCCCAAAAAAATCTGGTTTATATAGAAATGATGTGTGAGTGCTTTGAGGGACTATGCATTTATTTAGGGCCTACTATGTGCCATGCACTGTGCTAAGGGCTGAGAAAACAAAGGCAAAAGACAGTTCTCTTCTCAAGGAGCTCTGAGTCTAAGGTTATGTGTGTATAAGGAGTGTTGGGAAAGGAGTATATATAGGATGAATTGGAGATTCTTCACTGAGTGAAGGCACTAGTATGTGAGGGATCAGGAAAGGCTTTTCTCTCTCTCTCTTTTGGTGGGGAGGCAATTGGGGTTAGGTGACTTGCCCAGGGTCACACAGCCAGTAAGTGTTTGAGGTTGGATTTGAACTCAGGTCCTCCTGACTCCAGGGCTAGTGCTCTATCCACTATGGCACCACCTAGCTGCCTTAAAAGCTTCTCTTAGAAGCTGGGATTTTAGTTGAGACTTGAATCCACCCTCTGCCATCTGTTGGCTGAGAGCCCTTGGGCAAGTCACCTAACCATTCAATGCCCTAGGCAACTAAGATTCAAAGTCACTAGACAATTGCTGACCTTGGCCAGTAGAGTTAGCTTCTACACCAGAGATATCATAGGTCTGGACAAAAAAGAAATCCTGCGTACCATTAGAATTGCATTATTTTTCACTGTATGCCTGTAAATAGCTTGGGCTCTTTCCTGGATGCCACATGGCAGGTGCCAGTGAGATGAAATGTGTGAATGCATCGTGTAAAGGGGAGCTAGTATATATTGTTATTATTAATTATTAATTACTATTACTATTACTACAGCTGGGAAAGGGGAAAGCATCCTGGCTAAGTCCTTGATTTGCCACTTACTTAGAGGTAAAGGGTAAAGGTCATTTTATTTCCTTGGGCCTCAGTTTCCCCACTTTTTTTTTTTAGTGAGGCAATCGAGGTTAAGTGACTTGCCCAAGGTCACACAGCTAGTAAGTGTCAAGTGTTTGGTCTGAGGCCAGATTTGAACTCAGGTCCTCCTGAATGCAGGGCCAGTGCTCTATCCACGTGACACCTAGCTGCCCCAGTTTCCCCATTTCTTAAAACAAATTTAGCACTTGCAGGCTTTTCCTTGGAGTCTTTGTAAGGAAATGACTTTGTAACCCTTAAAGGGCCCTTCTCTATGACCAGGCGCTTTAAGAATGAGTGATTCAAGTCCCTTGATGTTTGAGTAGGTGATCTTCACAAGCTGCTGTGACCCCCA
This sequence comes from Vombatus ursinus, assembly GCF_900497805.2. Classification (NCBI taxonomy): domain Eukaryota; kingdom Metazoa; phylum Chordata; class Mammalia; order Diprotodontia; family Vombatidae; genus Vombatus; species Vombatus ursinus. The sequence goes on along the minus strand of NW_020954637.1, from coordinate 1,787,284 downwards.
AAAAAAAATTGTCACTTGGTGGTCAACCTTGTGGCAGAAGCAGTGTGGTTTAGAAGATTGTAGGGTGAGCTGGGAGTCAGGAGACCCTGGCTCTAATGTCTCCATAAATACTAAATGTGGGATGACGGGAAAATCACATCTTCTTTGATCCTCAGTTTTCTCATCTATAAAATGGCATCATAAATCTGAGTGCAAATCCTGTTTCTAATGCTTATTACCTGTGTGACCCTGAAGGAATCACCTAACTTCCCTCTATTTCCTTAACTGTAAAACAAGGTGCCTTAACTCTGTTGATAATTTTCAGTTTGTCCTGCAGGTAGCTTAGTTGTACAATGTTGCTGGCACGTCATCACCCTCTTTGGACTGTGAGCTAGTTCCCTGGGGGCTGGGACTGTCTTTTGACTTTCTTTGTATTCCGGGCACTTAGCACAGTGCCTGGCACATAGTAGGTGTTTAATAAATGTTTATTGACTGACTGAATAGGTGGCATCTGACAGCACCCCCAGCTTTTGACCTGAGGTCTTTATAAGACCCCATGATCTGCAGATCACAGGATAGTAGAAGCATAGATTTAGAATTTGTGGGGAACTCAGAAGTCATCACCCGCCCCCATTTTACAGACGAGTGGACAAAGGACCAGAGAGTAGAAGTGCCTTGTCTAAGGCACACAGACACTCAGTGGGAGAGCCGGGATTTGAATCCAGCTTCACAGACTCCAAAGCCACTGATTTTAGGCAGTCATTTTCTGAGTCAGCATCCACTCGGGGAGTTATAGAATTATAGAATGTCAGAGCTGGGAGGGCTCTTGGAACATAGAATGTCAGTTAGACACTACTATGCCCCATTCATTCATTTTACAGATTAAAAAACAACAAATACGGAAGCCCGGGGGGGGGGATGTGACTGGCCCACGATCACGCAGTCTGCGCACAGCTAAGGATAAACTCGAACCCGGGTCCTTTGCCCCCTCAGTCCAGCGCGCCCCTTCCGGCCGAAGTTTACAGGAACCCTTACTAGTCACCCCCCCCCCGCCCTCCACTGCCGCTGGGGTGTCTGAAGTGGGCCGAGGGGTCCCCGGTGCCCGCTGCGCTGGCCGGCGGGGCCCCGGAGCCAGGTGCGCGGGGCCGGGCGGCCGGAGACAATGCCAGCGGCCCGGGAGAGTGGGGGGGAGGAGAGTTTCGGGGCGGCGACAGGCGGGCTGCCTTTTTCTTCGTCCCCTCCCCACTCCCCGGCCGCCCTTGCAGCTGCAGGACACACAATCAGCCGGCCGACCACAGCCACCGTGCATAATTAGCCGTGGGGAGGGGGGCGCCTTTCACAGGGCTCCGCTCCCCCCGCCCGCCAGCGCTCGGAACCCCCTGCCCAACAAAAGCCGCTTTCTTTGGTAACAACAGATTAAAGACGGGGGGGCGGAGGGGGGGGTTGGTGGTGGAAAAGAGCTTCTGCAGGCATTTACTGAGGGGGGAGGGAGGCCGGGGAGGGGTGGGGAGAGGGAGGGAGATCTGGAGTGGTTTGGGGACTCTTTGATTGTGAGTGTGTGGGAAAACCAAAGGAATGTAGTTAGTCAAACCACCCTGGCAGCCAGGCGCCGGGAGGGGGTGGGGGGGAGAGGAGGAGGAGGAGGAGGAGGAGGAGGAGGAGGAGAGAGAGAGAGAGAGAGAGGGCTGGCTGTGCAGGCGGAGGGGATCCCAGGCCGCCCTCCGGCCTCCCTCTGCTCTGCCTCGGCCTGCTCCCTGCTCGCTTCTTACGGTGCTTGTCTGTGGTTCCCAAAGGCCCCGGTCCTCTCGCCTCAGTTTCCTCATCTGGGAATCTCTTAAGCTCAACTCTCTTAAGGTTTCAGTCATTCTTTATCCTAAAGTCCTTCTGGGCTCTGACATCCTCTGTTCTAACTTCCAGTTCTGACAGTTGTTGTTCTTAGGATCCGACATTCTGTGTTCTAAGGCCCCCCCCCCAGCTCTGCCATCCTGTGTCCTAAGGGCCCCCCAGCTCTTACATCCTGGATTCTAAGGGCCCCCCCAGCTCTGACATCCTGTGTCCTAAGGGCCCCCCAGTTCTGACATCCTGTGCTCTAAGGGCCCTCTCAACTCTGACATTCTCAATTCTAAGGGCCCTCCCAGCTCTGACACTATGCCCAGAGATCCTCTTCAGTTCAGATGTTGTTTTACTGTCCCTTCCAGGTTTGACATTCTATATTCTAAAGGCCTCCCAGCAGTAACATTTGATGTTCTAAAATACTTCCTGATTCTAACATTTGATGTTCTGGGATTGCTCCCAGCTCTGACATTCCACATTCTAAGGCCCTCCCAGCTCTAACATCCGGTGTTCTTACATTTTATGATTGGAAGGACTTTCTATTTCTGAAGCGCTCTTGTAATCCCCATTTTACAGATGGGGAAGCTGTAACTCAGAAAGCAGTGGGGTGAAGTGATTTGTCCAGGGTCACATGACAAGTAAGAAGTCAGGCTAAGATTTTAACTGAGGTGCCGTAGCCTCTGTTTTCTTAACCTCTTTAGAGAGAGGAAACCTGGCTTTGGAAAGTTAGGCCAAGTAGCCCCATCTATTCTCCTCCATTGCTGCCTCAACTTGGGAGTGAGGCAGGGGAAATCCGCAGGAGAGGCCAGAAATAGAGTAGGGAGGGGTCTTCTGAAGGCCAGGCTGGGCTCTGAGGAGGGGGAGTGGGAACTCCTGGTGTCCTCCAAGGATGGGGACTTTATTTTCAGCTCAGGCTAATTTTGTCTCTACCAGGGATTCCTGGCTGGAGACCAGATGTGATGGTAGAGTCTGCTCTCTTGTGGGAAATGGGGCCCCTCTATCACCCTCTACACTTTTTTCTCTGAGAGCAGCTTTAATGTGGGGAGGGGAAGGGACGTGGAGCAATGGGGAGAGGAGAGAGAAGAGGGCTAGCTAGCATAACCCCAGAGCTAGAGACTCAGGGGTGAGCTTGGGTAGCTGGGAGCTTCTGTTTGGGGGTCAAGGATGGACTTTAGAGGCCAGTGAAGGCCCCTTTCCTGGGTCCCTCTATATGGATGAGAAAGCACCAGCTTGCCCAGCAACTGGGAAACTGACCTCAAACTGCCAATAGCCTGACCAGACACACAGAATTGTCAGTCGTTAGAGATGGCTGTCATTCCTCATCTTCTTGATAAGCAAACTGGAACAAGTGAGCAGTGACTTGCCCAAGGTCACATAGTTCATAGCAAAAGCCAGACTGTAACCTAAGTTTCTTAACTCCCAGCCAGGGCTCATTCACTGCTCCCGGCTGGGTCTAGTCATGTTGAAGGTTAGTGAAGAATGGGGCAGCTAGATGGGGCAGTGGATAGAGCACTGACCCCGAAGGTAGGAAGACCTGAGTTCAAATGTGATTCTCAGACACTTACTGTGCGACTGAATTAAAATCTGGCTTTCAGGAGCAGCTAGGTGGCACAGTGGATAGAGCACCAGCCCTGGATTCAGGAGGACCTGAGTTCAAATCTGGCCTCAGACACATAACACTTACTAGCTGTGTGACCCTGGGCAAGTCACTTAACCCCATTGCCTAGCCAAAAAAAACAAAAGAAAACAAAACAAAAATTTGGCTTTCAGACACTTACTAGCTGTGTGACTCTGGGCAAGTCTCTTAACCCTATTGCTTTAAAAAAAAGTTAGTGAAGAATCCTGGGTTCTCTAAACCTCTCTGTGTCTATGCTTTTGTGTTTTCCCCTGAGTTTCCCAATAAAGATTGTTTTGAAAATTTCAACCTTTTCATTTCCATCGCTTACTGTGTAACCTTAGGCAAGTCACCTCTGTTCTCTGGACCTCAGTTTCCTCATTTGTAAAATGAGGGGGATGGAACAAATATCCTCCAATTTTCCTGGTAGCACTAATGTTGTTATAACATTCTAGGTCCTTTCCACCTCTGTGTTCTAACAGTTTATGTTCCAAGGTCCTTTTCAATTATAACTCCTATCACTAACAGCCTATGTTCTAACATTCTGTTTTCTAAGATCTCTTTCAGCTTTGGCTATGCTCTGTGCTCTAGGGTGCTTTTCAGAGCTAACTCTCTATGTTCTGACTATTGTTTTTTATTCTGATTTACTCTGATTATCCTCATTTTATATCTGAAGGCACTCGGTCCAGTGACTTGATCAAGATTACACTGGCAGCAAGCACAACTCCTCCAACTCCAAAGCCACTACTCTTTTCGTTGATCTTTTCTTTTCTTTTCCTTTTTTTAAACTAAGCAGTGGGGTTAAGTGATTTGCCCAGGGTCACACAGCTGGTAAGTGTCAAGTGTCTGAGGCCAGATTTGAACTCAGGTCCTCCTGACTCCAGGGCCGGTGTTCTATCTACTACGCCAACTCACTGCCCCCATTGATCTTTTCTAACTTTAAAATTTCGTGTTTTAAAATTCTTCTCCAACTTTAACAGTCTGCGTCCTAAGATCTGTTCCAGCTCTGACAGTCTGTATTCTACGATTTCCACCAAAGCCCCCAGAATCAGGCCTGTCTGCATCCCCATCAAGGTTTGACCATCATGCCCCAAATTGAAGAGATCTGTTCAACTTTCTCATTTTTGTGACTATCTCCAATAAATGATGCCTGTGTTTCTGAAAAAGCACCACACTCCAGTTACTGTCCACCAACCACTGCCCACCTTGCTTGACTCTAGTCCCAGCTCCCTTTCCAGTTCTAACACTCTGAGTCTATGATTCATACCAAATAAAAACAAATTTCCCATAGCAAAATAAAAATCATCCAAAAGAACAAACCATCCCAGAGTTAATTTTCCTTTTGGTCTACCATTTTTTTTATTCCTCCAGGAACATAAAAAACCCATCACTACCTAACAACACACAGAAAGCTATTAAAAGAAAGTAAAAGTTTCATAACTAAATTCCAAGCAAATAAGACAAAACAATGTATGCACCAAGGCAAGCAGTTGAACAGGATATAAAACAGGGAGCTGGTGTTAGGAGATGAGTCATTGGATCTTCCAAGACTTTCTATTTCAGGGCCTCATCCACCCACTGAAACTTGTGGCTCTGAAAGGGGGGAAAATTGTTAACAGAGCTGCAGTTACCAATTTGGTGGCCCAGCCAAGGAAGCTGATAGGTCTGCTGGTCTCCAATGGTGGTTTGAACTAAGGACCAGAGGAGAGCTGGGGCCTGCGGCAGGAAGAGCAAATATTGACTAGCAGAATAATGTCTCAGGAGATTGTGAGCTCTTTGAAGGCAGGGACTGTCTTTCCTTTTTGTCTCCTTATCCTTTAACTCCCGGGACAGGCCCAGGCATATAATTAGCACTTAATTAGTGCTTATCAAATTAAGATTATTAAATAAATAAATAATGAAGATTAATACTGAATGAATGAATAAAAAAGTAGGAGGCAATTGTACATTGCAAAGCATGCTTTAGGAAAGAAGGAAAGAAAAAAGGAAGGAAGGAAAAGAAAAGAAGGAAGGAAGGAAGCATTTATTAAGCACTTGCTATGTGCCAGGCATTGTGCTAAGTGCTTTACAAATCTTTCCTCATTTGATCCTCACAATAATCGTGGGAGGAAGGTGCCATTGTGATCCCCATTTCATAGCTGAGGAAACTGAGACAGAGATGAAGTAGTTGCCTAGGGTCACACACCTAGGAAGTGTCTGAAGCACTTTTGAACTCAAATCTTCCTGGCTCCTGGACCACTTATCTACTAGCTTGGTGTTAGGACGACTGGATTCAAAGGTTTAGCTCTAATACTTACTAGATATTACCTTGGATAGCAAGTTACTTAATTCTTCTTTGTAGCCCCAACCCTTAGCACAGCACCTGGTACGTGTGTGTGTGTGTGTGTGTGTGTGTGTGTGTGTGTGTCTGTGTGTGTGTGTCTATATATACACATATGTATATACTATATATATAATATATAGTAATCATTTAATAAATGGTTGTTGATTGATTGAGCCTTATATAAAGGTGATATTGGGGATAAAGTCTGTGTACTTGGAGTCCATCACTTTCTACCCCAGACACTAGCTGTGTGATTCCAGGCACTTCTTAACTTCTGTGTGCCTCAGTTTCCTTATCTGTAAAATGAGAAATAATAATACCTACATCCTAAGGTCATTATGAGGATCAAATTAAATAATGTATGTATGTAAAGAGCTTGACAAACCATAAAATGCTAGGTAGATGTTAGGTATTATACAGCATTTATTTCATTCATTTATTTTTTTGAGGCAATTGAGATTAAGTGACTTGTCCAGGGTCACACAGCTAGTAAGTATCTGAGGCCAGATTTGAACTCAGGTCCTCCTGACTCCAGGGCTGGTGCTCTATCCACTGAGCCGCCTAGCTGCTCTTGTTATAAAGCATTTAAAAGTTTGCAAAGTAGTTATATACATATATATGTATACCTCCTTAGAGCCTCACAAGTTTTTTGAAGTAGGTATCCTTAGCCATTTTACCCATGAGGAAACCAGGTCAGAGAGATTGAATGACTTACCCAAAGTCACACAGCAGTAAGTGTCTAAGGTAGGATTTGAACCCAGGTCTTTCTGATTCTAAATCTAGCACTCCATGTACCACATGAAACTACAACTAGACCGTCCCAATAATGCTTGTGCTTTGGTGAAGTTAGTACTTCGGTGGCCCAGTGGGTAGAGGGCTGGGCCTGGAGTCAGGAGGACCCGAGTCCTCATCTTCCTGAGTTCAAAACTGGTCTCAGACACTTACTAGTTAGGTGACCTCGGGCAAGTCACTTAACCCTGTTTGCCTCAGTTTCCTCATCTGGAGAAAGAAATGGCAAACCACTCCAAAATCTCTGCCAAGAAAACTCCAAATGGGGTCATGAAGAGTCAAACACAACTGAAAAACCACTGAACAAAGGCTTTAAAAAGTTGTCTAAATGTGAGTTCTCATTATTATCATGACTCACCTTTTGGTTTTCTCCACAATTTCCAAAGCCAGTCATTTGCTACCATGAAGCCTCTTGTGTTGGCTGCCATGTTAGTTAGTAAGGGAGTTGAACCTCACTGGGAATTGTAACTTTACAAGATCATATTTTCCAACCTGGCCCTAGTTTTTATAGTCAGAGGCCAAGGCTTCAGATCTTGCTTCTCTCTGGCCTCAGAGGTGGGAAACTCCCTGTCCTTGGAGGTCCCAAATACAGGTTGGAAGACCACTTACTGGACGTATTGTATTGGAGATTCCTTTTGGTTATAGATGGCCATCGAGGTGCCTTCCTACTCTTAAATTCTGTGATTCTGTAACTACAACCTCTGAGATCTTGGATAAGTCCCAGCCTGTCTCTATAAAATAAAGAGTCTGCATTATGGCCTTTTCCATTGGGATCTGAAGATGATCTGAAGAGTCTCCAACAAAGGTTGATTGTAGGCACGTGGTCTTAGGCATTCCCGTGTAAGGATACCTTTGTGGATCCATGTTCTCAATCTTCTGGATTCCCCTTCTTCTGGTGCTGATTGAAAACCACCCAAGTGCTTGATATGGCAGCACATATGCTCAAATTTGAAGAGTACAGAGGTCAGCATTGTTATTCCATGCTTTGTTTTCATTAATTCAGATCAGAGCTACCTGCAGATCTGGGGCTCCAAAGTATCATAAGGAAAATTCAGAAATTATGATCTGATTTCCATTCAGAGGTATTCTTTTTTTATTAATTAATTAATTTTTAGATTTTATCATTCACTTCTATAAGATTTTGAGTTCTAATTCCCCCCCAAGACAACATGTAATCTGATATAGGTTATACATGTACAATCATATTAAACATATTTCCACATTAGTTATGTTGTGAAAAAGAATCAGAACAAAAGGCAAAAACCATAAGAAAGAAAAAAACCAAAACAAAAAAAGAGAGAAAAGAGTATGCTTCTATCTGTATTCAGACTCCATAGTTCTTTCTCTGGATATAGACAGCATTTTCCATCATGAATCTTTTGGAATTGTATTCAAACATTGCATTACTGAGAAGAGCTAAGTCTAGCAAAGTTGGCTATCACACAATGTCACTGTTACTGTGTGCAATGTTTTCCTGGTTCTGCTCACTCTACCCAGCATCAGTTCATGCAAGTCTTTCCAAGTTTTTCTGAAATCCGCCTGCTCATCATTTCTTATAGCACAATAGTATTCCATTATATTCATATACCACAACTTGTTCAGCCATTCCCCAACTGATGGGCAGCCTCTCAATTTTCAATTCTTTGCCACCACAAAAAGATTTGCTATAAATATTTTTGTACGTGTGGGTTCTTTCAGAAGTATTCTTAATGTTCAGGGCTGAGAAACTATTATTTTATTTTTTTCATGAAAGGGCTAGTTGAAAAAAATTTTAAAGGAAACCTATCCAACCCTCTTTTTTCACATATATTCTCATTCTCTCTCTCTCTCTCTTTTTCTCTCTCTCTCTCCCTCTCTCCCTTCCTCCCTTTCACCTTTCTTTCTCTCTCTTTTTCTTTTCTCTCTCTCCTTTCTTTCTCTGTCCCTCTCTTCTCATCTCCTCTCCTTTCTCTCCTTTTCTCTTCCCTTCTCCTCCTCCTCCTCCTCCTTCTCTTCCTTTTTTTCTTCCTCTCTTTCTCAGCAAACCTATGAAATAGGTATGGGGATAAAGATAGGTCAGCCTGTCAGTCAGTCAAAAAGTATTTATTAAAAGCCTGTTCTGTGCCAGGCACTAAGTGCCCAGCTATATAAAGAAGAACAAAAGACAGTCCCTGCCCCCAAGGATCTCACAGTCTAATGGGAGACAACATGTAAACAGCCATGTACATACAAGATGCAGACATGGTAAATTGGAGAAAATCACCAGAGGGAAGCATTACGAAGCACTAGGAAAGGCTTCTTGTAGAAGGTGAAATTTTAGCTGAGACTTGAAGGAAGCCAGGGAAGACAGGAGGCAAAGACGAGGAGGGAGAGTGTTCCAGGCACAGGACACAGCCAGAGAAAATGCCTGGAGCTGAGAGATAGAGTATTGTCTGTGGAGCAGACAGCATCACTGGACTGAAGAGCACGTCTTGGGGAATAAGGTGAAACAAGCCTAGGAAGGCAGAAGAAAGCCGGGTTATAAAAAGGTTTTAAAAGCCAAATGGAAGATGTCATGTATTGGGAATTTATCTTTATATATTTATTTTGTATTTATCCTACATTTGCTCATCTGTAAAATAAAGAGATTGGATTAAATTATGTAAGAAGTTTTTTCTAGCTGTAAAATGATCTATAAATCTAAGTCTCAGGTCAGGTTGTTGGCATAGGTTTGAGGCCAGTCTTTCAGCTGTACACAGTACCTGGCACGTAGTAGGTGCTTAGTAGAGGCTTGCTGATTGTTTTGTTAAATAGATGGAGAATTTATTGAGAGGTGAATTTGTTATGTACTGTGTGAAGTGCTAGAAATACAAATACAAGCAAAAAGAGGTAGTTCCTACCCTCAAGGAACTTATGTTCTAATAAGGGAAGACAATACCTAAAAGGGAAGGGTTGGGAAGGGTTGGGGGAAGGGTACCCACACAGGGGCAATGTGGCAGGAAAGGAGAAGGAAAGAGAATCCAGGCATGAGTAAGATGAAGCATGCCTGAGGTCCTTCCTCAAATGGTGGTCCTGAGGAGGAAATCATCAAGCATGAGAGGAAGACCTCAGGGGGGTTCTCTTGGGTGGCAATGCACCGTGGAAGGAGAAGGAGGGAGACTTTGAGAACAGAGTACAGGAATGAGTGAAGTTAAGCATGGCTAGGGTCCTTTTAAAAATAGTGGTAAAATGAATGAATGAATGAATGAGTGAATGAACGAATCTGACTCCTGTATGCCTGGTAAATCCAAGTATGTGTGATTCATCTGACCCATGTACACATGATAAGGCAAGGAGATGGAAAAGTCTAGGGAGTGAGGAGTAAAGGCAGGAATCCTGAGAACCTCACAAATGATGGTCTGAGCTGAGGACTCAGCAGTGAGAGGAAAGGGCTCTAGGGTGCAGACATCTCTAGGGTGAGAAGGCTGCTGGCAAGAAGACAAATGGAAAAGACAAGTCACTTGTGCTATTTACTACCTATGAGACCATGGGTAAGTTATTTCACATCTCCAGTTTTTAGGCTTCTCCTCTCCCAAATGAGAGAGTTGGAGGGGATGGTCTCCAAGGTCCTGTGCAATTCTAAATGTGTGTACCTGAGTGAACTGCAGCTCACCTCTATTGAGGAATCTTGTATGATCCTAACATAGGCATGGGAGACACCTTGTTGGAGAAGAGCCTTGAACTTTACTGAGTTAAATACTTAATACTTAAATACATGGTAATTGTCTCTCATTCATAATTGGGAGAATGAGTAACTGAATTTTGTCAGTAATAACTGAAAGTGGGAATTTTCATTTCCTTCTCCTCCCATAGAACGTAAGCTATTTTTTTCTTTTTCTTTTCTTTCTTTTCTTTTTTTTTTTTAAGAATGTAGGCTTCTTGAAGGCAGGGACTTTCATTTTTCTCCTTACATGCCCAGCACCTCGGACAGTGCCTGGCACTTCCTTGCTTGACTAATGTCTGTTGATTTGAACCTGTCAATGAAGCATGCACCGTCCTGTCTTCTCTCCTGTTTTTATTTAACTTTTAATGTATTTTTGTCTTGTCTTCTCAGTGAGGGTGGGCAGGCTGCTCCTTAGTTCCTTCTTCTCTGGGGTTTGGACTAGATGGATTCTAAGCTCACTCATGGCTCTTCAGCACCCCTTCCAGTCTCTCATCACCCTCACTTTCAGAAAGTCCTTCCTCACGCCTGTCCTTTGTTCTGCCTGTTGTAAGCTTACTGTGTCTTCTTTCTATCTGCCACTGCTGAGCATAGGACCTTCCCAATATATAATTAACACTTGATAAATATTCATTGAACTAAGCTAAATCAGTAGATTCTAGGAATTAGAACTGAAAACAACCTTAGGCATTGGCTGTTCCCAGGAGTGTACTGATAAACATTCCATAACTGACTCTCTGGGGGGGGGGGGGAAGGAAGCAATACACACTTTTAAGTTTAATCCACATTACTGATATACTTCTTAAGTCTAGACAATCAACAAAACAATAAATTGAGCTCTGGTTTGCAGCTTATTTTCCCAGGCATAAATGCTCACACTAAAATTTTAATAATCAGCACTCTTGAAATTGTACAATTATACCCCTAGAAATGAGAAAACTGAGGCAGAGAGGGGAAGTGACTTTGCTTAATGTCACACAGTAGGCTCACAGGATCATGGATTGATGGAAGGAGCCTTAGAGACCATCTAATCCAACCCCCTGATTTTAATCCTTTTAAAAATTCTGAACTTAAACACCCTTTGAGAGAGAGAGAGAGAGAGAGAGAGAGAGAGAGAGAGAGAGAGAGAAGACAGAGAGAAGGAGGGAGAGGGAGAGAGACAGAGATAGAGAGAAAGACAGGAAAAGAGACAGAGGGAGCATGAGGGAAAAATAGGGAGAGGGAGGGAGAGAGGGAGCAGGGAGAGAAACAGAGAGATAGAGAGGTGAAGAGAGAGAGGAAGGGAGGGAGAGTGAGAGATAGAAGGAGGGAGGGAGAGCCAAAGGGAGAGGAAAACAGAGAGAGAGATGGGGGGAGAGGGAGAGAGGGAAAGAAAGGGGAGGCAGGAAAAAGAGATAGAGGGAGCAGGAGAGACAGAGAGGGAGGGAGAGAAACAGAGAGGAAGGGAGAGAGATAGGGAGAGAGACAGATGGAGAAAGAGAGGAAGGGAGGGAGAGGAAGAGATAGAGGGAAGGAGGGAGAGACAAAAGGAGATGGAGACAGAGAGACACAGTGGGAAGAATGAGAGAGAAAGAGAGAGAGAGAGAGAGAGAGAGAAAGAGAGAGAGAGAGAATTTCCATATACAAAGTAGAACACAAAAAGTGGGTTCTATATGAAATCATGATTTCCACTTCTTACTACTTGCTCTTTTTTTTCTTAAAAAGTATATAATATATTCTATAGGTTACTTTCAAAATTATCCTGCTTGTCCAAGCTTCCTTCTGTTCTCTTCCATGTACTTTTTTTTTTTGGCTAGGCAATGGGGTTAAGTGACTTGCCCAGGGTCACACAGCTAGCAAGTGTTATTTGTCTGAGGTCACATTTGAACTCAGGTCTCCTGAATCCAGGGCTGGTGCTCTATCCACTGCACTACCTAGCTGCCCCTCCGTGTACTTTTTGAAATGCTACAGTTGCCCTCCTTTTTTTTATACTACCAATGATACCTCCCCCTTTTGCCTATTCCCACCCCAATTAAAAACTGGGGAAAAGAAAGAAAAAAAAAAAACCCTTGCAACAAATAAACCTAGTCAAGCAAAACAGATCTACTCAGTGTCCGTGTCTAAAAATGTAGGTTTCTTTCTGTACTCTGTGTCCATTCTGTCGGGAGGTGAGGGATACGGTTCACCACAAGTCCTCTGGAGATGGTTAGCCCTTCATTTTACAGATGAGGAAACTGAGGCCCAGAGGAGATGAAGTGGTTTGCCTATAGTCAGCCAGTGGTAGAGCTGAGTCCTGAACTCAGTTCCTCTGACTCCAGCGCCACAATCCAAACTCGGGTCTTAACTCTTCCTCTACATGCTGAATCAGACCGAATCTGGTCCAGTCCTTTCATTTTACAGACAAGGAAACTGAGGCTCAGAGAAAGGAAAGAACACACAAGAAGTACCCACAATTTACTTTCAGAGATGAAATGGCAAGCAGAAGGCAGATCCTATAATAGCCCACTAGATCTTTCTCTGTGACAGACACTTTCCCCAAAGGCTTCTTGCGATGCAGTTGTGGAACAGAGACAGAAGGCAGAAGACAGCAGGGGAATCCAGCAGGCAGAGAATGAGCCGAGGATCCAGCCAGCTGGGGCCTGATTTTCCCAGAGTCGGACCCAGGGCCTCTCCAGCAGCTGCTTCCTGGAGCTGTGATCTCACCAGCTCATCCTGGAGTCTGTGGGTACCAGAGGCTGACACAGCCTCACTGCTGGCCCTGCTTCCTGTGCCCAGAGCCTGCCCTCGCCTCTTTTCTCATGACCCGGTGGAGAGGCAGCTGTATCTCGGACGTTTGAGATGCAATCCAACCTACAATCCAGGGAGATAGATGAAGCAGGCCTCCCATCTTTCAGTAGTTCCTTGCAAGATGTTTCCTGTGTGACCTTGAGCAAATCCCTTCCCCCCTCTGGGCCTCAGTTTTCTCATCTGTAAAATGAGGGGGTTGAAGCAAATTGGCAAAGATGACAAAAGACGGAAATAGTGTTGGAGGGGCTGTGGGAAGAGAGGCACCCTAATGTACTGTACTGTAATGGAATGTCATGGTGGAGCTGTGAACTGGGCCAACTGTTCTGGAAAGAATTTGGAATTATATAAGAAAAGTGACTAAATTAATCATATCCATCAAGGGAATGCAAGGGAAGTCAATGATAAAAAGAAAGACCCTATACACAGCAAAAATATTCACAGTAACACTTTTTGTGGAAGCAGAGGCCTAGAAACAAGGAAGCTGCCCATTGATGAGGGAATGGCAGAATCATTTGTGGCATATGAATATTATCGCTATATTAGGAATGATGAAGAGAAATTTGGTGAACAATGGGAAGATATATAAAACGATGCTAGAATGAGTGAATGAAAGGAAAGACATTTATTAAGCTCTTACTGCATACCAGGTACAGGAGAATAATTTAACATATACAGTAATATCAATGACAAGGAAGTCAAAATGGAGCCTAACCTGGGGAAGGGGACAGATTATAATGACACAACTCTAGAAAAGAGGTGAGAAAGCCCTTACCTCTTTCAGTGGAGTGTGGGAAGCCATAGATGCAGAATGTGACATATAATGTCAGGCTAAGTATCTGTAACCAATGATTTTGCTTAACTGTGTTTCTTAGTCACAAGAGAGAGCTTATCATCTTAGCCACCCAAACCTGGCCCTTTCCCCAATTTCTCAATTTCAGTTGATGGCACCGTCTTATTCTGAACTATCCAGGCTGGAAACTACAGAATCATCTTTACTGCCCCTCTTCCCTCATCCCCCATCAGTTACTAAATCCTAACAATTTTATCTCTATTATAATTTTCTTTCCATTCACACAAATCATTATCCTAATCTAAGCCTCGGGCTTCTGAAGTAGCCAGTCACTGGTTTTTCTTCCTGTCGGGGTTGGGGTCTGCCTGAAGGAGGGGTGAGATGGAGCTGGGGTTCTTAGAAGTTTGAGAGGCTGAAGAGTTGATTGGCCAGACTGATTAGAACTGGGAAGAGAGGCACATATGGGTGCTTGAAGTTGGGTGAGTTTAAGGAAATGATAAGTGATGAGGGGTTTGGAAGTTAGGTGGGATTAGAGAGACAGGGCTTGGTGTGGGAAGTGACATGGGGCAGAGTAGGTAAGGGAGGGGCTGAGGATAGCAGATTGGGTGAACTGTGGAATGTTAGGTGGTCTGGGAGTGGGAGAACTAGGGATGTGGGGTGAAGTGAAAGGCTGGGAAATGATGGGGACCTGAAGGATCAGGAGGGTAGAGACTTTGAGGTGTTGAGGGAAACAGAGAGCCGAGGGGCTGGGAAGTGATGTAGGATGGGGTCAATAGGGTGATGAAGAACTGAACAGGGGTTAGGATGAGGAAGATGGGCAGGTATGGGAGGAGGAGGGAAGGAGGGGAGATGAGGATGCTAATGGTCTGTAAGTGAGGGAAACAGGGGATGTGGGCTTGGGCTGAGGGGCTGTGAATTGAGGTGGGACCTGACACATGGAGTGGAAAGGGGGGTTTTGAAGGGAAATTGGGGTGATGGAGAGCTGAGAAGTGGGACTAAAGACTGGTACAGGCATGGGAAAGTGGGGTGGAACTAGTGGGTTGGGTGGGATGAGAGACTGAGGAGTGCATGTAGGGAGAGGAGGTGAGAGGGCTGAGAGTCTGGGGGAGAATAGGGGCTGGGGAGGCTATGCTAAGGAACTGGGGAGGCTTAGGGAGTTTGGCAGTGCTTGCATGGAGAACTATTTGAATGTTGGGCTGAACCAAGCTACTGACACACTTTAAAAAAATGCGCCCTTTTGTGGGGTGGGGTGAGAGAGAGTTTAAAATAGGTGACCTTTGCAAGCAGATGTGTGAGGAAGGAAGGGCTTGTTGACATCACAGCTGGGATGGTCTTCATCTCCGCCCTAAGCCTGGAGGCCAGAGGCCAGAGGAACAGGCCTGGGGCCCCTACAGCTGGCCTGGGACTGACTCAGGCGTTCCCTGACCTGCCACAGGCTTGGCCTGTGAGGACAGACAGAGAGACCTTTGACTCAGGGTCGTGGGCCTAGCTTTGTCCTTCTCCCCACACCTCATGTTGTAGAGTGGCTAGAAGGTTACTCAGAGTCAGAAGGATCTAGGTTCAAATCTCACCTCTTACCTCAGACTGACTGAATGCCATGGGCAGGTCACTTTACTCATGTGAAAATCAGTTTTCTCATCTGTAAAAAAGGCTGATAGCAGTACCTACTTCCCAGGCTATTGTAAGATTAAATTGAAACAACGTGGGTGATGGGCTTGGCAAACTTGAGAGCATTAAGTGTCAATGATTATCAGACAGTTAGGTGGCAAAGTGGATAGAATGCTGGGCCTGGAGTCAGGAAGACCTGAGTTCGAATCTGGCCTCAAACGCTTCCTAGCAGTGTGACCTTGGGCAAGTCACTTCACCCTGTTTGCCTCAGTTTCCTCATCTATAAAATGAGCTACAGAAAGAAATGGCAAACCACGCCAGTATCTTTGCCAAGAAAACCCTAAATCGGGGCAGCTAGATGGTGCAGTGGATAGAGCACCAGCACTGGAGTAAGGAGGACCCGAGTTCAAATGTGGCCTCAGACACATATTAGTTGTGTGACCCTGGGCAAGTCACTTAACCCTTAAAAAAAACAACAAACAAAAACACAACAAAAAAACGTCACAAAGAGTTGGGCACGACTGAACAACAATGATTATGTCTATATCATATACTCATTGCAGACTGTGTCCCATCTACATTCCTTAGCTTGTCATTCAATGCCCTCCACAGACTATCCTATTTCCCCGAGCACTCCACCAAGAGTCTTCCACTCCAGTCAGGCCAGTCTCCTCACTGTCTCAGGCTCATTCCTTTGTCTGAAGCTTCACTCAAACTGTCCCCCACCTGTGACCTGCTGCTCACCTTGACCCCTCTCCAACAGAATTCTACTCATCCTTTAAGGCCTGGCTCAGGGAAGCCTCTCCCAGACCACTGAAGCCCAGCCTCTGCAGTCTGCGCCCACATCATTTAGGACTTCATCATGTGCAGTCTCATGATGTGACCTAGTTGATGTGTGTTAATATGTTACTGGCTCCCTGATCAGACTGAGAAAGTGAGGACAAGCATGAGGACTTATCTTTCTCTGGTATTTCTCCCTATGATTCTCATGTAATCATAGCATTTTTGATGTCAGTGATGAAAAGGATCTTAAATGTTAGATGCTAGGAGCTGGAAGGGGCATTGGAAAATAAAATGAAGCCAAAGAGTCTTAGAACACAGAAGGTCAGAGCCAGGAGGGCCCTAAGAACACTGAATATCAGAGCTGGGAGGGCCCTTAGAACACAGGATGTCAGAGCTGGGAGGGGACATTAGAATGTTAGAATTTTAGAACACAGAATGTCGTTAGAAGAGAACTTGGAACACAGAATGTCAGAACATCTTTTAGAACATACAATGAGAAAACTGGAAAGGGACCTTACAATACTGGATGTTAGAACATAGAGTGTCAGAGCTGGAAGGGACAAAAAAATGGATGTCAAAGTGGGGAGACATATAATGCCAGAACATATAATGCTCTAATAATTTGGAAGGAATATAGCACGTAGATTATTAAAGCTAGAATCGATTTTAGAAACCGTCTGGTCCACGGATGGGGAACCCGCCGCCTTGAGGCCACATGTGGCCCTCCAGGTCCTCAAGTGCAGCCCTTTGACTGAATCCAAACTAAGGGCCGCACTTGAGGACCTAGAGGGCCATATGGGGCCTCGAGGCAGCAGGTTCCCCACCCCTGTCTAATCCCTTTGTTATGTACAGTGGAGAAAACTGAAGTCCAGAGAAAAGAAACTGGCCCAAGGTCAGTTTGCTCTTTAATTAGCCGAAAGTTAATGAAAGAACTGGGACCAGATCTCAGATCTCCTGACAGGCAGCCTAGTGTTTTTCATTAAGCCCATTATCGGATATCGGGCTTTCAGAGTATGTAGGGTGTCATACCTGGAAAGGGAGGGGCCTCATTTGGGAAGAGGCGCTGCAGGGAGGCCCAGAGGGTCCCTGTGCATATTCTGGGGTGGGGGCACTGGGGTGTGGGATATGGAGCTGGGGAGAGATGGGAGCGTTGGGAGGGGGTGACGTTGGGTTCCCACAGTCGAGGTGAGCCTTTTTTCCCCAGGAGCAGTTTTCACAAGCCCACGGCTTCAGGTAAAGTGCCGAGTACCTTTAAAATCTGCCTTCTCCTCCTGGATGAGAACTAACTACACCCAGGCCTGCAGGTGTTGACTTCTCAGGCTCAGGGCCTCCTGCGTCTATTTCCAGCTCTGAAGCCTGAGGTCAGGCGCAGGTGTGGGGCGGGTGACTCACAGCGGAGGCAGAAGGAGGCGGTTCTGGCCAAGTTGGGGGGGGTGGGGGTGGGGTGAGGGGCAGAGAGGCCACCGAGAAGAAGACATGGGGCGCTCAGGGTGGAGACCTACATTGCCTTCCTCAGCTTCCCCTCAGAGTCCATATCCCTAGACCTCCTTCCTGAAAGAAGAGAGAGAGGGAGGTACAGAACAACTGGGCTCATCTTCAAAGGGATTCTGGGACAGCCGTTCTCCATCTCCCCCAGGACACAGCCAGAGGGAACTGGATGACTGGAGTTTACAGTCATCTCCAGCCCTGACCTCCATCCTCTCCTTCTTGAAACTGTCTCCTATCCTTGCCAGAGCAGCTGGTTTTTCTACTGAAGCTGATCCCTTCCAGGGCACCTGAGATGCCAAGGATCACTGCATCTCACACTGAGCTGGCATCTAATCCAGCCACCTCACTTACTCACTTCCCACCTCTCGCCCTCCCTGTGGGCTTTTGGTGGTGCAGAACCAAGGGTACTGGGGTCAGAAGATTCGTAATCCATGCCCTGCCACTTACTAGCTTGGATGAGGCCATTCACCTTCTTTTTTTGGGGTGAGAGGGAAAGGCAATTGGGGTTAAGTGACTTGCCCAGGGTCACACAGCTGGTAAGTGTCTGAGGCCAGATTTGAGCTCAGGTCCTTCCCTACTCCAGGGCTGCTGCACCACCTAGCTGCCCCTTGCCCTTTACCTTCTCATCTATAAAATGGACATAGCGTTGCTCAAGTTACCTAGCTCAGCATAGCTGCAGGGAAAGTGCTTCCTAAACATTAAAGTAGTATGTAAATGTGTTATTTAATATTCATATTAATGAGAGACCATGTGGCATAGTAGGTGGAGAACCTGCCTTGGAGTTGTCTTGTCTCTGGCTTTGTAGGTCATGTTCTAAGACAGTATGGAGCATCCCGGAAGTCTTCTTACAATTTTAAGCTATTAACAGTAATGTAATGACTTTTAATAGCTTCAAACCACATGGAGACTTTTGGGGCACCTGATATGTTGCAGAATAGTTGCAGAGCTCCCCTGGGAAGGCACCCAATGAAGTCTCAGGTCTAGGCCAAAAAAGTACATTATTGATGCTGACTACACCCTCCTCCTGGCCAGTCTTCTTGTCTCTTGTCTTCCAGAGACATCTCACTTTTCTGATTTTCCTCCTACCTCTCCAACCTCTTCTCCTTTGCTTGTTCCCTATCCTTTATTCCGTGGCCTACAAGCTTTTTGGATTGTTCACTTGTATCAGTAAAAAACAATTTTTAGAATATATTCCCTAATATGTACAGATTCATTTATTTATAAATTAGATAGGCTACCTCTACTCTATCAACCCTAACAACCTCCGTTTTCGAAGAGGATGGATGCCATCACAGGATGATGTCTTGACTCTTGGGTGAATTGGATTAAGTGATTGCACAAAGTCGTTAGCCTCACACTCTCTTCCAGAGTCATTGATGTCCAGTGACAAGACAAAAGTCAGGACGACCGGCGATGGCCAGGGATGCAGCGGGGGAACTTGGCATCTTCAATTTGACCGAGCTCTAAGCGCTCGACAGAACCTGCTTCAGCCGCCTTCAAGGCAGTTGGAACAAATTGTTCCCATCCACCCATTCCATTGGGGTAAGTCTTCACATGCTTGGGGTAGACATCCCCCCCAGCTCACTGATAGGTTTGAGGCCTGTCAGTTACCTTCAGCTTGGTTTAGCCCATGATGGCTGCTGAACATGCTACAGCTTCTTGGAGCCACAGGTGAAAGTTGGGTAACAGGTGGACACCAAAGGGGGATGAGCAGCCCTGAAAAGGGCTCAGCAGCCCTCACCCCACAGGTTCTGGTCCTCCTGAATACCCCATAAACCCTTAAATGTTATATACATATTAGAGAGTCACCATGGATAGGAGCTGGCCTCCGAGGCAGTAAGCCCTGGGTTCCAATCCTTCCCTTTGATATATATTGGCTGGGTGATCTTGGACAAATCCTGTAATGTCTCAGGGCCTCGAGACTAAGTTGCAGAGATGATGCCGGTCTGCATCAGTAGAAGGAGTTTCCTCCTCAGAAACTAACCCAAAGCAATGAAATTCCAGCTCTAATGACAAGTCTCTGTCCCCTTCCCTATACTAGAGTGCTGGAAACTAACTTTTGAGCTGAGTGTTAAATTTTCATTGTGAGCACTTACACCTCAGAAATGACCAACATTGGGGCAGCTGGGATGGAGCACCAGCCCTGCAGTCAGGAGGACCTGAGTTCAAATTTGGCCTCAGACACTTACTAGCTGTGTGACCCTGGGCAAGTCATTTAACCCCAATTACCTAAAAAAAAAGACAGAGAGAGAAATGACCAACATTATAGAATAAGGTTGTTGATTTATTGTTTATTTGTATTTATTTTATTATTTGCTTCTTGTCTAGATTTAAGTTAGTCATGGAGAAAATGTTAATAATATTGATTGAACAAAAGCGTGACAAGAGTACATTTTTTGAGAGTGCTGGTGTTTGTTAATCATTCACCTGTGCTGTGCTAATAATTATGTATAATGTAAAATTTACAAAAATTCCATTTAAAAAAGGACGGGATAAAGATGAACTAATATTTGATCCCAGAGTCAATAGGGAGCCACTGGAGTTTATAGAGAAGGAGAGTGACCCAGTCAGGCTTGCACTTAGGAAGATGGTTTTGGCAGCTGTGTGGAGGAGAGATTAGATAGGAGAGAAACCAATTAGGAGATGGTTGCAATAACTCAGGCCAGAGGTCATGAGGGTCTCCGCTAGGACAGTGGCTGTGTAAATAGAGAGAAGCAGACAGGTCTGAGAGATGTCAAAGTAGAACTGATAAAATTTGGAAACTGATTGGATATGCAAATAAGGGCTGAGGAAGAGTGAAGAGTCAAAGGTGCTAATAATACCAGGTTGTGAGAAACTGGGTGCCTGGAAGGATGGCAGTACCAGTAATACTGCCTGGAAAATGGGTGGGTTTGGGGAGGAAAAGACCACCTGATGAGATCTTCCATCTAGATCACAGTCCATCCATGCCTGCTCATCTCATCTTTTGTGACTCATTGTCCCGCCCCAAATGACAAGTCGGGGAGGTGGGGCTCTTACTCACCCATCGCTGCCCCCAAGCAAAGAGCTCATCCTCCCCGAGGGACAACTGCCACACCCACGAAGGGATGGTGGGGGGAGGGTAAGGAGAGGAGCTGTAATTTTTCCGATGGCGCCTGCACAGCTGTTCTGGATATCAGTTAGGTTAGGATATACTCTCCCTGAGGGGCCAGGAAGAGAGAAGTTAGAAGTTTGAACAGCAGAACTCCAGATGGGACTTAGCATGTCAAATGTCAGAATTGAAGGGGACCTTAGAATATAGAATGTTAGACCTTAGACCTTAGAACCTAAGCTGGTGGAACAGAAAGGTATTTTGGAGATCATAGAACCCAACTCCTTCATGGCATAGATGAGGAAGCTGAGACCCAAAGAAAGTGAGGGATCAATTCAGGTCACACTGCGAGCAGAGCGGGGGCTGGAACCCAGATCTCCTAACTCCCAGTGAGATGGTAGACTCTGCTATTACGGTGAAATGCCCGGAGTCGAGGAGCCCCAGAACTCTCTTGGTCTCCCGTTCTTGTGAACTCTCCAAGTCCCTAGTTTTTTTTAAACTATCTTCAATCTTTAAGTGTGGGTGTCCTCCAAGAATCTGTTCCCAATCGTCTTCCTTCTCCTTCTCCTCTTTCTCTCTCTCTCTCTCTCTCTCTCTCTCTCTCCTCTCTGTCTCCCTCTTGCTCCTCTCTTTTTTCTCTCCTCTCTGTCTCTATCTTTTCTCCCTCTCTCTCTTCTGTGTCTCTTCTCTGTCTCTGTGTCTATCTCTCCCTCTCCCTCTTCTCTCTCTCTTTTGTCTCTCTTCTCTGTCTGTTTCTCTATGTTTCTTTATCTTTTCTCTCTCTTCTGTGTCTCTGTCTCTTAATCTTCTCTCTCTTGTCTTTCTTCTCTCTGTCTCTCTGTGTTTGTCTCTCTTTCTGTCTCTGTCTGTGCCTCTCTCTGTCTGTCTCTCTCTATCTTTTCTCTCTTCTTTATCTCTGTCTCCTTTCTATATATCTTCTTTTTCTCCTCTCTCTCTGTCTCTGTGTCTCTATCTTTCTCTGTCTCTTTATCTTTTCTGTCTCTTCTCTCTCTTCTTTGTCTCTGTCTCTTACTCTTCTTTCTCTCATCTTTCTTCTCTCTGTCTCTCTTCTCTCTGTTTCTGTCTCTCTCGATCTCCCTCTCTCTCCCTATCTTTTCTCTCTTCTTTATCGCTGTCTGTCTCCTCTCTATATATCTACTCTCTCTCCTCTCTCTCTGTCTCTGTGTTTCTATCTCTCTTTCTGTCTCTTTATCTTTTCTCTCTCTTCTCTCTTTCCTTTGTCTGTCTCTGTCTCTGTCTTCTGTCTTGCTTCTCTGTCTCTCTGTCTCTCTCTTTGTCTCTGTCACTCTCTCATCGCCCTTAGGCATCTCATCTAGTCCCAAGGCTTCCCTTATCACCCGTATGCATATGACATATGACTCACCGATCTATATATCTGGCTTGTTTGCTGTGCTGCAGGCCCGTGGTTTCTAAACTGTCACATGAACCTTTGCTAATGCCTCAATCTCAACATGTCCAAAACTTAACTCATCAGAAATGTTGGTTTAATTGAAACCAAATTCCCTCAAAAAGCTGCCCTTCAGTTCGGAGACACATCCAAAGACTTCCTCGAAGTGATGCAGAGTTAAGAGACTGGAACTGAGAGAACAATATGTACCACGGCTGCAGTAACAAATAAGACAACCCTAAATTCCTGCTCAACTCAGATTAATTTCAATGACCAATCATGGTCTCAAAGAAATGAGGAGGAAACACATCTTCCTCTTCCCTGTCTATGGCAGAGATGGGAGGTCATGGGTGTGGGTGTGGAATGTTGTACCTATCATTAATTGTGGTCATTTAATTGATTATTTTGTCTCAAATTTTTGTTATCAACAGGATTCAATTGGGGGTTATATACTGAGAAATTATTCTGATATTTTTTAAAAAGTAAATATAATTTGGTTTAAAAATAAGTTATATTAATGTCTTTTGTGTTTATATGATTTATGTTTACCAGTGTATAAGATGTATCATCCCTTGGAATGCAGACCTAAAACCCAACATATCAAAGAAATAGGACATCTATTCACACCCATTGTCCCCAACCTCTACAAAGAAGCAGGGGGTGATGCTGTGTCATTCCCCTTTTTGGGGGCCAAGCTTGATCATTATGATTGCATAGCATTCATATCTAGTTATCTTGTTTTCCTTTCAGTTCTGGGCCCAATATTCTAAGAAGGATAATGATACATTTAAAATTATTCAGAATAGGTCTTTCTCCCTCCCTTTTATTTCTTTCCCCCACTTTTTTTTGAGACCGAGTCTCCCTAATTTGCCCAGACTGGACATGCAGTGGCCACTCTGTCTTTTGACTCTTTTTGTATCTCCAGAGCTTAGCACAGTACCTAGCACAAAGTAGGTGATTAATAACCTGGGCAGATTTGCCCCTCCTTAGGTATGGGGGGCGACCTCCTTCTCTAGGAAGCTTACAACATTGGTGCCAGTCTTAGTGTAGGCACCCAATGAACTTTATCTTTATTATAGCTCAGAACTCCAGGGCTCAAGAGATCGATCAGCCCCAGCCTCCTCAATAATAGGGATTAACTAGAACACCCTGCCATGAGCATGTGTTTTCATTAACCTTTTTCTTTTTCTTGTTCTCCTTTGGCAGTCTAGTGAAGTCAAGAGATCCCATTCTCAGGATGTTTTTAAATGTATAAAATAAAATCCTTAGGATTACAAAGGAAATTGAATTACTTTTAAAAAAATTCACAGACATCCCTGGAATCTATCCATAGACCCTTTAGGGGTCCATGGACCCCAGGTTAAGAACTGTTGGTCCAAAGGAAGATGATTGCAATAGTGAAGGAACTGAAAACTAGGATGTTTAGGTTAGAGAGAACAGAGCTCTTCCCCCCCCCCCTTTTTTTCTTTATTTTCTTTAATTGTTTTCGTCAATGACATATAGACAAACATTTTTAACATTTGTTTTTTAAAATTTTGAGTTCTGAATTCTCTCCCTTCCTCTTTCCCTCCCCTCCCCCTCCCTGAGAAGGCAAACAATTTAATATAGATTATACATATGCCATCATGCAAAACATTTCCATATTAACCATGTTGCCAAAGAAAATGCAGGAAAAAAAACCCCAAACAAACCCCGAGAATAATAAAGAAAGTAAAAAAAGCATGCTTCCATCTGCATTCAGACTCCATCGGTTCTTTCTTTGTAGTTGGATAGCATTTTTCATTACAAGTTCTTTAGCATTGTCTTGGATCATTGTATTGCTGAGAATAGCTAAGTCATTCACAATTGATCATTCTACAGTATTGCTATTATTGTGTATGGTGTTCTGATTCTGCTCACTTCATTTTGCATCAATTCATGTAAGTCTTCCTAGGTTTTTCTGAAAGCATTCTGTTTGTAATTTCTTACAACACAATAATAATTCAACACTATACCACAGCTTGTTTAGTCATTTCCCAATGGATGGGCATTCCCTCAATTTCCAATTCTTTGTCACCACAAAAGGAACTGCTATAAATATTTTGTACATACAGGTCCTTTTCCTTTTTTTTTCCTTCTTCAAAAATCTCTTTGGGATACCGACCTATTATTGTTATTGCTAAGTTAAAAGGTATGCACAGTTTTATAGCCCTTTGGACATAGGTCCAAATTGCTCTCCAGAATGATTGGATCAGTTCAAAACTCCACCAATAGTGCATTAATGTCCCAATTTTTCCACCTCCACTCCAACATTTGTCATGTTCTTTTTCTGTCATATTTGTCAATCAATAGGTGTGAGGTGGTACCTCAGAGTTGTCTTAATTTGCATTTTTCTAATTAATAGTGATTTAGAATATTTTTCATATGACTATGGTTCAATTTTCTTCTTCTGAAAACTGCCTGCTCATATCCTTTAACCATTTATCAATTGGGGAATGAATCATATTTTTATAAATTTGGCTCAGTTCTCTATATATTTGAGAAATGAGGCCTTTATCAGAAAAATTTGCTGTAAAAATTTTCCCCCAGTTTCCTGCTTCCCTTCTAATCTTGTCTGCATTGGTTTTGTTTGTGCAAAAAAACCTTTTTAATTTGATGTAATCAAAATAAAGCTCTCTATCTCTTATTTGGTCATAAATTCTTCAACAGGGCTCTTTCAAAAGGGCCATTCTGTGCAAGAGAGGTTAGATTATTTCTGCTTGGCCCTGCAGAGCAGAACAAGGAGCACTGGGTGGAGAAAGTTGCAAAAGAGCCAGTTTTTTTGCTTGCTATAAAGGAAGAAATTTATCTGTGGAGCTGGGTCTTCAAGAAGAAGCTGGACAACCATTTGTCAGGAAGGGTTTAGAATGTTTTATTCTTGTGCGTGTTGACATGGAACCAGCTGACCTCTGAGGTCCCTTAAATCTTGGGCATCTGGTGAATGGGCTTCAGTAAGAAAGATTCCTGGGGGACACTGATCCGACCGAGGCGGTCAGATTCTTTGTTTCATTCATTCTCTTCCAAACAAATGGTTTAAAGTAGATGATTTCTAAGGTCCCTTCTAGTCTAGCCCGTTAAATGTTCTCCAGATTTAGCATTCCATTTCCCTTTGACATGCACAGACTATTCCTAGATTGCGGTCTTTTCTCATCTCTTAGAATCCTTAACTTCTCCCAGCATTTTTTTTTCTTTCTCTCTCTCTCTTTTTTTTTTTTTTAAAGGCAATTGGGGTTAAGTGACTTGCCCAGGGTCACACAGCTAGTAAGTGTCTGAGGTCACATTTGAACTCAGGTCCTCCTGACTGCAGGGCTGGTGTTCTATTCACGGCACCACCTAGCTGCCTCTTCAGGGTTTCTTTTGATCTCCTAAAGGAATCCTTTGTGCCTGATCTTTCTAGTTGGTAGCATTCTCTCCTTCCTCAAATTATCATGCATTTACGCATCTGTGTAAATGTTGCATGCTCTTGGTTGAATGTAAGCTCCGTGAGGGCAGGGATTGGTTTTCTTCTGGTCTTTGTATCCCCAGCTCCTATTACAGTACCCTGCACATAGTAGATGCTTAATAAGTGTTGATTAAATTGAATTCCGTGGTTCAAAGATTTTGTAGAGAGGTCATTGGATGTGGAATTTGAAGACCTGGGTTCAGGTCTCAGATCTGCTGGTATGGTACCTGGTGACCCAGGGCAAGTCACTTCAACCCTCTGGACCTCAGTGTCCTCATCTGTGAAATGGGGGAGGAATGGATCAGATGACCTCTGAGGTTTCTCTCGCTCTAAATCTACCATGCCGGGTCATTTCTAATTTTAGTTTCTGCACCAGTAAAACAAAAAGAGGTTGTATGAGAAGAGCTCTGGAAGTCCCTTTGCACTTGAACAGCGCAGGGAGTCCTGTTGGCTACACTACTCTGGCCTCTGATTCATCCCAGCTCCTTAACTACTTCAGTCCTGCTTTTTCTCTCCATGCCTGACTCCTCCCTTCCCCCTACACACCTGGGTATAACTCGTCTTTCATCCATTGTCAATGTTTCCGGCCCATCAATCTCCAGGCAGCTGGAGGGGCCATTATGATTTACATATATAAACAGGCATTTACATTGAACACATGACGATGGGGGTGGGGAGCTGGAGAGGATGCAGATGTTTGGGGAGGGATTGAGGATTATAATAATAGAAGCCCAAATTCCCAGAGCAAAACCAAAGGGCCTGACCACCTTTATGTCCCATTTTTCAGATGAGGAAATTAAGGCTCACTCACTTACTTATGGCCACAGAACTAATAAGTACACATATCAGTTCTCCTGACTCCTAGAATTTAAAGCTGGAGACAACCTCCTCATTTTACAGATGAGGAAACTGAGGCCCAAAGAGGTGAAGGAACTTCCCAAGGGTTGAACTGGTAGTCAGAAGCCATTGGGATTTGAACCCACATTCTCTGGTTCTAGATCTGATAGTCTTACCAGTTCCCCAAGCTGTCTTTCTAGTCAGTCAGTCAATGAACATCTAAGTGCCTGGTACAAAAAGAGATCCAGAAAAAAAAAAAAGAGGACCAATTGAGGAAACTGGGAATGTTTTAGCCTGGAGAAGAGAAGATTTAAGTGGGCCGAGATCGCCATCTGCACATTGTGAACCCTTCGATGTGAGAGCATAGAATGTGGAGATTAGAGGTTAGACTTCTTAGAACTAGGATCAATGGGTGAAAATTTTAAGGATGTAGATTTCAGCTCAAAATAAGGAAGAACTTCCTAACAACTAGCGCTACCCAATGGAAAAGCCAGCCTCCCAAGGATTCAAGTTCCTCATCACTGCTAGTGTTTAAGGAGAGATTGGATGGCCACTTGTCAGTAACATTATGTCCGCTGGACTCGATGACTGCCAAACATCTTCTAAGGCTTGAATTCTAGGATTCTAAGTTACTTACAAAAATGTTTTATATTCGGGAATGAATGAACGAAGCATTAACTGCTTACAATATGCCGAGCACCAGACAGTCCCTGCTCCCAAGGAGAGAATTCTAATAACAAAGACAACACACATGGAAAGTCAGTCAATAAGCATAGGGAAGGGAGCACTTCAGCTGTACTTTAAAATATGGATAGGAATTCAAATGGTGAGGAGGAAGAGGGAGGGAATTTTAGGCCCAGAGAACAGCATAAGCTATGTCACTAAGGCTGAAAAGCAAGGGGCACATTCAGAGATAAAAGAATCATCCGGTTTAGATTGTATTATAGAGTGCAATCCTGGGAATAACATGAGGGAAGATTGGAAGGGTAGCATGACAGAGAGAAAAGTTTGAACTTCACCTTGTAATGATAATTCACATTTATGTAATGCTTCAAGGTTGGCAAAGCACTTCTCAGTCTTACATAGGAGAGATTATGCCTTGCCTAGGATCCAAGGGCTAGAAGGGTAAGGGGAGGGAATAAGCATTTATGTTGTATCTACTACATGTTAGGTACTGTGCTAAACACTTCATAAACAGTGTCTTATTTGATCATCACAACAACCCTGTGAGGAAGGTGCTGTTATTGTCCCTATTTTACAGTTGGGGAAACTGAGGTAATAGGTTAAGTGACTTGCCCAGAGATATACAGCTAGTAAGTATTTGAGGCTGAATTTGAACTCGGGTCCTCCTGACTCCAGGCCCACGACTCTACCCTCTGAGTCACTAAGTAGACTCAGAAAGTGGCAGTCAGTGGCTAAAGCTGTATTTCAATGAATATTACCCAATAAAATTCTTAGATTTTCTGCAGGTGTGCTGTTGTCTAGACATACTTACCATTTTTTACTTATCAGGTTGAGCTTTTGGACCAAACTGTGTGAGTTTCCATTATCACCATTGAATTGGCTCCAATTAGATTTGTCCCCATTAATCTACTCTGTAAAGATTTTTTTTTGGATCTTGACTGTCTCCGCCAAGGTGCCAGTTACGTTGTCCAGCTTCATGTTATGTGCAAGCTTCATAAATATGCTGTCCATGACTTTATCCAAGTTACTGATATAAATGCCAAATAAGACAAGACTTCCTCCCTGAGGAACTTTAGCATAGACCTCCCTCAATACTGAGATCAGCCCATTAGTGACAACTTATGGAGTCTAGTTATTCAACCAGCTCTCAATCTACCTAACTCTACTATCATGTTCTGGCCCTTACCTTTCCATCCAGAGAGACAGCATAAAAGACTTCATTAAATGTTTTGCTGAAATGATGGTATGTTACATTGATGGGATTATATTGCATTCGATTTATCAGTCTAGCTGTTGTTCAGTTGTTTCAGTTGGGTCCAACTCCTTGTGACCCCATTCGAGGTTTTCTTGGCAAAGATACTGGAATGGTTTGTTATTTCTTTTGTTTTACAGATGAGGAAACTGAGGCAAACAGGGTTAAGTGCCTTGCCCAGGGTTGCACAGCTAGTAAGTGTCTGAGACTGGATTTGAACTCAGGTCTTCTTGACTTCAGGACCACTATTCTATCTGCTGTGCCACTTAGCTACCCCTGTCAGTCTAGTCACTCAGTCACAAAAGAAAATGGGGTTCATCTGGCATGGTTTCTTCCTGATAAAGCCATCGTTGTGATCACTGGTTCTCTTTCTAAATATTCATAAACCACCCTTTGAATAATGCATTCTAGATTTTTGCCAGGAAGCAAAGTCAATTTCATTGTCCTATAGTGTGTAGTTTGCAAATTCTGACCTCTTTCTTTCATTTTTTTTTGAACATTGGACAATATGTTCCCTTCTTTAGACTTGTGGCACCTCTCCCAAATTCCGCCATCTTTTAAAGATGAGTCACTGACAGTAGCTTGGCAATCCAGTTCTTTCAATGCCTTGGGATGTAGCTATTCCGGGTCAAGTGACCTGAACCCATTAGGAACCAATGGGTGCTATCTTACCATTTACCACACCTGAGATAGCTAGGTGGTGCAGTGGATAGAGCAAGGGGTCTGGGGTCAGGGAGACCTGAGTTTGAATCCAATTTCAAACATTTACTGGCTGTGCGACCCTGGGCAAGTCACTTAACCTTGTCCGCCCCAGTTTTCTCATCAGTAAAATGAGCTGGAGAAGGGAATGGCAAACCACTCCAGTATCTTTGCCAAGAAAACCCCAAATAGGGTCAGGAAGACTCTGACAACTGAAAATGACTGAACAACAATAACAATAGCCCCTATCTCAGAGAGCTGTTGTGAGGATCAATTGAGATAATAATTGCAAACTGCTTAGCACAGTGCCTGGCATTCATCAGTTAGCCATTCATCCCTCCCAGACTATCCCCCTTGATTGAACAAAGAGAAGCAAGATAAAAACTGAACAGTTTTGTCTTCTCTCCCACCGTCCATTGTCATCCTTCCATCTACCCCGAATGGCGGTCTCATACCTTCTTTGATCTGCCTCTAGCTCCCAATATCAATATCTCCATTTGGCTGAGTGTGGCGATGCATGTTTGTGATCCCTGCTCCTAGGGGGTGGGGCAGAGGCTGGTGGAGCACTTGAGCTCTGGAGTATCCTAAGCTGATCAAAGTCTGGATCCAATATGGCAAGAGGTATGGAGGAGGGGACCAGCCCGTCTAAAAAAGGTCAAACCAGGTAGGAAGCAAAGCAGGTCAAAGTTCCCATGCTGATCAGTAATTTTACCTTTATTTACTTTATTAAATATTTACTGTGTGGTGGGCACTGTGCTAAGAGCTGGGGATATAAATACAAGACAAAAGACAGTCTTTGCCCTTGATGAGCTTACATTCTAGAGGGGGAAGATAACAAGTGAAAGGGGGCTGAGAAGTGAAGGGGAAGAGGGAGGAGATATCTTCTGGGCGTCATAGGGTGAAAGTCTAGAAAAGTCAGTACATCTGGAAAGAGAATGAAGGTTGGTTGGCCTGGACTCCTGCCCAATATGGAGACCCTGGGAGGAACTTACCAATGGGAGAAGGGGTCAAGTATGGCAGAGGGATGTTCCAAGGTAAAGAAGCAATAAAGGAGAAGATAGATTTTCCAGAATGAGAGGGCAGCCGAAGCATGGTGCTGAAGACCAGAAGGCCAGAAGCACAGCCAGGAGAGGGATGAAATCAGCACTGGGATATGGCCTGTGAATAGTTGCTGCACTGGTTGAAGCAGTGGATAGAGTGCTGGGCCTAGAGTCAAGAAGACCCCAGTTCAAATTCAGCCTCAGATACTTATTAACTGTGTGACCCTGGGCAAGACACTTAACCTCTGCTTGCCTCAGGTTCTTCATGTGTAAAATGTGAATAATAATAGCACCTCCCTCCCAGGATTATTGTGAGGTTCAAAGGAAATAATAATCATAAAGCACTTAGCACAGTGCCTGGCACATAGTAGGTGCTATATAAATGTTAGCTATTATTGTTCTAGCCTGGGAGACCTAGTTAAAAAAGAAATCCCCCTTTACTATCCTTAGCCTTCCTAGTCAACCTCAGGTTACTTTGAACTTTAGTGTTCCTGGCACTATTTCTGTATAACTATACTGTTCTTTTATATTCATCCTTAATCACCCATCCTTGTTTCTATCTTTTATACATAGCTCTCTATAACCTGAGTTGGTTAAAGAGTTCCTTATGAATCCACATTGATTTTTCTATACAACTCCCCCTTTCCTTTCTTATTGGAATTATTTCTCTTTGCCTCTCTAGGACAACGCCCTGCATATACTTTAATGTTTTGATGGATCTGTGATCTCACTAATGTAGGTACTCCCTCTATGGATGCAGGTAACAGCCCTTGAAATGTAACTTTCTTCCATGTCCTTCCTTAAATCTACTACAAGGGACCCATTTAATGTTCGGGGTGGGGGGCGGTGCTTTCCTTGAGATTTCTTAACAGTTGATTTTTTTTTGAGGCAATCAGGGTTAAGTGACTTGCCCCAGGTTACATAGCTAGTAAAGTATTTGAGGCTGGATTTGAACTCAGGTCTTCCTGACTCCAGGCTCAGTGCTGTATCCACTACGGCATCACCTACCTGCCCCTGGATGATCTCTTAATGGATGCCGATGGAACATGACAGCTATTGGTCCATTGATTTCCCTCTATAACTGGTCCATTTATTTTTCTAGCCCATTTTTGTGATGATGTCTCATATGCTACTTCTCCTGTGTAATCCCTTGTTTGTAACATATTGTAGCTTTTGGACACCTTCTATGTTTCTCTCTTCTTTTTTGTGATCCTCAACTCAATTATCTGGGAGGCTATCCTACTTCATGGCTCATAGTTATAGAACATCATGGGCAGAACATTGGTATTAAAAAGATGGGCCTTTGAAAAACTACTACATACATATATATATACACATACACATGTATACACATAAACACGTATATGTAATGTTGCTGTTTTAAAGTATAAAAGTATTTATGTATTACTGTATGTATTATGCATATATATGTATACACATATTTGTAGATAGCATCTCAAAAGTCTTACTGCAATTTTAAACACTATATCCATTATATACCATGCAATGTATATATCTATATATACATATATAGATATATACACATATATACATATATATATATATATATATACATATGTGTATACAAAACTTGGGATGGACCAGCTCTTTGGGTTGTCCATACAAATACATCTCCTATTCTGCACTCAAGGCCTTCTTCATTTATTTGTTTTTTACCCCACATAGATGTTTGTACTGAATTCTTCTGAGTTGTTACAGATCTCATTTGGGAAGCCGCGAGGTGTTTGGGGGCTTGACCCAAGGAGCACAGTGTCAGTTACAAACTGGAGCGTGGGTAGTCCCTCACTATCTCACGGGAATCCCTCTTCCCTTCAGTCCATGCCCTGTATCTCTTCCCTGACAATGGTAAACACCTCTGAGGATCACGTATGGCCCTGCAGTGTTGTCTTGCTTGATTGACACAGGGAAGGTCCTCTTTGGTGACATCTTGGTTACAGTTCTCAAGGAGTCTTGTATGATTTTGGCACATGCAGCACTTTGTCAGAGAAGAGCATTAAAGGCAGCATTTGGCTCTAATGGAATCATTTCTTAGATAGTCAATAAACACAATGGTATCTTGTATTCTCTACATTTTCCAGGCAATTGTATACTTACAAAGATAGGGTTTGCGGTAAAAGATTTGTGAAAACCTGATTGCTTCTCCTTGATGATTATTTTCAAAAAAATTTTGCAGATATTGGAAAATAGACTTATGCATCAACAGACAGGGATACTCTCTCAGTTGTTTGTTTTGTATAATCATAAGATCCCACCCTTTTTTCTCTATGCCTTTGGAATCCTCTCCTTTCTTTAGCCACCTTGAGAATCAACACTCTCAAGATTGTGTCCAGCTCCCAACCTTTGGTGTCATCCTTGACAACTCACCCTCTCACTCCCCATACCCAATCATGTTTTTTCCTTCAAAACATCTTGTGTATACCCCGCCATCTCCCTCAGACAATGCTACCACTGGATTCCAGGCCTGGACTATTACAATAGCCTGTTGCTTGGTCTTCCTGCCTCAAGGCTGTCCCCATTCCAGTCCATCCTCCACTCACTGCTCATATTAATCTTCCTAAAGCATAGGTCTGTAGATATCACTCTCCCTCCCCATTCAGACTTCAATGGCTCCCTATCACCTCCATGATCAAATACAAACTCTTCTGTTTGGTATACAAAGTCCTTTATAACTTGGCCCCCTCAGACCCTTCCAGTTTTTTTTTTTTTACACCTTACTCCCCCACTACACATTCTGTCTCTATACTGGCCTCTTCGCTGTTCCTCTCACAAGACTCATCTCCCAGCTCCATCAATTTTCACTTGCCCCATGCCTGAAACTCTCTCCCTTCTCTTCTCTGTCTCCTGGATTCTCTGGTTTCCTTCAAGTGTCAGCTAAAGTCCTATTTGCTGCTAGAAGCCTTCCCCAGACCTCCTTAACCTTGGTGATTTTCCCTCTGTTCGTTATTTCCTATTTATCCTATGTGTAGATTGTTTGTACATAGCCGTTGACTTGTTGTCTCCCTCCTTAGACGGTGGGTTCCTTGAGCTATCCAAGTACAGCCATATTAAACATATTTCCACATTAGTCATGTCGTAAAGAAGAATTAGAACCAAAGGGGGTAAACCAAGAGAAAGAAGAAACAAAAACTGGGACTGTTTGCCTTTCTTGGAACAGCGCTTGGGACATGGTCAGTGCTTAATAAATGCCTGGCTGACTGACCGACTGACTGATCTCCAGCACCGACTTCTGTTTCTCCTTGGTCTTCTTCAGCAGCTTGTCCCCTTCTTATGTTCTTCAGGGACATTTCCACTTCCTCCTGCTGCACATGTGCGTCTGCGATGGTAGAGTCCAAATGCAATGGCTCCACTAGTCTTGATGGTAAGAAGAGTTTGTTATAAAATCTTTATTGAACTTTTCATCTGTTTGTTATTCTCCTTCCTAAGTTTCATCCACAAATGCCTTTGGGATGATCTTGCTTAGTTGGGCCCCTTACTGAGCTTGTTTTAAACTCATTTTTCCTTACACTGTTTTTTGATCTTTTTATGTGGTGATAATCCTCACACACTTTGCGTGTGGCAGATAAATAACATTGGATGAGTTTCATTGGTGAGAGTTGCTTATCCTTCTCGGACTGATTCCTTTTATGGAATTTTTAAAATTTTAATTTAATTTTTTTTCATTGGACAGATATTTATTGTGTATTCCTTCTACTCTCCCACTCATCGAAAGAAAAAAGCAAAAGCAAATCCTCGTAACGAATAGTTTACATAGTCAAACAAAACAAATTCCCACATCCAAAAAATATGCCTCCTTCCCCCAGAGTAGATCACTTTTCAGTCAGGAGATGGGTAGTATACCAGTTCTCTGGAATCATGTTTAGTCATTTGCATTGGTCACAATTCTTGAGTCTTTTAAAGTTGTTTGTCTTTTTCCAGGTCTGCTCACTTCAGTCTGCATCAGTTATCTCAAGTCTTCCCAAGTTTTTCTGAAACCTTCTCTTTCACCACTTCTTATGGTATGATATATTCCATCACATTCATATATCATGATTTCTGCAGCTGTTTTCTCAATGGATGGGTACCTCCTCAGTTTCCAGTTCTTTGACACTACAATAAGAACTACTATACATATTTTTGTACATATGGGTCCTTTTCCTCTTTCTTCGATTTCTTTTGGGAATAGGCCTATTTGAGGTATAGCTGGGTCAAAGAGGGGCTCTGGGGGCATCACAGAATTTTAGTTTATGGGGATCCTACCTATCCTTTTTCCCAAACCTTTTGTAACCCACTCTTCCAAAAATTGGGATGCGTGTCCAGCTCAGGCCAACTTTATTTTTCTTCTCTGTCACAGGTTCTAAGATAGAGCTAAAACTTAGCATCGTTTCTTATTTCAGCAGCCCTCTCCCCCTTGTTGGTCAGAATGAGGTCCAGAACATCAGGTCCCCTTGTTGTTTCCTTCATATTTTGAAGAGCACCACTTTCATTAGGAATTTATCAGCTGCTCTGCTTTTGGCAGAGAAAGCACTCCAGCAGATGTCCAAATAACGAAGTCCTCTCCCCACACCCCTGTCGCTACTACATTATGCTTTCTGCGTGCCAGTTTGGAGATGTGTTTCCTGAACTCCTCTTCTATTTCCTTCTCTGTCCAGGTGGTCTATAGCATACTACTGCAACAACATTGCTTCTGTTTTTCCCTCTGTTGACCCTCACTCAAATGCTTTCCACCATGTTTCCCCTCTCTAATTTTTGGATTTCCTCTCAAGAATTTATCTTTTTGATATATAAGGTCATTGAACCTCTGCTTTTATCCACATATTCTTTTTCTGTTGAATGAAGCAAATGCTTATTCATGTCATTCCACCAAGCCTCCCTGGGAGCTTTGCAGTCAAATTTACTTCATTGTATTAGGATTATCTTATTTATTTCCCATATTTTGTGCATTTTTTTAAATGTAGGGGTGTATACGTTGTGCTGTGTTGTTTTTTTTTTCGTCTAAGTTATGTATGTCCATAAGGGTCTGTACAGATGTGGCTCCCAGGAAGGAAAGAATGGACACCTATAGGTATCTCTTTTCCTCCATCCTTCTCCAAGGGAGACTTTGATTCCTGCCAAGAAGGGGAGGAGAAGGTTGAGGCCAGAGGCTAGCCACTTGGCTCTCCTCATTGAGAGGAGATATTGGGCTAGAATTATATCTCTCTGCTCCCTTAAATGTTCTTAGTCTAAAGGAAGCAATATTCTTGTTCAAGCTGTTCTCCAGATCACTATCCCTTAATGGGGAAGGAGTGTCCCAAACTACATATCTAAGGCTTGACTACTTTCCCACAGATGTTTCCACAGTGAACACATATACAAATATCAAATAAGCCTATTTATCCAAACAGATAGCAAACATTAATCAGAAAAAGAGTACATTTGAGAATATATACCAGATAATACACAAAAAAAATGAACTTTCCCAGTGGGAGTGAGATAATTCAGCTCAACTGAGAGATAGAGTCCAAGAACTCGCCCCCGGGGCAATTCTCCAAAGTATCTAGTGCAGTAAGCTTGGAATAAGGAAGGACATGATTGAAGGATTGTCACCTCTACATGATGGTTTCTTCCCAGAGTCTTTCTTCCCCTCTAGGGACTTGAAGAGAGGATAGACTAGCACATTTTCTTCTTCAAAGCTGGAAGTCAGAAGATCAAGATCTCTCTTCTCTTAAGCTTTCACCAGTCCTTCATGTGAATGCAGAGCACTGAGCAATCAGTCCCCACCAATGAACAGAGGGTCCCATCCCAATGGGTCTTGGGGGTCAGGTTACATTTCTAGAGATATCTGAGGCCAGGTGATTTTGGGGGGAGGGTTAGTTTCCTTCTTGGATATTTTTTTCTATGAATTAATCTCTACTGATATTCTTTTTGTGTTGTATTCTTTATGATATCTAGCTTGGCAGATATATGTGGTCAGCTTTCTCCCCTCATTGTCCTCCTCCCTTTCCGGTTTAAAGCCTTGTTGACTAAAATTTCAAGTCTCCAGGCAAACATATTTTTTTTTACCAGTCCTCATTAGATACACTCCATCTCTGACCAAAAGCCTACTATTTCTATATTTTAAACCATGGTATGGAAGTCTAAATTCTCTTTTCAGATACTATCTTCTTATTCTGCTCTTCACTCCTCAAATATTCCCTTCACTTTTGAAGCTCCTACTTTTAACTGATAGTAGTGATGATAATACTATCTGTGTCCCTAAAAGTCTTCCTTCTTGCTCAGACTTTATAATACCTGGCAATGACTTTCCTGGGACAAATAGGTAGCAAAATGGACAGAGTGCTGAACCTGGATTCAGGAAGACCTGCTTCTGAATCTGGCCTCTGACACTTATGAGCTGTGTGACCCTCAGCAAGTCACTTAACCTGTTTCACTTAAGCCTTAATTTCCTCAATTTTAAAATGGGAATAATAACAGTACCTTGTGGTGAGGATCAAATGAGATAATATTGGTAAAGAGCTTAGCATAGTATCTGGCACAGAGTAGACACCATGTAAACATTCATTCCCTACCCCTTCTTTTTTTTTTAATTAAATAAAATTTTAATTGACAAAAATCAACCTCTTTCTCTCACCTCCTCCCATCTCCATTGATAAAGAAAGAAAAACAAAACCCCCATTACAAACATGTACTCACAGTCAAACAAAATACATTCTTGCATTGGCCATGACCAAAAAGAAAAAAGTCTTAACTGGCGCTCTGTGTTCATCACTATTATGACAGGATGTGAGTGGCATGTTTCATCATGAGTCCTCCAGGATCTTGCTGGGTAATTGTTGAAAAGAGTTCCTAAGTCTTTTAAAGTTGGTTGTCATTACAAAATTGTTGTTATTATATAAATTGTTCTCTTGGTTCTATTCACTTCACTCTGCATCAGTTCATACAAGTCTTCCTAGGTTTCTCCCATCCCTTTCATCATTTCATACAGCACAATAGTATTCCAACAAATTCATATATCATAACTTACTCAGTTCTTCCCTAATTGATGGTACTCCTAGAGCTCTGTCAATGCTTTCTAAATTCCTGTGTGACCCTGGACAAGCCACTTAACCCCATTGCCTAGCCCCCCAAAAAAAATTATTGAGGATCTCTCAAAGAACTTTTGCTAATGTGGGTTATACCTATCGACATTCACCATTGTAGAAATTAAAACATATTAGTATGATGAAAATAGTTTGGACTTTTCAGAAATCCCAAAAGAGACTTGGTCCCCACATCACAGCTTGAGAACCACTGGTTTATACAAATAGTCTTTGGGGAAAAGGTATACAGAGAGAAAACCTATGCCTTGGGGCAAGTTCAATGTGTTTCTACTGGCCTTTTCCTATACAAAGAAGCTCCTCAAAACTTCACCTCTTTTATTAAAGGTAGCATGAGCCACTCACACTTGAAAGGTCCTCACCCTGTACTGGGTGCAGATGTAGGCTGAGGGGGACACAGAATGATCCACTCACTTCTGGAGAAGTGCCCACCCACTCTAAAGGGCAAGTACCAACAGGGTGGGACACACCCTTCCTTCTTATCTCCTGTGACCTGAACATTTGCTGGCCTCTGACAGAGGCACACCTTGACACCCACAAATAGCTCAATGGGCCCCCTTCTTCCCCAGGGAATCCCTTTTTGTCTCTTCTTTCCCTGATGCTAGCTAGATGACCTTTCCTAAGGCCACCTTTGGATCCACATCCTGATTCCTTGGAGAACAAACAGCTGCTTCCTCCTGAGAAGGCTCAGCTCGCTTCTCTATAGGAAGAAACGCTATCCCCAGGCCTCAGCTGCTAGCGTTGGTGATTCTCCACCCCTTCCTCTGGGTCACATTCTTCTACCCTCCAATCTCCTGACACAGGCCAGGATTTCCGTCTTCAGATGCTTTTCTCCTTTCTTTCTTTCTTTTTTTTTTTTTTTTACCTTGAAATACTTTTATTCTTTCCAGGAAGGTTTAATTTCCCCTGATAACCTGGAGAATGGAGAAACTACATTTCTCCGGCTCTTTCATGGGACCAGACCAGCCTGCATTTTCTTCATGTAAAACCATGACTTGGCACCAGCAGAAACATAAATATGAGGCAGTCTTAAAAGGCCACTAGGAAATTCTCCTCATTCTCTATACTTCCAAGAGAGGGAGGAGGGGATGGGAGGAAGGGAGGGCAAAAACCCTTGTCCCATGTACATTTTAGGAGTCTTAACATTAGGTGATGTTGAGAGGGGAAATGGTGTAGTAAATAGAGAGGCGGCCTCAAAGGGAGAAAGATCCAGCTTCAAGGCTTTCCTCTGACACATGTTGCGGTGTGATCCTGGGCAAATTATTTAACCTCTTGGTGTTTTGCGTACTTTTCTCAAACTAAGATACAGAGAAGGTGCTAACCTTCACTGGTGGAGAAAACACCCTCATCTGGAAGTTCCCCCTGCCAATGAAATCCCATCTAATCCCTATCCCTATCAAGTAAAGTCGCAAGTTTTAGAGCTGAAAGCCCCGAATAGAGATAATCTAGCCATCTCCCTTCTTGCTTTCTAGAGGCTCAGAGAAATAGACTTCCTAAAGGTCACCCAGGAATCTTGGGAATAGTAGCAGAGCTATATTCCAATCCAGCATCCGGATTCCAAATCTAGTCCTTTTCCTGCTAACCCTATGGCTTGGCGGGTGATGCTGAATACCTGTACTAGGGTAGCTGGAGTGGGAATAGAGATGAGAGGCCAGAAGAGAAAGATGTGGCAGTCAAAGAACAACTAGGCCTTGGATAGGAGAGCTAAGGGGAGAATTTGAACTGAGGAGACGAGGGTGAGCCATGGTGCCACTGCGAGAAATAGTGAAGTCAGATGGTAAAGCAGATTTTCACGTGATAGAATAATGTGAATCCATTGTTGCATGTGTTGAGTTTGAATTGTTGGAATAAATCAAGGTGGAGAGCTGCCTTGTAGGCAGCTGGAAATGCTAGTCTGAAATTCTGGAGAGAGGTCAGGGCTGGAAATATAAGTCTGAGAGTCATTGGTACAGAAGTGGCAAATAAAGCCCTGTGAGAAGATGAGGTTGCCAAGGGATGCAGGGTAAACATTCAGATCTTCTGACTCCAAAGCCAGCTGTCTTTGTGCTTCATCAGGCCACCAAACCTGGGAAATGAATAACTTCTCTGAGCCTCAGCTTTAGCATCTGCAAAATGGGGATAAGCTTGCATTGCCCATCCTATAGGACTGTTGAGAGGAAAGTGGCTTATAAACCCTAAGGCACCTTTCCTTCCCTCCTTCCTCTCTCCCTTCTTTCTTTCTTCCCTTTCTTTTTTCCTTCTTTCTTTCTTCCCTTCCTTCTTATCTTCTTTCCTTTCTTCCACAAACATTTATTAAGCACCTACTGTATTCCAAGTCTTGTGTTCTATACTAGGGATACAAAGCTAGATATGCCATATGACTTTCTCTCAAAAAATTTACAATCTCATGGGGAAAGGAGGGTTAATGGCATGTACCCAAGTAACTGATACAAGGACAATTGAGACAAGTACAAAGAAGAGGCTGAGGCAAGGTTCCAGGAGAAATTTGAAGAAACCTCTTTCACCAGGGGACAACACAGGATCATAGGGTTCAGAGATGAAGAAGACCTTAGGGGGAAGGAGAAAAGAATAAGCATTTATTTAGTGCCTACTATATACCAAGTACTTTACAATTGACATCTCATTTGATCTTCACAACAATCCTGGGAGGGAGGTGCTATTATTATCCCCATTTTGCAGTTGAAGAAACTGAGGCAGACAGAGGTTGAGTGACTTGCCCAGAGTCACACAGCTAGTACGGTTCTGAGGCTGGATTTGAATTCCAGTCTTCCAGACTCCAGGCCTGGCGCTCTGTCCACTGCTCCACCTAGCTGCCTTCTAGGGATCATTTAATCCAAAGGTTCTTAATGTGTGGTCCATAAATTTGTTTAAAAAAATATTTTGATGATTGTATTCTATTATAATTGGTTTCCTTTATAATCCTATGTATTATATTTTATGTATTAAAATATTATTCTGAGAAGGGGTCCATAAGCTTCACCAGACTGCCAAAGGTCAAGGATAGGGGG
>NW_020954637.1:1687207-1747111 GCF_900497805.2 Vombatus ursinus | reverse complement strand
TTCTCTTGGGCCCAACCCACTCAGTGAGCCCCCTGTGACACTCCCCTACCTCCATTTCTGTTGCAGTTAAAACTTGGTCATGACCCCTTACCCACCTCAGTGGAAAACTTCTGGCCTATCTGGGCACTCATCAGCCTCTAATAAGCTGCTGTATTTTTAGCTAAGGTGGCAGCCAATATTCTACCATCTCTCACACTGTTTTCCGCTCCCATCTGTGTCTGAGTTTTTGGTTTCCTGTGGTGGTTTCACAGGCCCCAAACCAACCTGCAGTGTTATTCTGGGGGTTAGAGAAGTGCCTTTGGAAAAACAACAACAACAACAAAACACCTCACCTGGGGGCTGACCTATTCACCCCTTGGCTCCTGCTGTGGAGGGAATCAGGAACTAAGCACTGAGGAAAACAAGATGGTGGAAGGAACAGAGTTGGGGAGCCCCAGGTTTAAATCCCAGCTCTGCTACTCACTAATGGTATGACTTTTGGTAAGTCACTCAACTTGGTCTTTTGGACTCA
The DNA here is from genome assembly GCF_900497805.2 of Vombatus ursinus. NCBI lineage: Eukaryota > Metazoa > Chordata > Mammalia > Diprotodontia > Vombatidae > Vombatus > Vombatus ursinus. Next base: position 1,746,600 of record NW_020954637.1, on the reverse strand, counting down.
CTTTCCTCATCTGTCAGATGAGAGAGTTGAATTAGAGCTCCTTACCAGCTCCAACTTCTATAACACCTGGATTTATTCTACACCAGTAACTGTATTGATTACTCCCTTTATGAGTTTGGGCATGTCACTTATAGAATCCTAGAATGTTAAAGGTAGAAAAGGCCTTAAAAACAAAGGAAGGGAACAAGCATTTATTAAGCATCTACTATGTGTTAGGCACTATGCTAAACACTTTACAAATATTATCTCGTCTGATAATAGACTATCAGGCTTGAAGATCTTAAATCACAGAATGTCAGAGCTTAAAGTTGCCCTAGAGAGGCAATATGGTGGAATAGATAGAGTGATTGGCCTCAGAGAGCACCCAAGCCAACTTATGGACCTAGGAGTGAGTGCAAGGGGTCTTTGAATTCACCAAGCATTGCTATTTTGATCATAGGCTCATTGGCTTAGAATTAGAAGGGCCCTTATAGGTCATTTTGTCCAGCCCCCTCATTGTACAGATAAAGAAACTAAAACTCATAATTGGAGGAAATACCCACATCAATGAGATCGTATATAGGTCGTGCAATGGATAGAGCATCAGACCTAGAGTCAGGAGGACCTGAGTTTAAATCTGGCTTCAGACATTAGCTGTGTGACCCTGGGCAAGGCACTTCACCTTGTTTGCCTCAGTTTCCTCATCTGTAAAATGGGCTGGAAAAGGAAATGGCAAACCACTCTGGTATCTTCGCCAAGAATAGAGCCACGGACAGTTGGACATGACTGAAATCACTCAACAGCAACGACAGCATGAATGGCTAGTCCTTTCACCGCTCTGGGCCTCCATTTTCTCACCTATAAAAACCAGTGGTTTGGAGAGGAAATATGACAGAGTAGTTAGGGTGATTGGCTTTGGAGTCAGGAAAACCTGGATTCAAGTCCTGACTTTAACACGTATTGGCTGTGTGACCCTGGGCAAGTTACTTTACCTGTGCTTGACTCTATTTCCCCCTCTGTAAAATGAGGAGAATAAAAGTAGCACCTACCTCCCAGAGCTATGGAACTCAAATAAGATAACGCTTTGTAAACCTTGAAGCATCATAATATATAAATGTTAGCTCTTATTAGCTATTGTATTATTAATGTGTCTGACCCTCAGTTTTCTCATTGGTGGTTCCCAAAAGACATCTTTAGGAATGGAGATTCTACAATTTATCCAGTTATATTATTTTTATAATGACCATTATCATTTATTTTGGTGATAACAACCACAGAGAGATGGCGTGGCAAAGAGGAGAGAGGGCTGGCCTTGGGGTCAAACTGCGGCCTATCTACACCTACCCATTTTGTGTGACTCTCGCCATGTCTCCAGTTTGCCACAGGGAGTTTGTCCCATGTGGTTAGGGCCTTTATTGCTTTCTCTCAACATCACAGGAACATCAAAGTTTCCCACTGATCGTCCCTGCCCTTTGCCACATGACAAACCCATCATACTTTTTGCCCATCCATTTCCATACATCCTTTTCTCTGGTTCTTATTCTAAGTCTCTTGTTAGTTTTATGCTGTAAGCTTGTTCATCCCCTCCACGTGTCTCTCTCCACTACCCTCTGTGTTATATTTATTTTATTTTAACTTTTTTGGAGAAGGTAATATTCCATGCCTTGCGTGGAATTACAACACAAGTAGAAGGTTGGGGAGATATGAAGTCATGAGAAAGTCATGTTTCCTGAAGTCAATCCAGCCTGTTCTCCTCCTGTTTAATTGTGGGTCTATCTTATTGTCCATCTGTCTTTCTGTCAAAGACATATATATATATGGATGGATGAGATTATCCGTTCAACCTCACATTAGCATGTGGACAATAGATGTTCCTTATCCATTTGATTTTTTCCTTGGGATGATTAACTCATTTTTGAATGGTGGTGGAGCTGTTCCAGGAAATTCTGTAGATGATGCAGCCAGCTCAATGTCATCTGGAAACAGAAACATCTTGAGAACCTTACCATCCCTAGGTTATCCCTTTTCAACTTAGGCTCTGTACTGAATCTTTACCTTTACTGAGGCAAACGCCTTTGGTGAGCATGTCTTATGCCAAACCAGATACTGATGATTAGAGGGACTTTGAAAAGGTTATTTCTGTTATTGTAGCTTTCAAGGAATCTTGATTCATTTTGATATATGGATAAGAACCACTTTGTTGGAAGAGAGACTTAGAGGTGGCATTTTCTGCCATTGAATCAAATGCTTTTTTATAATCAATGAACAATAAAGCCTGTGGGATTTAGTATTTTCTACATCTTTTTCTCAATTGTACAGTGTCAAAGATGCATTTTATTGTAGATAATCGTTTAGAAAATCCTGCCATTTTCCTACAAAGACACTCATCCAACGTCTTTGGTGCATATGCACCATAGGGTCTCATAAAATTATATATAGATGAGAAGGTAGAATTATAGGTTATTAGTTATTGATCTTCACTCAGTCACTTTTTTAGTATTAATAAGGTCTTTTTTTTTCATGCCTTTAGTATCTTCCTCTCCTTAAAGGTTCCTTGTGAATTGATCATCCTTCAGTGCCCTGACGATTGCATCACCTCCCCATAGATCTCTGTGTGCGCTTGGCTTTATCCATTTGCTTTTCCCATCTTTGTTCTTTTTTTTTTTTTTGGTGAGGCAATTGGGGTTAAGTGACTTGCCCAGGGTCACACAGCTAATAAGTGTCAAATGTTTGGTCTGAAGCTGGATTTGAACTCAGGTTCTCCTGACTTCAGGGCCAGTGCTCTATCCACTGCATGCCCCACCATCTTTGGTCTTCTTAGCACCATTTCTACCTCTTCTCTAAGTACATCAGTGGCTGGGATGTTAGTGCCCAGAATGGTGCTAATGTCCTTGATGGTAAATAAAATGTGTAGTAAAAGCTTTTGCAGATCTTTTCCATTTTTCTTCTCCTTGTTGTCTTTTCTTTTTCATATTTAAATGTCCTTGGGGTGACTTTGTTTAGTTGGGTCTCTAGCCAAACTTCCTTTACATTGGTTTTACTCTTTACTTCTTTCTCTGTTTTATGAAGTGATACTGATCATAACCTTCCATTATTCTTCTCTGTAAGATTTTGCAAATAAGCTTGCATTCTAAAGTGATGTTGCCTTTGGCTGCCAAATCTCTGCTTTGCACAGAAACCAAGTACTTGTTTTTTTAGCTCTTTTGGTCTCCTTGTTATGACAATTGATATACACGTGTTAAACTTGCATATGAAATTATTATAGTCTATGTCTATGTCCTTTCTTCTATGCATATCCCAATTGTATCATCAACAACTTCTTTAGTTGAGCTGTTTTATATTCCAAATCTTTTTCTCATTTTTATTTAGTTTTATACTAATTTTAAACTTTAGTAAGTTGATGGTTTGACTGTACCCAGCAGTTGATCTAGGAATGACTCCCACATCAGTTAACAAATCATTTCCTGTCTGTTAAAATACACTCCATTTTCACTTCAGTATTGCTCTTTGATGCCAGGAGTGCCCAGAGCCTGCTGATTCTTTTCTCTAAGAAAGTACTCGTGACATAGAGCTGTGAGGTTTCTGTCGAGTTTCCAGGTCTTTGGCCTATCTTGTTCTTTATTCTTGATCTACATTTTCCAAAATATTTCTTGCCGCCCTCACCTGTTTCCACCTTTGTAAGGAAGTCACCGAGTATTCATATGTTGATTTTATTTGGAAAGTCTTACCAATTCTGTATAGAATTTTCCCTCTCTTCATCCTTTGCAATGGAGGCATAGGCTGGAGTTAATTTGCTTTTAGCATATACATATCATGAGCACTGCAACAAGGGATAACCCAAGATCCCATGAAATGGTATTTCCTAATACTTATGTTCTGAGGTCCCTCCCAGCTCTGCCATTCTGTGTTCTGAGGGCTCTCTCAGCTCTGACATCCTGTGTTCTAAGAGCCCTCCCAGCTCTGACATCCTGTGTTCTAAGGGCTCTCCCAGCTCTGACATCCTGTGTTCTAAGGGCCCTCCCAGTCCTAACATTCTGTGTTCTGAGGGGTCTCTCTGAAGGCTCTCTCAGCTCTGACATCCTGTGTTCTAAGGGCCCTCCCACTTCTGACATCCTGTGTTCTAAGGCCCTCCTAGCTCTGACATCCTGTGTTCTATGGGCCCTCCCAGCTCTGACATCCTGTGTTCTAAAGACCCTCCCAGCTCTGACATCCTGTGTTCTAAGGCCCTCCTAGCTCTGACATCCTATGTTCTAAGGGCCCTCCCAGCTCTGACATCCTGTGTTCTAAGGCCCTCCTAGCTCTGACATCCTGTGCTCTAAGGGCCCTCCCACTTCTGACATCCTGTGTTCTAAGGGCCCTCCCAGCTCTGACATTCTGTGTTCTGAGGGCTCTCTCAACTCTGACATTCTGTGTTCTAAAGACCCTCCATGCTACAATGTTCCATGCTTTTCCAGTCTTCTTGCCCCTTACTTCCCCCTGGACACCCTTCAAGCCAGTGGCTCTGGTGACGCTGGCCTCCTGGCTGTCCTTGAACAAGACCCTCCATCTCTTGGCTCCAGCATTCTCTCTGACTGTCCCCTATACCTGGAATACTCTACTTCTTAATCTCCACCTACGAACCTCCCTAACTTCCTTTAAGTCCCAACTAAAATCCCATATTCTATGGAAAGCCTTTCCCAACCCCTCTTAATTCAAGTGTTTTCCCTCTTTTAGTTATTTCCTATTTATCCCCTACGATAGCTTGTTTGTACACATTTGTTTGTGTCTTCTCCATAATATTGTGAGCTCCTTGAGGGCAGGCACTGTATTTTGCTTCTTTCTTAAATCCCTAGTTCACACAGTAGCCTGGCACATAGTAGGTGCTTAATAAATGTATATTGACTGACCAACTGACTTTGCACCGTCTGTTTCCTGAGACTCAAATGCATGCCCTCCTCTCCTCCATCTCAGAATCCCTAGTTTCCTTCAAGGAAACTCACGCAGCTCAAGCTACATGAAGGCTTTCCTGATTTCACCCAGCTGCTAATATCTCTGTACCAAAATTACCCTGTATCTATTTTGTTATTGTTGCTGCCGCTGCTGCTGTTGCTGGACAGCGAGGTGGTGTAGTGGAATAAGTGCTGGGCCTGGAGTCAGAAAGACCTGAATTCAAATATGACCTCAGACACTTCCTAGCTGTGTGACCCTGGGCAAGTCACTTCACCCTGTTTGCTTTAGTTTCCTCTTCTATAAAATGAGCTGGAGAAGCAAATGGCAAATCGCTCCAGCATCTCTGCGAAGAAAACCCCAAATGGGGTCATGAAGAGTTGGACATGACTGAACAACAAAAATTTAACAAGTAAAGCAAGAAATGAAAAATAATCCAGGAGTAACTTACAGCTTGAGCCAAAGCACAGAGAAAAATCATGGTTTAACAAGCGACATCTCACACAGCATGATTTTGGAAGAATGTTACCCCAGGAAAGTTTGATTTCTCACTTAAGGATGAGAGGTTCCAGGCAATCCCAGATCCCTAATTCCTGCAGGAAGTCCCATATAGTCTGGCCTTTTTTTTTTTTTTTTAGGCAATTGAAATTAAATTACTTGCCCAGGGTCACACAGCTAGTAAGTGTCTGAGGCTGGATTTGAACTCAGGAAGATGAGTCTTTCTGACTCTAGGCCCTGTGCTCTATCCACTCTGTTACCTAGCTGCCCCACGAGAATAAGTTACCCATTCCGTATCTGTTTCATGTCGTGTGTTATATACCTTTTTTACTTTTTGGCAAACCCTAGATATGAGCCAAAATTGAATTTATAATTAAATTTGTCCCTGTTGTACCTGAAAGGAAGTTAATGAATCAAAGAATATAAGAAAAGAGAGCCTAGCTACCCTCTCATTGAACACCGGATTCCCTAGGACTGAAACTAATCTAAAATAGGGGGTAAATTCAGTACCCCTTGTCCTGTGGGTCCAGGAGCAGTGTTTGACTTTAGAATAAGAGCTGGTAGGAATCTAGAATATCATTGAGTACAGGCCCTTTATTTTACAGATGGGGAAGCAGAGGCCCAGAATGGGTAAATACTTACCCAAGCTCTGAATTCGAACTCAGGTCTTCTGATTCCAGATGGAGATACTGTGCTACAAAAAGATGAATCAGAGGGCATAGAGTAGGCTAGTTTATCTGAAGTTCAAAGTATGGGGGGAGTAAGAGGGGATAAAGCAGGATGAGCAAAGTGGCATCAGATTAGGGGGAGCCTTGAATATCAGACAGACGAATCACTAGTTTTGTGTCAGCTTCACCGAGGGACCCTGCTTTGCATGGAATTTGCATATATTTTGCATGCAAGACATGCTCATTATAATCATGAATTAAAACCTCACAATTCATTTATCTCTGTAGAATTACAAAATGGCAAGGCTGAAATGGACCTTAGAATGTAGAAGGTCAGAGCGGAGAGGGTTTGGCCGTATCATCCCTCTACTCAGTAAACTTCAATGGCTCCCTAGTGCCTCCAGGATCAAATACAAAATGCTCTGGGTGAGGGGCAGCTAGGTGGTGCAGTGGATAGAGCACCAGCCCTAGAGTCAAGAGGATCTCAGTTCAAACCCAGCCTCAGACACATAACACTTACTAGCTGTGTGACCCTGGGCAAGTCACTTAACCCCAATTGCCTCACCAAAAAAAAAAAAGAAAAAAGAAAGAAAGAGAGAATTGGAGGGAAAGGCTGATTGGTATAACGGACTGATTGCTGCGCTTGGAGTCAGAAGACCCAGGTTTAAGTTCTAGTTCTACTGCTTACTAGCTCTTGCCTCCCAGTTTAATGCTTCTACCATGTTCCCAGGATAATAGCCCTTAAAATATATATTATATATGCATATATGTAAATAGACACACATATGTATTAAACCCCAATTAAACAAATTAAACCTCCAATTAAACAAAACAGAAAAAGAAAACTCTTATGAAAAATATGCTTAATCAAGTAAATTCTTACATTGGCATCCATAAACATAATGTCCCTTTCTGCTCCTTGAGCCCATCCCCTCTCTCATGGGAGGTGGGCATCCTACTTTATCTTCAGTCTTATGGACTCATGATTGACCATTGTATTGGTCAGAGTTGTGGAGCATTTCCAAGTTGTTTGTTTTTACTTCATTGTGATTATTGCAAAATTGATTCTGGCTTTGTTCTCTTTACTCTGCAGCTATTTATACACGGCTTCCTAGTTTTCTAGGAAATCATCTGTTTCATCATTTCTTACAGTACAATCAGATTCCATTCCATTTGGATATTGCACAATGCATAGGCACTCTATTCCGTTCAGTTCCAGTTCTTTGCCACTATGATCAGAGCTATTATAAATAGCCTTGTACCTATGGGTCCTTGTCTTCTTTCTTTGATCTCTTTGGGGGATAGGCCTAGTAGAGAACTGCTGGGTCAAAGGGTAGATGAGCAGTTTCGTGACTTTGGGGGCCTAGTTCTAAACTGCTTTCCCAAATGGCTGGACCAACTCATGGCTCTACCATGAGTAGATCTACATCAATATGCTTGCTTTCTGGTCCCAGGCCATGGAAGAGCTCAAAAACGATTTTGAGAAGCAAGTAAAAGAAGTAGAGGAAAAACTGAGAGTGGTGCTAAAGGAGACCCCAAAAAATACTGAAGAAAATAACACCTTAAAAAATAGCCTAACCTAAATGGCAAAAGAGGTCCAAAAAGCCAATGAGGAGAAGAATGCCCTAAAAAGCAAAATTGGTCAAATGGAAAAGGAAGTCCAAAAGATTACTGAAGAAAATACTTCCTTAAAAACTAGAATGGAGAAATTGGAAGCTAGGGACAATTTGAGAAATCAAGGCACTGTAACACTAATCAAAAGGAATGAAAAAATAGAAAAGAATGTGAAATATCTCATTGGAAAAACAACTGACCTGGAAAATAGATCCAGGAGAGAGAACTTAAAAATTATTGGACTATCTGAAAGCCATGATCAAAAAAAAAAGCCTAGACATCATCTTTCAAGAAATTATCAAGAAAAACTGCCCTGATATTTTAGAACCAGAGGGCAAAATAGAAATTGAAAGAATCCTCAAAGAAACCTCCTCAAAGAGATCCCCAAAGAAAACTCCTAGGAATGTTGTAGCCAAATTCCAGAATTCTCAGGTCAAGGAGAAGATATTGCAAGCAGCCAGAAGGAAACAATTCAAGTATTGTGGAAACACAATCCGGATAACACAAGATTTAACGGCTTCTACATTAAGGGTCGGGAGGGCATGGAGTGTGATATTCTGGAGGGCAAAGGCGATAGGGCTACAACCAAGAATCACCTACCCAGCAAAACTGAGTATAATCTTTCAGGGTAAAAAATGGTCATTCAATGAAATAGCGGACTTTCAAGCGTTCCTGTGGAAAAGACCAGAGCTGAATAGAAAATTTGACCTTCAAATACAAGACTCAAGTGAAACATGGAAGAGGTTAAACAGGAAAGAGAAATCATAAGAGACTTATTAAGGTTGAACTGTTTACATTCCTGCAGGGAAAGATGATATTTGTAACTCATGAGTCCTTTTTCAGTATTAGGGTAGTGGGAGGGAAAAATTATATGTATGTATAAATAGATAGATAGAGGGCACAGGGTGAGTTGAAGATGAAGGAGTGATATCTGGAAAATAAAATTAAGGGGTGAGAGAGGATTATACTGGAAGAAGGAGAAAGGGCGAAGTAGAATGAGGTAAAATATCTCATATGAAACAGGCAAGAAAAGGCTTTTACAGTGGAGGGGGAATGGGGGAAGGTGAGAGGGAATGAGTGAATCTTATTCTCATAGAATTTGGCTTAAGGAGGGAATAGCATACACAATGGGGTATGGAAATTATCTTACCCTACAGGAAAATAAGGGGGGAAGGGGACAAGAGAGCAGGGGATTGATAGAGGGGAGGGCAGATTGAGGGAGGGGATAATCAAAAGCAAACACTTCTGAGGAGGGACAGGGTCAAAAGAGAGAATAGAATAAATGGGGGGATAGGATAGGATGAAGGGAAATATACTTAGTTTTTCACAATAGGACTACTATGGAAGTATTTTGTATGACTACACATCTATAATGTGTACCAAGATGCTTGCCTTTTCAATGAGGGTGGGTGGGGAGTGAGGAAGGGAGAAAATTTGTAACCCAAAGTTTTAAAAACACATGTTAAAAATAAAAAAAATAAAAAATATTTTAAAAATATGTCTACTTTCCTGCTGCCCCTCCAATAATCACTTTCCTCTTTTGCCATCTTTCCCAATCTGAGGGTATGAGATGGAATATCAGAGTTATTTTAATTTGCATTCCTCTTAATATTAGTGACTTGGATAATTTTTTATCATATGGTTGATTGGACTTCTTCAATGTAAAACTGCCTGTTTGCCATTTTAGGGAGGGGGAGGGGAGGGAGGGAGAGAAAAAATTTGGACCTCAAAATCTTATAAAAGTGAATATTTAAAACTATCTTTACATGTAATTGGAAAAAAAATAAAATACTATTAAGTAAAAAAGAAAGAAAACTTGCTTGTTTTCATATCCTTTGACTATTTATCTATTGAGGAATGGCTCTTGTTCTTATAAAATTGAATCAGTTCCTTACACATCTTGGAAATAAAACTTTATCACAGAAATTTGCTCTCTGATCCACCCTCCCCACCCCACCCCTAGTTACCTGTTTCCCTTCTAAGTTTGACTACATTGGTTTTGTTCCTGCAAACACTTTTTAATTTTACATAATCAAAATTGTCCATTTTATTTTTTGGAATCCTCTCTAACCCTTATGGGGTCATGAACTCTTCCTTTATTCATACAAAAAGAAAGGTAATTTCCTTCTCGTTCCCCTAATTTGAAGATAATGTGACCTTTTATAACAGTAATCGCTAGCATTTTTAGGTCTAAGTGATGTATCCCTTAAAGCTTATCTTTGTTACCATAGCTTTTTTTTTTAATCACTTATGTCATCAGATCCTCCCACCAGTCTCTTAAGATTGGTCCAACAGGTGTTTTTGTTCTGCAGATAAGAAAACCACCTCTCAGAGAGTTTAAGACAATCCAATTGCCCAAAGCTATTTGACAATTTAATGGTAGAACTCAGGTGGCCCAGCTTTTGCTCATAAAGTAAGGAAGAGTTTTTCTTTGTTTGGCTTTGTTTATGAAGAGCCCTTCCTCAGGTGGAGGTGGGGTGGGAGAGGGTGAGACTGATGGGTGAAAAGATGAATGATTATGATCCCCATTGAGGAAACTGAGGTCAAGATGTGCCAGGCACTGCTATCAACCCTCAATATACATAAATTATCTCATCTGATCCTAATGACAATTCTGGGAGATAGGAACTGTGGTGATCCCTGTTTTACAGCTGCCTCCATGAGGCTAGGTGTCAAGGAGGAGAGATGAGGTTCCACCCCCTACATTACCACATTTGCTCAGAATATTCTCCCTCTGAAATGTCCCAAGAGCCCTATGCCCTTCTATCCACCTTGGCCCATTGAAATCCTACCCACACATCAAGGCTCAGCTCAGCTGTCAGCTCTAAGTTGCAATCTCTAATTACTCTGGCCAGCACCAGCCTTTTCCTCCTCTCTATACCCATGGTGTTATTTTATTGTTTTTTTTTCTTTTTTCTTTTTTCTTTTTTTTTGGTTAGGCAATGGCATTAAGTGACTTGCCCAGGGTTACACAGGTAGTAAGTGTTATGTGTCTGAGGCTGAATTTGAACTCAAGTCCTCCTGACTCCAGGGCTGGTGCTCTATCCACTGTGCCACCTAGCTGCCCCTTGTTTTTTTTTTTTTTGTTTGTTTGTTTTTTTTACACACCCCTTATTGCATTGATGACCTTTGCCTTAGGGTATAGTAACCTTTTTGTTGTTTAGTCATTTTTCAGTTGTGTCCAACTCTTCATGACCCCATTTGGGGTTTTCTTGGCAAAGATAATAGATTGGTTTGCCATTTCCTTCCTTAACTCATTTTACAGATGAGGAAACTGAGGCAAACAAGATTAAGTGACTTTCCCAAGGTCACACAGCTAGTAAGTGTCTGAGGCTGGATTTGAGCTCATAAAGATGAGTCTTGCAGATGACAGGCCCAGGGCTCTACCCACCCGGCCATCTAGATGCATCCTGTAGGTACTTAATAAATGCTTGCTTTCTTCAGTTCTAGCATCTTAGATGTCTATCAAGGCTTATGGATCTTCAGAATCTTAGGCATAGCACACCAGGTGGTATTAAAGATATTTGACTTCTGGTCTACTGTGACTCGGGTCTTTCCCTAATTCATAGAGAGATATTGTTTGAGGACCAGCATATACTGATTCTTGGGAGACTGCTGACCTCTGTGCCTAATTTTAGCACATGACGTTCTTGGGTGGGACTTTGTTAGAGAAATCTGTCTTGACTGCGATTCTGTGGTCCTTACTCAGGGCTAAAACAGGCCGTACTGCTGGTGTCTCATAGCTCACATTTCTGTGAAGCAGGCAGTAATAATAATAGCCAGCATTTCTATAGAACTTTAACATTTGCAAAGTGTTTCACAAATTTCATCTCCGTTTATCCTCACGACACGATGGAGGGGAAGGTGCTATGATTGTGCCCATTTTACAGAGAAGGAAACTTGCCCAGAGTCACACAGCTAGTTCGTGTCTGATGCAGGATTGGAGCTCAAGGCTTCTCATTCCAGGTCTAATGCTCTATCCAAGAGGGACATCTGTTGCCTCAAGGGGCTGCAACTGTGATTACCTCTATTGACCAGTAAGAGAACTGGAACAAAGGGCATATTTGAAAAGAACATTGAAATGGGAGCAAAAAGTGCCGCCTTTGCTCCTAATTAGCCTCATCTTCCTTCCCTGTTCTCTAAGGTTCCTTTCAGCTCTAACATTCTGCTTTCTAACATTCCGTGTTCTAAGGGACCTCCCAGCTCTGACTTTCTGTGTTCTAAAGGCCCGAGCATTCTGAGAAATGGCATCACCCTTCTCCCTGACTCTCTGGCCCACTCCCCATATCCCAGCTCCCTTCCCTATGCCCCGGGCACATACTCTTGAAGGTGCCCCCTCCCACACACATGCTTTGCTCCCCAGTCTGCAGCTTCCTCTGACAAACATTTTCCATTGCTGTTCTGGTGCAGAGCAGGTTACAGGTGAAAACAATCTCAGAGGTTTCCGTTCTCTGGGTCCTCCCACTGTCTAGTTATTTATTGCCCCTGCCCCTGACTAAGTTCCCTGCCCAGGATGCAGTCTTATGAGTTCCGAACAATCTAGCACTGTCCTTCCATGTCAGGCCAGTTCTAGCTTGGATGGTCTGGACTGCCCAAGGCTCCACTTCTCGTCCATACTGCTCCCTGCTCCCCCTGCCAGGAGCATTGCCCTGATCTATCCAGCTCTCTAGACGCAATCTGCAGAGGCAGCGCGGGACGCTTGAAAGAATGCTGACTCTAGAGATTTTACAATCAGATGATCTAGATTCGAATCCTATCTCTGATACTACCTGTGTGACCCTGAGCAGCTTTCTTAACCTCTCTGGGTCTCAACTTCCTATCTGTACTAGGAGGCAGTTGGACTCAATGGCCTTTGGGGGAGCCCCTTCCAGTTCTAGATCCGTGAAGCTGTGATTCTTTCCCTGTATCAGTAAGCAGCACCACCTGCCCCTGTTGTCAGAGCAGAGAACTCAGCCTTGGCCTGCCACTTTGGGGATATGGACAACCTCTGAACCTGATCTATAACACACATCAGTTATCAACATCAATTATCTGCCAATTAACAAACTTTCTTAGGAAGATCGCTCTCAATGAGCCTCAGCATCCTCATCTATAAAATTAGAAAGCTGAACTAGAACAGAGGTGGGGAACCTGGACTAGAAGCTCTCCAAGATCCATTTCATCTCTAAATCTACATTCTAAAGTTCATCCTAGCTCCATATTCTGAGCTCTAAGGTCCCGCCTGGCTCGAACATCTCTCAGCTCTGGGCATTTTCTCTGGCTGTCTCCCATATCTGCAATACTCTCCCTCCTCCACTTGTCTCACTGACCTCCCTGGTTCCCTTTAAGTCCCAACTAAAAGCCCACCTCCTACAGGAAGCCTTCCCCAACCCCTCTCAATACCGGTGTCTTCCCTCTGTTGATTATTTCCCATTTATCCTGTACAGAGCTTGCTTTGTCTATATTTGTTTGCGTGTTGTCTCTCTCATTAGACTGTAATCTCCTTGAGGGTCTTCTGCCACTTTTTGTATCTTAGCACAATGTTTAGCACATAGTAGGTGCTTAATAAATGTTTATTGATTGATTGGTTCTATATTCTGAGACACCCCCCCCCCACCTCTGACATTCTCTGACATTCTCTGTTCTAAGGGCTTTCCCAGTTCTGACATCCTCTGTTCTGAGGCCCCTCCCAGCTCTAACATTCTCTGTTCTGAGGCCCCTCCCAGCTCTGACATCCTCTGTTCTAAGGCCCCTCCCAGTTCTGACATTCTCTGCTCTAAGGGCCCTCCCAGCTCTGACATCCTGTGTTCTGAGGCCCCTCCCAGCTCTGACATTCCCTTTTCTATGGTTTTCTCTATCTCTGACATTCTATCTCATAAGGGTGTTGAACACAAAATAGCAGTACCAGTCGTCCTCTCTAGGGACGCTGGGGCCGGGCCTGCCGCTCTAAGCAGGATCTCCTCTCCAGCTCTTCTCAGAGGAGCTGGTACAACCTCCATAAACAGGCAATTCAAACCTGCAGCTGTGAGGCCAGGTGCTAAGGGAGAGAGTGGGACAGGAAATGAGGCTGCCATTTCCCCACTCTCCTTTCTTATTTGTTTGAGAAGCAACTTCACTTTCTAAATTGGTCATTGTAGCTGGGGCCCACCTGGCCTTGAGGCCTCCTGTGGGAGAAAACTGAAGGGAAAGGGAAGGCTGGGCAAGGAGAGGGCTCCTCTGAGCCCTGATGGAGAGCTCTGGGTGTAGTGATGGGAGCAGGTGGGCCTGGTCTGGAGCAACCACAGTGCCAACCAACATTCAGCTCCCTGCATTAGTCGGGGTGGCCAACCAACCATGGCTCCTGGGTGTGTCAGGTGGGTTGGGGCCATTGGCCAAGTAAGGTTCTAGACACAAATTGCCTCCAGGGTGGTCATTATGAGTATCAATAGTCAATCAACCAACAAGTTACCCAGGCAAGTCATTTCCTTCTCTTGACTCAGTTTACTTATTAATAAAATGAGGGTATTGAACCTGATTGAACACTAAGGTGACTTCCAACTCTTACCCTTCTGGTCTATCAGGGAAATTGGGCTAGATGGTCTCTAATAGGAAGTCCCTCCCAGTTCTGACACTGTGTTCTAAGGGTCCTTCCAGCTCTGACGTTCTAAGTTCTAAGGGCCCTCCCATATCTGACATCAGAGCTGGGAGGGCCCTTAGAGCACAGAGTGTCAGAGCTGGGAGAGCCCTTAGAACACAGAATGGCGCACTGGGAGGGGCCTTAGAACACAGGATGTCAGGGCTGGGAGAGATCCTAGAGAACAGAACATGAGTGCTGGAAGGGACATTTTAGAACATAGAAGGCTAAAAAGGAACTCGAGAACATAAAATGTTGGAACACAGATGGTTTGAGTTGGAGCAGATCCTGGAACACAGACTGTCAGAACTTTCCCTCCTTTGCCCTGCTGTCCTGTTCACTCTCCTAGCCTGGACCTCTGGCCTCTTTGGCCCTTGCACAAGGTGGGGCCTTTCCTCATCAGCTCCTGTAATGACGTAAACCCTTCTGCAATTTCCCCTTTGAGCCTGTGTTTCTCTCTGTATAAAATAAGGGGTTGGATTAGTTGCTTACACAGAACCTTGTGACCTTATACAAGTCACTTCCTCTCTCTGGGTTTGAGTTTTCTAATCTCTCATTTAGGGGAGAGTTAGACTAGATGGTCTCTAGATTGTACCCTGTCAGTTCTGACTCCTATGACCCATGAGTTTCAATACTTATTTTCCTCATCTGTGAAATGGGAATAATCACAGCACCTCCTAGGGGTTTTATGAAGTTTAAATGAGATAGTATTTGTTAAAAGGCTTAGCTCAGTGCCTGGCACATAGTAGGTGCTTTATAAAGGCTTCTCATCCTTTATGAGTTGCCTTCAAATAGAGCCTTTTGCATAGGACTGGAAAAGTGAAAAAAGCAATAATAACGGTTAACATTTACATAGTGCTTTATGATAGAACTTTACAAATACTATTTCAATTGATCTTCACAACAACCAGAAAGGGTAGGGAATAAACATTTAGATAGTACCTACTATGTGCTGGGCACTGTGTTGATGGCTTTACAAATATTATCTCACCTGACAGCTTTATCTGCTGTGCCACCTAGAGGGCTCACATTTATAGAATAACACCTGAAGTGTGCTGGTAAATGTTTAACTACTGTATCTGAACACCACCACCACCAAAAATGTACACAGGGCAGATTTTTAAGTTAAATCTGCATTATTAACATTTTCCCATCACTTTCTTAAATCTAGACAGTCAGTAAATCAAGCCCTGATTTATAACATTTGCCAATTTCTGTGGTATAAATGCTCACACTGAAAATTTGATAATTACCTTTCCCTAGTGGATAGGAGAGCTGGTTGTTTTTCAGTCGTGTCCCACTCTTTGTGACCCCATTTGGAGTTTTCTTGGCAAAGATACTGGAGTGGTTTGACATTTCCTTCTTCAGCTCATTTGACAGATGAAGAAACTGAGGCCGACAGGGTGAAGTGACTTTCCCAGGCTCACACAGCTAAGTAATTGTCTGAGGCTGGATTTGAACTCAGGAAAATGAATCTTTCTCACTCCAGGCCCAGTGCTCTATGCACTATGGCGCCACCTAGCTGCCCCAGAGAGCCAGGCTTCCCTGCAAAATCCTTGAAGAGCTAAAAAGTGCCTTCTGCGTAACAGACCCCATTGGAGCCTTACACCAACCGAAAGCAGGGCTACAAACATTATTATCCCGAATTTTACATCTGAAAAAAGTGAGGCTGCCAGAGGGATTTCCTGGGGCCAGCTAGGATCCTTGGCTCGACACAACACAAAATGACCCCTGAAGTCTTTAGAGGGGCTCAAACCAAGAGCTGCCCAAGGTCCAGTTGAGGGCCCCAGGCAGTTTTCTTGGGAGAGGTGGTTTTTCCAATGGACTTTAAAGGAGAAGTAGGATCACCACGGGTCCATTGCCAATAGCCCATGGATTATCAGGGAGCACAAGGTCTGGAATGACTCTACACCATCTCTATTGTTCCACAGAGAAGGTCGGAGTAGATAATGCCCTTTCCAAATTCATTCCGTATTCATCAAGAACTCTGTATTTCAACCAAACTGAACGGCTACCTTGATTTTCTCTAGACTTAAATTCCCATTTCTCACCTCCATGTATTTGCACAAGCTGTTCCCCATGCCTGGAGGGCCCTCCCCACCACTGTAGCCCCTTCTTCTCATCTCAATATCTCAGAAACTTGTCTACCCTCAAGGCTTAGCTTAGATGCTACTTCCTTTGTGAAACCTGCCCTGATATCTCTGGTTGGTAGTGATTACCTTGTATTTACTTCTCTGGGGTGTATGGAATGTTCAGGGGTGGCTAGCTCTTCTGGAGTGAGGGCTTTTCAGAGCTGCCCATCCACCTTGGATGTCCAGCTGTGACCCAACTCTCACCGGTGGCTCCCAGAAGCTGTAGCATGGGCGCTGGCCACACACCGGTAAGCCATCTCTGCAGCAGCCGCGACACAAATTGTTTCAATAGTCAGACTAAGCCAGATGGAGAGTAGCCAACAGGCCTCAAACCTATTGGTGCATTAGGGGGATGCCTACCCCAAGCATGTGAAGACTCCTCCCCCCCCCAGTGGAATGGGCTGATGAGAACAATTTGTTCTAACTGCCATGAAGGTAGCTGAAGTGGTTCCCCTCCCCCCCTTAACCTCCAGGATCAAATATAAAATTTTCTTTGGGGCATTTAAAGGCCTTCATAATCTGGCTCCCTCCTATCTTTCCAGTCTTCTTACACTTTATTCACCTCCATGTATTCTGGGATTCAGTGACGCTAGCCTTCTTGCCATCTCCCAACTCTGGGCATTTTTTTTTCTGGAGGCAATCAGGGTTAAGTGACTTACTTAGGGTCACACAGCTGGATTTGAACTCTGGTCCTCCTGACTCCAGGGCCAGCGCTCTATCCACTGCACCACCTAGCTGGGCATTTTTGATAACTGTTCCCCATGCCTGGAAAGCTCTCTCTCTACACCTAAATATCTAGGCCTTCCTGACTTCCTTTAAATCCCAATTAAAATCCCACTTTCTATGGGAACACTTTCCTGATCCTTTTTATTTATTTTTTTGCTTATTTTATTATTATTATTATTATTATTATTAATTTATTTATTTTTAGTTTTCAACATTCACTTCCTGATCCTTCTTAGTGCTAGTGCCTTCCTGCACTAGCAGGAAGTGATTAATAAAGATAATAAGAACTGGTATCCATATAGTGTCTACTATATCCCACTTAGTCAATAAACATTTATTAAGCACCTACTACGCACCAGGCACTGTGCTAAGATACAAAAAGAGACAAAAGACAGCCCCTGCCCTCAAGGAGCACACAGTCCTAATGGGGGAGACAGACAAATATATACAAACAAGATACATACAGGATAAATGGGAAATAATTAAGAGGGAAGGCCCTGGAATTAAGAGGAGTTGGGGAAGGCTTCCTGTAGGAGGTGGGATTTTAGTTGCAATTTAAAGGAAGCCAGGGAAGCCAGGAGGCAAAGATAGAAGGGGAGCATTCCAGGTGTGGGGGCAGCCAGAGAGAATGCTGGAGCAGAGAGATGGAGGGTCTTGTTTGTGGAACAGCCAGAAGGCCGGTGTTACTGGGTCAGAGTACCTGTCTAAGGAGTATGGTGTGAGAAGACTGGAAAGATGAAGGTGGGGATGGGTTATAAAGGGCTGGGAACACAGAGAGAGGATTTTGTATCTGATCCGCAGGATAAAAGGAACCACTGGAGTTTAGGGAGTGATATGGTCAGACCTGAACTTTAGGAAAATCACTTTGGTATATGAATGGAGCACAGATTGGAGTTGGGGGAGACTTGAGGTAGGCAGAGCCACAAGCAGGCTACTGCAGTAGTAGAGGTGTGAGTGATGAGGGCTCGCACCAGAGTGGGGGCAGTATCAGAGGAGAGAAGGGGGATTATATTCAGGAGATGTTCCAAAGGTGAACTGGACAGGCCCTGGTGACAGATTGCAGGGTGGGGAAGGATAGTGAGGAGTCAAATTTGACCCCTTGGTTTCAAATCCAAGGGACTGGGAAGATGGTATTGCCCTATAATAACAGGCAAGTTAGGAGGGGAGGAGAGTTTAGGGGGAAAATAATGAGTTCTGCTTTGGACATGTTGAGTTTAAGATGACTATTGGACATCCGATTTGAGATGTCTGAAAGGCTGTTGGCGATTCAGGATTAGAGGTCAGCAGAGAAGTTGGGGTAGGATAGGAAGATTTGAGAATCATTAGCGTAGAGAAGGCCTTTAAATTCATGGGAGCTGATGAGATCACCAAGTGAATTAATATAGAGAGAGAAGAGAAGAGAGCCCAGAGACAGAACTCGAGACATGTGGTTCATTCATTTTAGTCATGTTTGACTCTTTGTGACCCCATTTGGGATTTTCTTGGCAACAATACTGGAATGATTTGCCATGTCTTTCTCTGGCTCATTTTACAGGTAAGGAAACTGAGGCAAACAGGGTTAAGTGACTTGCCCAGAGTAACACAGCTAGTAAGTGTGTGAGCACAGATTTGAACTCAGCAAAATGAGTCTTCCTGATTCCAGGCCTAGCACACTATCTGTTGTGCCACCTACCCGTGGGACACCTATGGTTAAAGGCCATGCTCTGGATGAGGATCCAGGAAATGAAGCTGAGAAGGAGCAGTCTGCTAGTTAGAAAGAGAACCAGGAGAGAGAGGCGTCCCAAAACCCTAGAGTGGAGAGAGTACAAGAAGGAGGGGATTATCAACAGTGTCAATTGCTGCAGAGACCTCAAGGAGAATAGCATTGAGAAAAGGCCATTGGACTTGGCAATTAAGAGATGATCAGTAACTTTAGAGAGAGAAGTGTTGGTGGAGAGATAAGCTTGGAAACTGGATGGTAAGGGGCTAAGAGAGTGAGAGGAGAGAAAGTGAGGGCACCTATTGTAGATCGCCTTTCAAAAAGAGTTTAGCTCCAAAGGGCAGAAGGAGATACAGGACCACAGTTAGTGGGGATGGAAGCCAGAGTTTTTTGAGGGTGAGGGAGACATGGGCATGTTTACAGGCAGCAGAGAATGATCCAGTAAACAGGGAGAGACTGAAAATAAGCAAGAGAGGGGGAAAGACAGAGGAGGCAATCTGCTGCAGGAGACTGGATAGGATGAGATTGCTTTTCAGGCTAACCAAGACTTAAGGAGTAAGGCTGCATGTGAGGCAGGGGGCAAAGGAGATAGTGGCCACAAGGCATGAGTGATGGGAGATGAGGAAGAGGGAAAAAGAGGGCGTTCACAGCACATGGCCCCGATTGTTTTTTGTACAATATGAAGTAAGGCTCTCAGCTGAGAGAACGGGGGAGCCATGGGAGGTCTGAGGACGAACGAAAAGGTTTGGAACAACTGTTGGGGATGGTAAGATAGTGAGCTGATAAGGGAGGTATCAGGATTGCCTTGCAGCAGAGAGGGCCCAGGTGAGGTTGTATAACATAAATTTGTAATGAAACCAATCAGAACAGTTGTATGATTTTTCCACCTTCATTCAGCAGGAGTCAATTCAGTTCAGTTCAATAAACATTTATTAATCACCTACTATGTGCCAGGCACTATTCTGAGCTCTGGGCATACAAAAACAAAATTATCCCTATTCTCAAGGAGCTTACATTCCATTGGGAGAGTCAATAGGTATGCATAGAGAGGTATATGTAAAATTTTAAAGGTAAGCATTTTTGTTTGTTTCATTTTTTTTTTTTTTTTATAGCTGCACCAAGGGACAGAATGTAGAGACATTGCCCTGAGGAACATTAAAGGGTCAGGAAATAGACAATGATTCTACCAAGGAAAGTGAGAAGGAGCAGTTAGACAGGAAGGCAGAGAACCAGGAGAGAGAGGTGTCATAGAAGCAAAGGAAGGAGAAAGTATCTAAAAGGAAGTGGTGGTCAGTAGTGAGAGTTGCTTAAATGCATCCTAGAAGGATGAGGACTGAGCTTTACTCGTTAGTTATGAGAATTTTTTTGGCATATTTGCTACAAGGCTTTTCTTCTCTTTTTCCCCCAGGGGGAAAGTGGGAGGGAGAGGAAATAATTTGTTGTTAATTAAAAAAAAAAAACTTTAAAAAAAGTTTTTAAAAGAGCTCATTGGTTAGAGGGGGTAGCTAGGTGCTGTAGCAGATAGAGAAGTGAGCCTGACGTAAGGAAGATCTGAGTTCAAATCTGGCCTCAGACACTTACTAGCTATGTGACCCTGGGCAAGTCACTTCACCCTGTTCGCCACAGTTTCCTCATCCCTAAAATCAACTGGAGAAGGGAAGGGTAAACCAGCAAAGTATCTCTGCCAAGAAAACCCCGAAAGGGGTCACAAAGAGTCAGATACGACTAAACAACAACTATTTGTATGGTAGAGAGAGAGTTGGCCCAGGAGTCAGTAGGACTTAGGTTCAAACACCCCCTTAGCCGTTTACTGGTTGTGTGGTCCTCGAAGTGGCCCAGACTCCTCTCTAAGGAGCCCATCAGCATTGGGAGACCAAGAGTCTCTCTCTGGGAGGTCCCTACATCAGATCTAATTAAAAAGCAAAACAAAAAGGCCATTGTTAACCTTGGAGAGGATGGTTTCAGAAGAATAGCAGGGTCGGAAGCCAGACAACAAAGGGTTGAGGACTGAGTAGAGACAGCAAGTGTGGATCACTCTTTCTAGGAGTTTAGCAGTGACAATTTAGAAGAGACAGAGGCTGATGGGCGTAAAGGGAATGCCCAGGGCCCAGACCAAGGGAAGGTTTTCTAAGAATGGGGTAGAACTGAGCATGAATGTAAGCAGCCAGTAAGAGATGGAAGGTGTCAGAGTGGGAATTGTCATTGAGAAAAGACCCCTAAAGAGAATGGCGGGGATGGGGCCACCTCATTGTCTACTCTGGGAGCAAAGGAGAAGAGAATGGGTAGAGAAATTTTGAAGGGGAGAGAAGGGGGAGATGAAGGAACTCAGGAGAGAGAGCAACCTAGGGGACTGGAGAGGAGGGAAAGAGTTAGCACTGGGTTCCACCCCACCTCAGACACTAGCTGCGTGACCCTGGCCAAGTCACTTTACCTCAGTGAGCCTCGGTTTCTTATCTGTAAAATGAATGGTAGGAACTCAATGGCGTTTAAGGTCCCTTTCAGCTAGCAGTGTGCTGGTAGATGTTTAATGACCAGGCTCTGAAACAGGAAAAACATTTGTCCATGACACACACTTAAATTTAATCTGCATTTTCTCCATCACTTTCTTAAGTCTAGACAATCAATCACGCCCTGATTTGCAGTGTTCGCCTCAGTCTGAAGCACGAATGCTCACAACGAAAACTCAACAATCAATTCCAGACAGTTTGAGCCGGCTGCAGCACCCTCCTGCTTCCAGCCCTAAATCTACGATCCTCTGGTAGCTTCAATCTTTTCAGTATAGCAAAAGCCAAGATGACCCTTAAAGAGGAGAGAGCTGGGCAGGGTGAAGTTGGAGGCTCGAGGAGGGAGGAAGGTGAGACTGGCCACTCTGGCAAGTGGGACTGAGGCAGATCAGGGAAAAAGAAAAGGATCCTGCCGGGCTGGGCTGAGATGACACCAGTCAAGAGAGCGGCATGACATCTTCCAGAGGCACTCAGAGGCGCAGGATAACGAGCGGAAGGTGGATGGTGCAGGGTGATGCCGGGCCGGGAACGAACCAGTCACAAATGGTGGGAATGGACGGGCCCGGGGAGGCAAAGATGGGAGATCTGAGATATTGTCCAACTGGTTAACAGTCAAGGCTGTATACTTCTCCCCCTCACCTCCACGTGCTCTCTTCCTTCAAGCCTCAGCTCAAATCCCACTTTCTTCAAGACTCCTTTCCTGGTCTCTGTCCCTCCACTCGTCCCCACTCCCATTGCTGATTCCTTTCCTCTGAGATGACCTCCTATTTACACTGTATAAATGTGTATGATTTCTATGTTTGTATGTGGCGGTGTGTGCCTATATGTATACATATACATATATGTGTTGTCAGCACGTTGTTTATCCCAATAGACAGTGAGATCCCTCAGGGCAAGGACTAGTTTTGCCCTTCTATGTATTTGCAGGATATGGCATAGTGCCTTGCATACAGTAAATGCCTAATAAAAGTTGGAGGAGGAGGAAGAGGAGGATGGAGACGAGGGTGATGGACAGAAAGAACAAAGAGGAATTGATTCCCCTTCTCTCCCTGACAGTCCGGACCCGGAAGGAGAGAAGAGGCTGCCTTTGCAGAGGAGGATTAAATGGAGTGGGGCTGTCCCTGGAGTGTGTGTGGGGGGAGGGGGATGGATACGGGCAGAGCCCTGGACTTAGGGTTCAGGACACCAAGGTCCATTTTTCTCTCTGACACTGACTTCTGATGTGATTCAGCCCTTTTCTGGGCTTTGCTTATCTCACCTGTCAAATGGGACCTGTCAAATAATCCTGGCACCTACCTACCCCACAAGGCTGCTTCGAGGAAAGCAGTTTCATAAATTATCAAGTGCTCTGTCAGGTCCGCAACTGACTTTCAGCTGGATGATTTCCCAGAAAAATAATCACTCCTGTTTAAAAGGTACTTTCACATCCCGACGACTTCATCGTCCGGGCTTTACAACTTCCCTGGGAAGGGAAAGCATTATTATCCTCATTTAACACGAGAGAACCAAGAAGGAAGGTCTGTGACTTGTCCAGGGTCATACATCTAAATAGGAGGGCTGGACCTAAGCTGGGACCTTCTCCAAGACGATGTCAGGAGTCGCTACAAGACAGGACCAGGGAACCCTCAGAGCCGTAGAAGGGCCAAGTTGGGCACATAGAAGAGGAAGCTCTTCCAGCAGCTGGGGTTCGGCGGGTAGTGGGGGCAGACCAGCTGTGAGTGGGCGTTAGCATCATCGCGGAACCCAGCCCCGGCCCAGCCCTGTTTCCTAGTAACTGAGGCAGCTGGGTCTCTGCTGGGGTTGAGGGCAGGCAGCGTGGAGGCGTGGGGGAGCGAGAGAGAGCACGTACGAGTGAGAGTTTGTGACGGGTCAGGCGCCCTCAGTCCCTGACGGCAGGTGAGTGGGTGTCGAGGAAAGGGAGGCAGAGGAGAAAACAGGACGCCGCAGAGATCAGATTACTCACCTGCAGCTGCCTCGCTGGGGCTAATAAAAGAGGCAAATTTCCTGTTGTTTCTTCATTACCACCCTTCTCCTCCCCCAGCCCCAGCCCCGAGGCAGCTGCTGCGGCAAGAGAGAAGGCAGAGCCTCTGACGTGCCATCCTTCGGCAGACCCAAGTGCATTGGTCACTGGAATGCTGGCCTGCAAAGGCACCTGCAAGGAGATGCCTATTCTGCAAGCAGCCTGAAGACAGTGAAAGTCAGAGCTGGGAGCTCTTAGAACACAGAATGTCAGAGCTGGGAGGGGCCTTAGAACACTGGACGTCAGAGCTGGGAGTGCTCTTAGAACATGGAATGTCAGAGCTGGGATGGCACTTAGAACACAGAATGTTAGAGCTGGGAGGGACTTTGGAACTCACAATGTCAGAGCTGGGAGGGACCTGAGGATACAAAATGTTAGAACACCGAATTTCACAATAGAAAGGAACCTCGGAACATGAGATGCTAAAGTAATAATGGTAGTCGACATTCCTATAGTTTTGAACAGCCTACAAAGTGCCTTTCACACATTATAATTCTAAAGTGCTCTCAGGAATATGAAACATCCCTCATCACCACCCTGTGAATTAGGAAAAGCAAGCCTTTTCAAATGAAGCAACTGAGGCCCAGAGAGGGAAAATGATGATCCTATTTTTATATTCATAACAATCCTGTGAAATGATAAGGACATCTCTATTTAAAAGCATGATAATTTGTAGTTATATCTTTTTTATATCACCTTTATTTCCACATCTCCTCTTCTTCTTCTTCTTCTTCTTCTTCTTCTTCTTCTTCTTCTTCTTGCCCTCCCTCCTTCTCCCCCCTCTCTTCTCTTTTCTCCCCCCAGAAAGCCCTTCTTTGTAACAGAACAAGAAATAAAGAGAAACCAGCACATGAATTTCGTGTGATAGTACATATAGCATCCCCCACCTCTTCCAAAAAGGCAGGGAGGCATGTTTTTCATCTCCTTTTTCCCAGTGATGCTTAGTCACTCTGTTTACAGTGTTCCATTTTCTTTTCTACTGTTGTGAACATGGTGCGCGATGTTTTTCTGGTTCAGCCTCCCTCAGTCTGCATCAGTTCATTCAAGCCTTTCTGTGCTTCTCCAAATTCTTCACATTTGTTGCTTCTTATGGCAGAGTAATATTTCATTACACTCATGTACCACAATTTGTTTAGCCATTCTCCATTTGATGGGCATCGACCTTGTTTCTAGCTCTTTGCTGCCACAAAAAGTAGGGTGGTCCCACTTTCTAGATAAGCTAAAGCCAATAGTAGTTCAATTGGGGTGACTCACTCAAGATCTCACAGGGAGTGGTAAATGGTAGAACCAAGACTAGATCCCAGGACTTCTGCAATTTTGAGCTGGAAGGGATCTTAGTGGTCATCTAGTCCAAGTACTTAATTTTATAGGTGGGGAAAAGGAGGTCTAGAAAGGGGAAATGATTTACTCAAGGTCACACA
This sequence comes from Vombatus ursinus, assembly GCF_900497805.2. Taxonomy (NCBI): domain Eukaryota; kingdom Metazoa; phylum Chordata; class Mammalia; order Diprotodontia; family Vombatidae; genus Vombatus; species Vombatus ursinus. The sequence goes on along the minus strand of NW_020954637.1, from coordinate 1,721,821 downwards.
AGTAGGTAATAACTTAAAGAGGTATTTGAACCCAGGACCTCCAGCTGCAAATCTATTGTTCTTTCCACTACACCATGTTGTTCTGCCTCCAAGTTCAGAGTTCTTTTCCTAATACAACAAGGCCATATTATGGCTTGGCAATCTATTAATTGGCCTAAATATCTATTTTATTATAATATTTTATATCTATTTTATTACATATATTATTATTATATTATGTTATCTAATTTATTATAATATAATATCTCTATTTTAAATCTCTATAATTTTAGCCAATACCATCTCAGGGTAACAAGTGTTCTTATACATGAACCTACAGAAAGACAGCATGTCCCAGTGTTAATCAATAAGATAGGGATTTCTGGTCAAGATGGCTGTCTGAATGACAGGCACATTGCCCAGTTCCCATATACCTACTCCAGAAAAATCCTTGAGGGGGCTAAGCCTGGCTTTGGCACAAAGCCTCAGTGCAGGAACCAAAATTGGAGAGATGAATAAATCAAAGAAAATACCGACCAATATAAAAAAATTACTCAAATCCAGCAATTCCCCCCAAAGGAGGAAAAACTAACTCTGTTAACAACTGCAAGCAAAGAATCAAAGGAAAAAGTGGATTTTCCACAAGATATGAATATCTATCGATAAGCAAGAGAGTAAATGAAATAGACTCTGGAGGAAAGAATTAGAAGGAGAATAAATATTTCAGAAGGGAAAGTGAAGAACCTTACCCAAGAAATGGTCTTTCTGGGGGCAGCTAAATGGCACAATGTATAGAGCACTGGCCCTGGAGTCAGGAGGACCTGAGTTCAAATCTGGCCTCAGATATTTGACACTAGCTGTGTGACCCTAGGCAAGTCACTTGACCCCAATTGCCTAAAGATAAATAAATAAATAAATAAATAATCAAGGGAGAAATGAACTTTCTGAAAACTGGTCTAGACCAAACACAAATCAATGACTACATGAGAAAGAAAGAAGTATTAGAACAAAATGAAAAGGTAGAAAAAAATAGAAGAAAACCTAATATATATGATATTAAAGTCAACTGACCTACACACTATATTTCAAGATCTGATCAAAGAGAGATAATTTAAGAATCACTGGACTACCTGACAACCATAATAAAAGAAAAAGCCTGGACACTATATTTCAAGAAACGATAAATAAAAACTGCCTGGATCTATTCAGACCAGAAGACAAAGTAAAGATAGAAAGAATATACTAATCACTTCTTGAAGAAATCATAAAAGGGAAAGTCCTAAGAATTTCATAGCCCTAACACAAATCTCCTATGTCCAAATAAAAAATACTATAATCAGTTCAAGTACTAAAGAACCATAGTCAACTATGTAAAATTGCTTACCATTTTAGGGAGGGGGAAGAGAGGAAAGTGGGGAGAAAATTTGGTATTCAAAAAAAATTTTAAATGAATATTAAAAATTGTCTTTACATGGAAAAATAAAATACTATAAAAATATAGTCAATATCACACAAGACTTGACAGTTTCTACTTTAAATGAGAAGAGATCTTTGAGTACAATCTTAGCCAGTTACTCAACAAACATTTATTAAGGACCTACTATGTACCAGGTAGGTAGGTGAGGTGGATAGAGTGCTGGGCCTGGAGTCAGGAAGACTCCTCTTCCTGAGTTCAAATCCAGCCTGAGACACTTACTAGCTGTGTGACCCTGGGCAAGTCACTTAACCTTTTTTGCCTCAGTTTCCTCATCTATAAAATGAGCTGGAGACAGAAATGGCCAACCACTCTGGTTATCTTTGCCAAGAAAACCCCAAATGGGGTCACGAAGAGTTGGACACAACTGAAACAACTGAACAACAATAACAACAAATGTGCCAGGCATTGTGCCCAGGAATACAAATACAAGAAAAAGAAAGATAGTCACTGCCCTCAAGGAGCTTACTTTCTAATGGAGAAAGATGTAGAAAAGGAAACTGAAAGGGAGGGTGGGGAGAAGGTGTCTAAGTGGGAGCATGTTGGAGGATTCTGGATTGAAACCTGGCAAGAAATGAAGAGATAGATGGTCTTGGTGCCCTTCTTAAATGGAAGTTGTAGAAGGAGGCTTTTAAAAAAATCAGAGGAATGGCCTTCATGGGCTTTCCACTGTGTAGATTCTGGGGCTAGAATGATCTTCCAGGATTTTTTTTCTGGGCCATGATAGAAGTGTCCATATTGCAGCTTGGTAAGAAATAAAGAGATGACTGACCTGGACACTCTTCTTAAATATTGAAAAAAATAGTTTACAACCAAGTTTACAACTAGTCCTGCAAAGCTAATATGTAATTTAAGAAGGAAAAAAATGGAATAGATGGCTATCTAATATGTCTAATGAAAAGACCAGAGCTGAGTAGGAACACTAAAATACAAACGCAAGAGTCCAGAGAAACCTAGAAAGTTTAGTTTAGTCGAGCAAGTAAGGAGCTGTATTATGATGAAGTGCTAACATTGTAATAGTGGGAGAAAAAACAAGTGTCCTTTAAGAACCTTACTATCTTCAAAAGGTATCGAGGGTGCTAAAAAAGACAGAAAAAACCCACAGGTCTTGAGAGTGGATTGGTTCTGTTCTGAAGGTTTTGAGGGGAAAAAGAGAAGAGACAGTGGAAAGAAGAATACACAAAATACGTGGAGGAATGTTTGGAGGGGTTAACATCAGATGAACCTCACTCTTACCTGAAAAAGACCAAGGAGGATTGAACACATGCATGAATAGACAATTAACAAAACAATAAATCAAGCCCTGATTTATAACAGTTGCCAATTTTTGAGGTATAAGTGTTCACACTGAAAATTTAACAATCAGTTCTAGTTCATTTAAGATAGTTCCAGCACACCTCTGGATGTTACCTACCTCCAGTCAGAGAGGGGATGATCTCAAGGTTGAGAGAAAAGCATTAATTTTTGAACATGTGTGCTGTGTAGACTCCTTTTGTTTGACCTTGCTTATTTGTTAACAGGTTTTTTTCTCTTTCTCTCAGTTTTTAATGGAGAGTTGTAGAGGGAGTAGGAGTTAATAAGTGTTGCTTAAAATAGAGAGATTGTAATGTTTTTAAAAATTCAGAGAAAAAACATAAGGAAGTTCAGAAGGAAGCATAAGACAAACAGGACAGTTTCGAAAGGAAAGTGTAAAAGTTATTATATGCTTTTTATTTTTATTTACTTTTATTTTTTTAGGCAATTGGGGTTAAGTGACTTGTCTAGGGTCACACAGCTAGTAAGTGTCAAGTGTTTGGTCTGAGGCCGGATTTGAACTCAGGTCCTCCTGACTTCACGGCCAGTGCTCTATCCACTGTGCCACCTAGCTGCCCCCATGCTTTTTATTTTTAATAGTATTTAATTTTTTTCCCAAGTATATGTAGAGACAATTTTTAGCATTCATTTTTACAAGTTTTTGAGTTCCAAATTTTTCTCCCTCCCTCCCTTCCCTTCCCTCTTCCTAAAATAGTAAGCAATCTGTGTAGGTTATATATGTGCTATCATGTAAAACTCATTTCCATATTAGTCATAGTTGTGAAAAAAGAAACAGATCAAAAGGGGAAAAACCATGAAAAAATTAAGTGGGTGAAAAAAGTATACTTCAGTCTGTATTTAGAATCCATCAGTTGTTTATCTGGATGTGGATAGTGTTTTCCATCATGAGTCCTTTGTAATTGTCTTGGACCACTGTATTGCTAAGAAGAGCTGAGTCATTCATAGTTGATCATCACACAATGTTGGTGTCACTGTGTATAATGTTTTCCTGATTCTGCTCTTTTCACTTTGCCTAAGTTCATACAAGTCTTTCCAGGTTTTTCTGAAATCTGCCTGTTCATCATCACTTACAGAACAATAGTATTCCATTAAGTTAATATACCACAACTTATTCTGCCATTCCCCAAACGATGGGCATCCCCTCAATTTCCAATATTTTGCCACCATTTCCAATATTTTGCCACCACAAAAAGAGCTGCTATATTTTTGTACATTTTTTATCATATGCTTTTTGAAAAGCAAAAGTGTTATGAAATAGAGAGTAATGATTTCATATAAAATCCTCTTTGTGTTCTATTATGTGTATAATGTTTAATTTCAGAATGGAAATATTTTTTGGTGTTTAAATTCAAAGCAAATAAAAAATTTTAAAGCAGTATCTACCAGGGTCCCCTAGGTTAGGCTAGTTTTCCCCTAAAAGCTAAGGTAAGGTTTAAAATAACCACAGACAATATAAAATACTTGGGAGTCTACCTGCCAAGACAAACCCAGAAACTATATGAACACAATTACAAGACACTTTTCACACAAATCAAATCATATCTAAACAACTGGAGAAATATTAATTGCTGATGGGTAAGCTAAGTTAATACTAATAAAAATGACAATGCTACCTAAATTAATTTACTTATTCAGTGCCATACCAATTAAACTACTAAAATTATTTTATAGAGCTAGAAAAAAATGATAAAATTCATCTGGAAGAACAAAAGGTCAAGAATATCAAGGGAATCAATAAAAAAATGTGAAGGAAAGTAGCCTAGCAGTACCAGGTCTCAAACTGTATTACAAATTGGTAATAATCAGAACGATCTGGTGCTGGATCAGAAAGAGAATGATGGATCAGTGAGATAGATTAGCTGTACGTTACACAGCAGTAAATGACTATAGTGATCTAGTGTTTGACAAATGCAAAGATCCAGCTTTTGGGACAAGAACTTGCTATTTGATAAAGACTGCTGGGAAAACTGGAAAGCAGTTTGTCAGAAACTAGGCATAGACCAACATCTCACACTGTATACCAAGATAAAGTCAAAATGGGTACATGATTTAGACATAAAGGGTTATATCATAAGCAAATTTGGAGTAGCATGAAAAATTGCTGGTCAAATCTACGAATAAGCAAAGAATTTATGACCAAACAAGAGAGAGAGAAAGTGTTAGAGAATGTAAAATGGATAATTTTGATTACATCAGATTAAAAAGGGGTTGCACGCCAAAGCAATGCAGCCAGGATTAGAAGGAAAACAGAAAACTAGGGGGAAATTTTTTATAGCCTTTCTCTGATAAAGGTCTCATTTCTCAACTATATAAAGAACTAGTCAAATTATAAGAATATGAGTCATTCCCTAATTGATAAGTGGTCAGAAGAAGAAATCAAAACTATCTATAGGCATATGAAAAAATGTTCTAAATCACTATCAATCAGAGAAATGTAATTTAAAACAACTCTGAGGTACCATCACACCTATCAGATTGCCTAATATGACAGAAAAAGAAAATTGGCAAGTGCTGGAAGGGATGTGGAAAAATAGGAACACTAATGCACTGTTGGTGGAGTTGTGAGCTAACCCAACCATTCTGGAGAGCAATTTGGAACTATGCCCCAAAGGCTATAAAACTGTGCATTACCCTTCAGTCCAACAATACCACTTCTAGGTCTGTATCCCAAAGGAATCCCAAAAAGCGGGATGACCTATTTGTACGAGAACATTTATACCAATTCTTTTTGTGGTGGCTAACAATTGGAAATTGAGGGGATGTCCATTAATTGAGCATCAAATGGGCAATTGGGCTGAACAAGTCATAATATATGATTGTGATGGAATACTATTGTGCTATAAAAAATGACAGAAAAGCCTGGGAAGTCTTATATGAACTAATGCAAAGTGAAACGAGCAGAACCAGGAGAACACTGTACATAGTAACAGCAATATTGTACAATGATCAACTGTGAATGACTTAGCTCTTCTCAGCAATACAATGACCCAAGACAATGCTAAAGAACTTGTAATGAAAAATGCTATCCAATCACAAAGAAAGAACTGATGGAGTCTGAATGCAGATGGAAGCATAATTTTTAAATTTTCTTTATTTTCTTGATTTTTTTTGCAACACGGCTAATCTGGAAGTATATTTTGCACGATTTCACATATGTAATTGATATTACACTCACAATCGGTGGGAGTGAGAGAAGTCAGAACTGAATTTTTTTTTCTTATTAGCCAATTGGGTTTAAGTGACTTGCCCAGGGTCTAGAACTGAAATTTTAAAAAAACATATTAAAAATGAAAAATAATGAGTTCTAAATTTTTTTGAAAATAAATAAATGTTAACTAGTCATAAAAAAGATAGGGTAAAGGTTGAAGGTAAAGTAAGAGTCAAGGTTATGATGATAAATGCAGGTAGATAATAACTACAGGTATTTTCAATTTTCTGTAGTTGAAGTGAAATGTGATTAATATAGTCCAAGTTTCTATAATCAAGTTTTATTATTATTATTATTAAATTGTAAATAATAATTTTTAAAAATTATTCAACAGGGAATTTTAGATAACTGAATGCAACATCTGAATTGCCCACCAGGTGGCACTTTACTTGAGCTACCAGCTCAGGCCTTGTCAGTTACTCTCTGACTCATGCACAAGGGATTGACCTTGTCCTGTATGCTCCATAATCTCCACTGACCGCCAGAGAGTGTTCAGCCTGTAAATACCTAGGCTATTCCCCCTAATGCCAATATACCGCAAAGTGATGATGCCAAAACAGCTATGATTAATCCTTCCGCTGATTCTGGGTCCCTATTTAACCTAGGGAATGTTATGGAATATTGCTTAAAGTGTTAAAATATGAAATCTATTATGTATACCTAGTTTGGAGACCCAGTTTGTCGTGAATTCTATTTTTTCAAGCATTCACCAGTTTGTTAACAGATTCAGAGACAAAGCATATTGTAATTGTATGGCTTATTGTACCTAGGGCAGCTAGGTGGTACAGTAGATAGAGTGCCAGGCCGGCAGTCAGGAAGACCTGAGTTCAAATCTGTGTGACCCTGAGGAAGTCACTTAACTCCCATTTGCCTCAGTTTCCTCAGTTGTAAAATGGGGACAATAATAGCACTTCCCCCCCAGGGTTGATGTAAGGCTCAAATGAGATAATAATTGGAAAGCACTTAGCACAGTGCCTGGCACATAGTAGGCATTATATAAATGTTAGCTGTTATTATTATTCCCAAGAATAAAGTGGAAAGGAAACATTCTTGTTGGAGACATTTGTCTCTAACCATTTCCTAATCCTCCTCCTGTTTACCTTCTGGCTCTTTGTGTGCAGAAGGGAAGAATCCCACCTTAGGACACTCATAGCGTGTGGAGGGGAAAACAACTCTCCCTGGCTCAGCATCATGAACTAAACATAAGCAAAGACGTTTCCTCTAGCTTTCTAGGTATGGTAGGAATAGTATCTACCGGGGCCGCTAGGCTGGTTTTTCCCTAAAATGTAAAGAAATCTTCATCCCATGAGGAATTAGGGCCGCTTAGATTTGGTGAATGTCCCACAGCTGCGTGAATCACTATGCCCTGAACTGCTGACCAGTCATTCATTTCTGGATGGAGTCAAGGGGGCTGTGTCTACTTATGCCAGTGTTGTATCCCTGATGAATATCCTTTTAATTCTATGGCTAAGTGAAGCTTCTTTTGTTAATTGTTAGAGTTGAACCCTCTGAAAGGGTTTTGGGGATCCTCAGGGGTCCCCAAACCACACTTTGAGAACTGCTGATGTCCAAGGTTTGTTGGCAAGGAAACAGATGATCTAGTCATTCAAAACCAATGAAAGAGAGGAAAAATCAGGAAGAAGATGTCGAATAATGTGAGATGAAGAGGAGGAGAAGGAGAAGTTCTCTGCCAATGGCCTCATTTATTTCAATGAAGTATAGAATGAGGTCTTTGGACAAAAGGGTAGGAGAAGGTGTGTCATGGGAGACTCGACGTGAGACCAGAAGGAAGGGTTGGAATAGCCTCTGTAGAGAGTGGGATAGCAAATTGATCAGGAAAAAATACAGTGCTTGCCTTTCTCAGTTAGGACCCAGCTGCCATTGGATAATAAATTTGCAGTGGACTTGAGATTTCCTCTAGCTCCATTCACTAGTGAGTGAATAGGAGTAAAGGAGATGGATAGTGGGAGTAACCCAGAGCTAGAGTTTGGTAAAGTACCATAAGGAATAGGATAAAGGGTCAGGAGATTCAAGAGTAAAGAATAATGTAGAGTTGACCAAGATGTCAAGATAGGGAAGGAAGGAAAATGTAGCTAGCGCAGGGGTGACGGCCTAGGAAAGAATAAGGGGGAAGGAGGGAATGGAGATCACAGTGAAGACAAAGAACAAGGTTAGGGGTCATAATGCATAGGGAAAGATTGGAGAAATAATGGATTCTGAGTGTCTCATTTTGTTCCAATCTCAAGCCTGAACTACCAGACCAGCCTGAGATAGGCTTGTTTTATCTCACCAGCCAAACAGGATTCCTAACACTTATCCACAGACTCAGCAATTCTGGATGGTTTTTTCCTTGTGGTTCCTAGGCATAGTCTGTGTTCTAGGACTAGAACCTCTTTAGGCTAGACTGACTTGCCCTGGTTGTCTCCTGCAGGCATGTCATAGTCAAAATAGCTGCCAGACTCCAGTTGCTTCAGGCCCTTCTGGTCCCTGAGACTTTGTGTGTTCTCAAGTCAAACCAGCCACTCTCCTTCTCCTCTCTCAGAAGGCAGAGGAAGGAAGACAGGAAGTGAGAGGAGGGCAACAACATACAGCATGGAGCTATCATCCTTTTATCCTACCATAATGACTTCTGATCATTGATCCCAGAAAATGAGGAGGGAGGGGCAGTGTGGTACTTGCATTTATTTTGGTAGGCCATTTAATATAATGTCATTTGCTTTAAACTTGTGTACCCTCTGGACGGTCTGGCAAAAGAAACATTGGCCGGGGTTCATGGGCTGTGGGTTTTTTTTTTAATGGATATTGACCCACAATAAACCTTGATCAGACGTCATTTTCAGAGGAGTCCTGAGATACAATCATATAGTAGTCATAGACTGGGGCTCAGGTCATCTGGGTTCTAATTCATGTTCTACCACTAATCCACTTTGTGACCTTGGGACATTCTCAATTTCCTCATCCTTAAAAGATGGTAGACTAAATGAACTTTAAAGTCCCTTATAGTTCCAACATTCTATGCAGTAAGGTCCTGTCCAACTCTAACATTTTACATTCTAATATTCTGTGTTCTAAGTCCCTTCTAGCCCTAATGTTCTATGATCCTACGAGACAGCTAGGTGGCTCAGTGGCTAGAGTTCTGGACCTCAAAGACCTGAGCTCAAATTCAGCCTTAGACACTTATTGTGTGAGCCTGGGAAAGTCACTAAACCCTCTTTGCCTCAGTTTCCTCATCTGTAAAATGAGCTGGAGAAGGAAATGGCAAACCACTCCAGTATCTTTGCCAAGAAAACCCCATAGACGGAGTGGTGCACATGGTCATGAAGAGTCAGACATGACTGAACAACAATAAACCAATCCCCCTTGGGGCTATCCCAAACTTGATTCTCTCTCTTCAAGGCTTCAGCTCTATCCACACCCCAATTCTCTCAGCAGATGTTCTTACTTTCTACCTTACTAAAATGATGATGTATATTTAAAAATTTTTAACAAGCATTTATTAAGTGCCAACTGTGTGCCAAAGAACTGTGCTAACTGCTTTACAAATATCATCTCATTTTATCTTCACAACAACCCTGCGAGGTAGGTGCTATTATTATCCCCATTTTACAGATGAGGAAACTGAAGCAGGCAGCGGTTATGTGATTTACATAGCTGTTAAGTATCCGAGGCCAAATTTGAGCTCAGGTATTCCAGACTCCCAGGTCTATCCAAGTTCTCTCATCTTCCCTACTGTACCTTGAAATCTCTCTCCATCTTCACCATCTCCTTTACTCCAGTCTCAGAGGCTACCATAGCCTTTCTTGTCCAGGCTCACTTCACTTGTGACATTGATCCCATCTTTTTTATTCTACTTAGAAAGCTAGCCCCATTGATCATTCTTTCACTATCATTTTTCTTGCATTTTCTTTTTCTTTCTCCTTTATTTTTTGAGATTGGGTCTCCCTATCTTGCCCAGGCTGCAAGTGCACCAGCCACTCACAAGCCTAATTCCCAGAGAGCTTGGACCTTTTCTGTTTCCCATCTGGGCTGCTTTGCTTCTCATTAGGTAGCCAGAGGGCCCTATGCTTCCAGGGGCTCACCATATTGGTGCCAGACTTAGTGCAGACACCCATTTAGCTTTAGTCCTACCACAGCTGAAGATTCCTGAGCTCAAGCCACCCACCAGATTCTCCTCCCCGTAGCAGGGATTGTAGGCTTGGGCCACCATACTCAGCTTGCTTTCTCATTTTCAATCTCTATGCGTCTAACCAGTGCCTTTCAGCTGTTTGCAAACATACTTAGTTCCCCATCCATAAAAAGCCTTCTCTTGACCCCACCACTTCCTCAGACCCCACTCTTGTATCTCTTCTTATCACTTCTGAACTCCTAGAAAGAAGTCAACAATTGCTGCCTGTACTTCCTTTCCACCCACTCAGTCTTCAACCCCTTGCAATCTGGCTTCTGACCCCATTCTTCTACTGAAGCTGCTCTCAAAGGTTGTTGGTGATCTGGGGAGGCAGGCTTGCTCTTCAGCTCAAATAGTGCTGGATTTATTTGAGCCTGGCTTTGAATCCTGCCTCTGTCTGCGATTGATTACCTATGTGACCTTAGTCAAGTCATTTAGCTTTTGTGTCCTTCTCTTAAAATGATGGAGTTGCCCTAGGTGACCCCCAATATCCCTAAATCCTAAGATCTCTAAGTTGTTGAATCAATGTTCTCTTCCTTGATCTGCATCCTCTTTTGACTTTTGACGATCCCTTTCTCAGAGGATAATTCTGTTCTCCCTTGGCTTCTGTGATACTTTTCTATGCTGGTTCACCTCCCATTTATCTGACAGTTCCTTTTCAGTCTCCTATAATTTTATGTGACCCTTTAGGCATAGGTTTGGTTTCAAAGAAGAGAAACCTCCCTGACTACTACAGGGAGGTGGGAGTATTCACCTTCGAGGCAGCTAGGTGGTTCCATGGATAAAATGCTGGGCCTGGAGTCAGGAAGACCTCAGATACTAGCCGTGTGACCCAGGGCAAGCCACTTTACCCTATTTGCCTCAGTTTCCTCTTCTGTAAATTGAGCTGGAGGAGGAAAACGGCAAGCCACTCCAGTATCTCTGCCAAATGAGGTCATGAAGAGTTGGACAGGATTCAACAACAACAACAATTTGGAGATAATAATAGCACCTACCCTGCAGGGCTGCTGTAAGGATTCAGTGAGATTATATTTGCAAAATGCTTAGCTCAGTGCCTGGCCCATAGTATGTGTTCAATAAATGCTTATTCACTCGTCTCTGTCTTCTTCATCCTGTGCCTTTGGGAAGCAGCCTCAATCCATAAAAGAGGGATAACTGCACCTACCTCCCAGGGTTGTTGTGAGAATCAAGTGAAATAAAATATTTAAGTGCTTTGCAAACCTTAAAGCATTATATAAATATCATCACCATCACCACCACCACCACCACCACCATCATCATTGATATCTCCCAAATTTCTTTTCTCTCTATACTTCCTCCCTTAGTGATTCCATCAGCTTCCACGTTCAAATATCACCTCTACTCAAATGACTCCTAGATTGTTCTACCCAGCTCAAATCTCTCTCTCTAGACCAGAGGTTCCCAAAGTGGGTGATACCGCCCCCTAGGGGGCGCTAGAACGATCCAAGGGGACAGTAGTGACCTCAGGTAAAATTGGGGGGCATTAAATTAAAAATAAGGGGGTAGTGGAAGCATAAGGAAAGAAGACAAGAGAAGAAAATTTTGAAAAATCATTTGTACATGTTTCATCTGTTGTGTAACAGAGTTAAAGCTGTAGTGATTACATTATTTTCCAAATAAACACGTAAATGCAAATTATATAAGATCAAGGGTCAAGTCCACCAATAGGTCTTAACAAGCAAGTGTTGGCAGGCAAGCAGGTTGCACACCGTCAGGATTTCCAACATGCATCAGCAGGAATATATGCATATGATGATTTGTTTGCAATATGATACTATACAGGGCAGCTAGGTGGCGCAGTGAATAGAGCACCGGCCCTGAAGTCAGGAGGACCTGAGTTCAAATCCGGCTCAGACCAAACACTTGTCAACACTTGTTACTAGCTGTGTGACCCTGGGCAAGTCACTTAACCCCAGTTGCCTCGCTTAAAAAAAAATATGATACTATACAGTTACATGATGCAATATTGCATCATCAAAATTTCTATACAGGAAAAAACCCACAAATTTACAATAAATTGTTAAATTTAAGATGAGTCATTTGAAAAAATATATAAATTTTTTGAAATGATGCAAATTAAAAAAAAACATTAAAGGGTTAAAGAAAGTCGATTTCCAAGGGGGATGCTGAGTAATTTTTTTGTTTTTGTCTTTGTTTTTTTTGCCTAGGCAATGGGGTTAAGTGACTTGCCTAGAGTCACATAGCTAGTAAGTGTTATATGTCTGAGGCCGGATTTGAGCTCAGGTCCTCCTGAATCCAGGGCCAGTGCTCTATCCACTGTGCCACCTAGCTGCCCCTGAGTAATTTTTAAAGGGGGTGATAGGCCAGATAAGTTTGACACCCTTTGCTCTAGACCAATAATGTCAACTTCCAGATAGACATTTCCACTCCAGTGGTCCTTCAGGCATTTTGACCTCAATATGGCTCAATTAGAACTCATCATCTCTCTCCTCAAATTCTCCCCCCCTCCAAATATTCTCATTTCTGTTGAACACAAGTCCTCCCAGTCCTCCCAATCCTCTTTGCTTCTTCCCTCTGTCATCAACTTCCAAATGCCAACAATTTTATCTCTCATTCACCATCTTCTCTACATTGCCCTGGTTCAGGTCTTCATCACCATGCACTTGGACAACAGCAATGGCCTTCTGACTGTTTTTTTCTGCCTGTAGCTTTTCTCCTGCATGGTCCATTTTCCACAAAGTTGTCAAAATAATCTTCCTAAGGCTATGCCCAAAGGGCAATCAAACTGTGTATACCCTTTGACCCAGCAATACCAGTACTAGGTCTGTATCCCAAGAGATCATAAAAAAGGGAAAAGGACCAGCATGTATAAAAATATTTATAGCAGCTCTTTTTGTGTGGGCAAAAAGTTGGAAATTGAAGGGATGTCCATCCATTGGGAAATGGCTGAACGACTTGTAGTATGTGAATTTAGTGGAATACTATTGAGCTATAAGAAATGATGAACAGGCGGATTTCAGAAAAACTTGGAAAGACTTATGTGAACTGATGCAAACTGAGATGAGCAAGAACCAGGAGGACATTGTGCACAGTAACAGCAACATTGCGTGATGGTCAACTATGAATACTAACTTAGCTTTTCTCAGCCATACAATGATCCAAGACAATTCCAAAGGACTCATGATGGAAAATACTGTCCTCATCCAGAGAAAGAACTGATGGGGTCAATGCAGATTGAAGTATATTATTTTCACTTTCTTTATTTTTTTCACATTTTTTTCCTTCTAGTCAGTTTCTTCTTTCACAACATGACTAATATGGAAATATGTTTTACATGATTGTACATATATAACCTATATCAAATTGCTTACTGTTTTAGGGAGAGGGGAGGGGAGGGAGGAAAGGAGGAAAAATTGGAACTCAAATTTTAAAAAAATAAATGTTAAAAATTGTCTTTACATGTAATTGGAAAAAAATAAAATACTATTTTAAAAAATTTTAATTAAAAAATAATCTAAGGAGCAGATCCGCCCCTTGTCACTCCCCTACTCACGTGGTTCCCTATTTCCTGTAGGGTAAAATAAAAAATCCTTCACAGAATCAGAGAATTTTAGAATTTAAAGGGACTTCAAATCTGGCCTCAGACACTTGACACTTAACTAGCTGTGTAACCCTGGGTTACTTAACCCCAATTGCCCCCCCAAAAAGCAAAAATAAAAAATAAATAAAAAATAAATTTAAGAGACCTCAGAGGCCGGCCATCTTCTCCAATCCATACTTAAATGAGAGTCCCTTCTGTGATAAACCCTCTAAGGTTGAATGTCACCAGTGAGAGGAAGCCAATGCTCCTGAAGCAGTTCCACTTTTGGATAGTGCCTCAATTTTCTTCTCTCCACCTGCTCTTGGTTCTGCCCTCTGGGATCAAGCATGGTCATAATCCCTCTCCTTTGACTATCCTTCAATGGTTGTCACACTCCTTTCCCCAAGCCCCCCTCCCCCAGTCTTCTCTTCTCCAGGCTAAACATACTGCTTCTTCAATGCTTCATACCAATATTCATAGTTTGACCTCAAGGCCCTTCACTATTCTGATTGCCCTTTTCTGGATACCAATGTCCTTCCTAGAATGCATTGCTCAGAACTGAACACAGTATTCTGGAGGTGATCTGACCAAGGCAGGTAGATTGTAATGGGATATTCACTTCCCTACCTTGAACACTCAAGATCACATTACCCGTCTTGGTTGTCACATTACAATTGTCTTCTTTTGAGCTGGTGGTCCCCTAAAAACCCCAGATCTTTTTCAGACAAGCTGCTAAGTACATTTTCCTCACCTTGAACTTGACTTTTTTTTGAATCCAAGTGCCTGGGATTGAAGACCCTCCACAGTGTGCTCCTATCTTCTAGTCTGGACTTATTTCCCTTTATTTCATATGAAGCACTTTGGGTCTAACCAAAATGGAATATGTAGTGACAAAGGACTTCTCCCATTCCTGGAATGTCTTTCTTCATCTCAGCCTTTCAGGCTTGTGGGTCACCTCCTTCATGTAGCCTTCCTTGATTCCCTCCCCTACCCCTATCCCCAGCTTTCCTGATTGGAATCTGTGTAGTCTCAAATTTTCCCAGAATCCTTTGCCTAGATCTCTCCCATCACATCCAAGCTTGCATTTTACTTGTCTACCATAGATAGTAAGTTCCTTATGGGTGGGGACTGTGTCGTTTACGCCACGTACACAGTAGATGAGACAGAGTCAAGGCTGCTTCAGTCCTGAGACCCCGACTGGACAAAGTGACTGGATGGGAGGTTCAAAAGCGCGATGAGGCTGCCCCCTGCTGGCTACCCTGTGGCTAAGGCGGATACCACCGGGTAATCAGAGCCCAGGTTCCATCACCAACAGCTGCTGAGGCTCGCTTCTCAGAGCTTCCCTGGGCGATTCTTGGACTCTCTGGCCAGGGGCTGGGTCTCTCCATTCTTCTGACTGTGCCATCATCCCCCAGCCACCCAGACTGGATCCTAGAGAGGGAACAGGGGGGAGTGAGAAAGAGCTAAGCCACTGAAACCAAATGACAGTGTTGAGGTCCCGGAAAAAAGATGGTGGAGGAGGGAAAAAGAAATCATAGACTCAGAGATCAAGAGGCTGGAAGGGAAATCAGCGGTCATCTAGCCCAAACTCCTTATTTTACATGTGAGGAAACTGAGGCACAGGGAGGTGACCTCGATTGACCAAGGTTAGACAGGTAGTCCTTATCAGAGGCAATGTCAGAAGTGGTCTTTTCATTGCACTATTCTGTCTATAAAAGGGGGAGGGAGGAAGGAAACAGAGGCTGTTCTGGAGGGGGAAGAGAGAGAGAAAGGAGTGAGGAAGGGAGGCATAGGAGAGAGGAAGAAAATGGAGAAGGCAGAGAGAGGTACATGGGGAGAGAGAGGGGAAGAAAAGGTAGGAGGTGACATCCCCCCAATAGGGTTTGGGAGTTTCTATTAGTGTGTTTTATGAGTATGAGTGAAGTAGGAAGCACGTCTGAAGATTCACAGATTCTCAAAGTTAGAGGAGACCTCAGGATTCATTCATGCCAAACTATTCCCTTTTTTTTTTTTTTTGAGGCATTTGGGGTTAAGTGACTTGCCCAGGGTCACACAGCTAGTAAGTGTCTGCGGCTGGATTTGAACTCAGGTCCTCCTGACTGCAGGGCTGGTGCTCTATCCACTGTGCCAGCTAGCTCCCCCTAATGCCAACTTATTCCTAAGCAGGAATCTCCTCTACAATCCCTAGCAAATGGTTCACTCTGCTGCTACTTAAAAAGAGCTCTAGTAACAGGAGACTCACTACTTTAAAAGTCTACTTTTGGACAACTGTAATTATTAGGGATCTCTCCTTATATTGAGCTTACATGTGTCTCTCCATAGCTCCCACCGAATGGTCCTAGTGTTGACTCCTGGGGCTGTAACACTGACAACCCACTTCTATGGTACTTTGTTCCTTCCTTTAAGTCCCAACTGAAATCCCACCATCTATAGGAAGCCTTCCCTAACCCCTCTTAAATCCAGTGTTTTCCCTCTTTTAATTACATCCCATTTATCCTGTACATGACTTGCTTTGGAATATATTTGCATATTGTCTCCCCATCAGATTGTAAACTCTTTGAGGGCAGGGACTATCTGTTACCTCTTTTTGTATGCCCAGCACTTAGCATGGTGCCTGGCACATAGTAGACACTTAATTAAAAAAAAATTTTTTAATGAAAAAGGTTTACAAAGTGCTTTTCTCTCCTCAAGACGGCCCTTCAGAAATTAGAAGGCAAAGATCCATGTTGCCTCAGCCTTTTCTCCTGGCTGAATAGCATGTCTGTGTCTAAGGAAGTCTGTGGGGGAAAGAAGCATATTTAAATATCGTCTGTCCCAGTAGAATGTAAGTTCCTTGAGGGCAGGAATTGGTTCATTTTTGTGTTTGTATTCCCCCAGTTTCCAGAAGAATGCCTGGCTAGTTACTGTTGACCTTATCTGAGAGAGTATCTAAGTCTTTGCTTACTTCATGGAGTCTTGGAATCTCAGGACTTAGAGGCAAACATGGGCGTGGGGGCTTTGCTACATGGGCCCACATGGATAGGCATGTTTCTTCTCCCTGGTATCAATGGAGAAATCAGCGGTAATAGTGGTGCTCACACCTCCTCCACTGTTAATCTCACCTCTAGACTTACTCAGGCCCTATCTTCCTCTACTTTCTGGAACCCCCTTCCTAATTTTTTTTTTATTTAAAAATTTTATTGCTAATAATAGTTTGCATTTGTATAGTGATTTAAGGTTTGCAAACTGCAAAGTACAGATATTATCCTATTTTATCTTTACAACAACCCTAGGAGGTAGGCGCTATTATTATCCCCATTTTGCAGATGAGGATACTACGGCAGAGAGAGATTAAGTGACTTACCCAAGATCACATAGTGATTAAGTATTCGAGTTCAAATTTGATCTCAGGTCTTCCTGACTCCATGCCTATTGCTCTATCTTCCTACATCCCCTTCATTTTCAAGTATATTCCTCCTCCCTCTCCTACCTATTAAGCAATCCCTTCTGAAGAGAGAGACAGAGACAGAGACGGACAGAGACAAAGAGACAAAGACACAGAGACAGAGAAACAGAGACAAAGAGAGATAGAGAGAAAGGGAATATTCTAAATCATAGGACCCTCCACCACCGGAAAGAAGGAACCCTCCTCTATTGTTAACTAAGTCTCCTTCATCCTTTCTCTCTACCTTACATTCCTTTCTCCCTGAAACCTGGTTTTCTCCTGAAGCTATCACATCTCTTGGCATCTTCTCCGAGGCTGGCTGCTCCTTTCACACCCCTGGACACCCAAGACTAGGAGAAGGAGCTGGGACACTCTTTGCTCGTAACTGGCACTTTCAGACCCTCTCTCCGCCATTATTACTCATCAACCACTACTCTTCCTCTGTGGCTTACTCCATCCTATCCAGATCCAGGTTGTTATCATCTGTGGATGTCCAGGTCACTCCTCCTCCCCTATAAATTCAATCCCTGACCCACAGTCTTTGTGGACCACACACTATAGACCACTGGGACAGAAAGAGGAAAGAAATGAAGAGTTTGGGAAAGAAATCACGAGCCTAGCACAGAGGCTTGATGTAGTAGAGAGAGAGGACTTCAGTTATCCAGACAGCTGCTGGAGCTCGCTCTGCCTCTGGCTCTGGCTCTGGCTCTCTCTGCTAATAATTTCTTGACTTGCTTTGGTGATAATATCATGCTGCAAAACTCAGAGGAAACAAAAAGGGGAAATTCTACTCTAGATCTGATGCTCATTAACAGGTAGGAAGTGTTTGCTGGAGTAGAAATGATGGGAATCTTGGTGGGGAAAGACCATTCCAATGATCCTTGAGTTTGTAAGAAGAAGGAGAGGAAATCCAGGCATAGTGGATCAGAGGTGGGGAACCTGCAGCCTCGAGGCTACATGTGGCCTTCTAGGTCCTTGGGAGGGACCTTTTGACTGAGTTCAAGTTTTACGGCACCAATCCTTTTATTAAGGGGATTTATTCTGTGAAGTTTGGATTTAGTCAAAGGGCTGCACTTGAGGACCTGGAGGGCCACATCTGACCTTGAGGCTGCAGGTTCCCCACTCCTGCTAGATCTTCTGGTTGCAATCCCACCTTCTGGAAGAATTCTATTTAGGTCCCCCTTAATGCTAAAGCCTTGCTCCTAAGATTATATTAATTCTATACTGTGTAAGGAACATGATAAATGTTGGAGAAGATGTGGGAAAATTGGAACACTAATGCATTGTTGGTGGAATTGTGAAATGATCCAACCATTTTGGAGAGCAATTTTGGAACTATGCCCAAAGGGCTATAAAAATGTGCATACCCTTTGACCCAGCAATAGCACTTCTAGGGCTATATACCAAAGAGATCATACAAATGGGAAAAGGACCCACATGTACAAAAATATTCATAGCAGCTCTTTTTGTGGTGGCAAAGAATTGGAAATTGAGGAGATGCCCATCCATTGGGGAATGGCTGAGCAAGTTGTGGTATATGAATATGATGGAATACTATTGTGCTATAAGAAATGATGGACAGGCTGACTTCAGAAAAACCTGGAAAGACTTGTATGGTCTGATGCTGAGTGAAGTGAGCAGAGCCAAGAGAACATTGTACACAATAACAGCCACGTTGTGTGATGACTAATATTGATAAACTTAACCCTTCCCAGCCATACAAGGATCTAAGACATCTCCAGAGGCCTCGTGATGGAAAATGCTACCCACATCCAAAGAAGGAACTATGGAAGTTGAATTGCTAAAAAAAAAATAATAATAATAAAATTTATACTGTGTGTCTTGTTTGTACACAGTTGTTAGTATATTGTCTCCCCTATTAGAACGGAGCTCCTTGTGGTCAGGGATTGTTTTTTTTTCTTTCTTTTATTACCAATGCTTAGTATGGTGTTTGGCACATAGTAGGTGCTTAATAAATATTTGATCTGATTTGTCCAGTAGGTCTGGATGTGTATGATTTCTTGAATTATAGTATCCAGGATTTTTTTTTTTGGTTGTGATTTTAGATATATAGCTAGATAATTCATTTATTAAGCACTTACTTTGTGCCAGGCAACATTCTAGATCCTGGGGATACAAGTAAAACCATGCTTGACAGTCCCTGACCTCAGTGAGCTTATATTATAATGAAGAAAATAACACATAAAGGGAAGGGGGAGTGAGAAGCCCTAGATCCCATCAATACAAGGCCAAAGCTGGCCTGTCAAAGTCGAGGAAATCCCATGAATCTTATGGGATCTCCCCTTGATTTGTTTTTCAGATGCTTGCTTTTCACAGCAGATATTTTGGATTTTCTTCTATCTTTTCAATCTTTTGATTTTGTTCTAATATTTCTTGCTGTCTCATGGAGTCTTCACTTGCTGTTTGTCCTGTTTTGCTTTTCAGAGAATCAGTTACTTGGGGTTAGCACGCTCTGTTATAAACTATTCTTCTAATTCTTTCCTCTACAGCTCTTATTTCCTTTTTTTTTTTTTTTTTGATTCCCTGCTTCATTTCTTCCAGGTATTTCGGTGGTCCTTGTATCCAATTCCCTTTTGTCCTCTGATTCTCAGCTTGTAGTTGTTGTGGAGCTATTTGGATTTGGGAGTGTTTCTGGATTTGTAATAATTCCTTAAAGTGGTTGGTGTCTTCTATTTACTCACCTCTCCAGCCTTACTTCCTGAATTCGGTGTGGTGTTTGTGCCAGGATCAGGCTTTACCCTCAGCTGTACCTTTGGGT
The DNA here is from genome assembly GCF_900497805.2 of Vombatus ursinus. NCBI lineage: Eukaryota > Metazoa > Chordata > Mammalia > Diprotodontia > Vombatidae > Vombatus > Vombatus ursinus. The sequence continues at coordinate 1,701,916 of NW_020954637.1, read as the reverse complement.
GGGATGATGGTCCTGCTTGGTCTTGACCTGGGTCCCCTGCATTCCTGTGCTGACCTCCTCCTCCCAGGGTATGCCTTTGTTCAGGGTGCTGGTAGGTATTGGGCCATGTCAGGATCTTGGGGGTTCAGAGTACTGGATCTTTAGGGTCCTCTGTGGAATCTCAGATTTGAACACTATAAACCCCATTAGCCTTGGGGTATCTTCCTAGCTTGGCTGCTCCCATTCGCAGACACTTAAAAGGTCCAGGCTATGGCTTTCTTTCCACCCCTGGGATTATCCTTGTCTAAGCCTTCCCACTAGCTCTTTCTTCATGCCTTAGGATAGAAGCAGGTACCCTTAGAAATGTTTTGGTCTGGAAGGATTTTATCTTGGCTAGGTTAGGGGGGACATCCCCCACTAGCGTAGATCAATCATATTTATTAAACAGGTACTCTGTGAGGTACTGGGGATACAAAGACTGAAATGAGATAGTCCCTACCCTCAAGAAGCTTACATTCTATAGAGGAAAACAACTCATAGAGAAATGTATACAAAATAAATAAAGTAATTTTTGGAGGGGAGAAGGCACCAACAATTGAGGAAGGGCCTCATGTAGGAAATATCATTTGAGTTAAGTTTGAAGGGAACTAGAGAGTCTGAGAGGCTGAGGTGAGGTAGGAACACATTTAAGAACAGAATGTACAAAGACTTGGAGTTTCACATGTAAGAAACATCAAAAAGGCTAATGTGGCTCATCAGGCTGATGAAGCCCCCCAAATAATGGCCCACACTATGGATACTCATCAACTAGTATTATTAAGCATGTGTCAGGCACTGTGCTAAATACTAGGGATACAAAAAAGGTAAAAGACAGTCCCTGCCCTCAAGGAGATCATAATCTAGGAGGGGAGAGTGAAAACAGCTATGTACAACCGAGATATATACAAGATAAATTGGAGATAATCAATAGAGTGCTGGCACCAGCTTCAATGGGGACTAGGAGAGGCTTCCTATAGAAGATGGGACCAGTGGAAACTTGAAATCGACACAGTCAGTGGCTGGACCAATGCTTGGAGCTTCTCTGACTTGGTAAGGGCTGCCGCAGCTTTGGCTTGGCAGCCAGAGCCTTGGAGAGCCCAGGCTCTCCACCACACCCCATGAAGGCATTTGGGCCAGGGCACTATTAGAAGGTCATTCTCTGATGCAAGCCCAGGCCCCCACAACGTCTGTCCTCAAAGGGCCAGCCTTGCAGTCTTGAAGCCTGCTGATTATTCCCCAGTCGTGGCTCCAGTAACTTAGTGTTGAGTTTTCCCCCTGAAGCGGCCAAGCTTGGAAAGGAAGAAGGTTGCTGGAGGCAGGCCAGGCTAGCAACTCGGCAGCAGCAGTTACAGACCCTGATCGGCTATCACGTGACTCTATGTTCACATGACCCTTGCTGACCAGCTCCTGCCAGTCCAGAGTCAGGTGAGGACAAAGGTCCCCAGTCACTTTTCTCTTGGCCCCTAGCCAGGGCTGGACTGTTTATTCTGGAATCTTTGGCCAGATGTTGATGGAGCCAGAGGAGGAGAGAGAAGAGGAGGAAAAGGGGGAGGGGGGCTGCCTCTGGCTGCTCTACTGGCATGCCCAGAACTCAACCCGGGAGCCTGGGAAGGAGCCGATGGGGGCCAAGTGGGGGTAGGGGGGTTGGAGTCCACTTCTAGTGGAAATAAGGGAATGGGGGAGGGAGCAGAGGAAAGAGGAAGGAAGCAGTGCCACATACGGCAAACTCATTCAGTGAGCTCAAGGGATGAGATTGTGGAATGTCGGAGCTGGGAGAGAAGCTTAGAACATAGACTGTTAGAGCTGGGAGGAACCTTAGAACACAGAATGTCAAAGCTGGAAGGGACTTTAGAACATAAAAAGTCAGAAGTTGCAGGAACCTTAGGACAGAATGTCAGAACTGGCAGAACCCATAGAACACAATGTTAGAATAGAAATCCTTGTTGAATTCAACTAAATTAAATTTATTGTAGTTGTTCAGTTGTGTCCAGCTCTTTGTGATCCATTTGGGGTTTTCTTGGCAAAAATACTGGGGTGGTTTGCCATTTCCTTCTCCAGCTCATTTTACAGATGAAGAAACTGAGGCAAACAGGGTTAAGTGACTTGCCCAGGATCACACAGCTAGTAAGTGAGTGTCTGAGGCCAGATTTGAACTAAAATCTTTCTGAATCCCAAGCCCAGCATTCTATCCACTTTGCCATCTAGCGGCCCAAATTGAACACAGAATGCTACAACTCAAATAGACCCCTGATATATAGAATATCAGAGCTAGGAAAGATCTTACTTAGAACAGAAGATGTTAGAGCTGGAAAAATCATGTGGTCTAGCCTTCCAATATTCTTTCACACATAATGTTTGAAGTCTGATCATTCACATAAAAATGGTAATGCTTGGCTCGTACTACAAACTTAATAAACAGTATTCATTCATTCATTCATTCATTCATTCATTCATTCATCACAAAGACCTTGCATGTAATTCATACTGTGAGGATTTTTCTGTGTCTAGAGGAAGCCAGATGGTACAGTGGAGACTAGAGGGCTAAGCAAGGATGGAGTCAGGAAAGCCTGAGTTCACATTCTGTCTTAGACATCAACCAACTCAGTGACCTTGAACAAATCACATCACCTTTTTCAGCTTCAGTTTCCTTATTTTTTTTTTAAACAAGGGGATCGGACTTGATAATCTCTAGTGTCCCTTATGCTTCTTGGAATAGGGGACCTCGAGGGGCTTGAGAACCAACAATAAACAATTGTAGTCTTTTTGTGGAGCACTTTGGGGTGTGTGGGGGGGGAGGGTGTTAAGACATGCCATTTTGGAGAAAAATCTTACAGCAACATGGATGATGGAGTCTACACGGCACCTCTACTGAACATCAGGGAATGGGAAGGTTTCTTGGAGGAGAGGGGTGGGAATATGATTTATTCCAGCTAGGTTTTGGTGTGTGTGTGTGTGTGTGTGTCTGTCTATCTTTGTCTGTGTGTATCTGTGTGGGTGTTTAAACTATCACTGGCTCAACCACATGATTTGGACAGAAACCTTCTTCCTTGCCCCAGCTGTAACCCTGTCTTGTGGATGCCAAGAAGACAGGCTGTCCCCAGAAAGACGAAGAGCCCAAGCGGGCAAGGAGAGGCGTCGAGCTCAGCATGGAGGATGACAGTTTGGCCACCGAGATTCATGAAGAAAGTACCTGTCCTCTCTTGGATGAGCAGTTCCCCAGAGGGAAAGGTAAATTAATAATAATAATAATAACAGTAATGGCAGCTGAGACTGAGATAGTAAGTACTTCAAGGTTTACAAAGCACTTTTGTATCTATTACCTCATTTGAGATAACCCTGGGAAGTAAGTACTATCAGTATCCTCATTTTTTACTAATGAGGAAACTGAATCAGAAGGAGATGAAATGACTAGTCCAGGGACAACAGCTAGCAAGTTTCTGAGTCTTCCTGACTCCACATCCACCATCCTAGCTCCACATAGCCACCATTAAGGTCCTTGCTCTCTCCCCCCAACACTCCTCCCAGGCATCTGTAGCAAAGGAAAATGTGAAGCCCTTTGGACTTTTGGAAGGAAACATGCTAATTGCACCTGTGTAAGAATGCCAGAGCCAGAGGAGACTTTGGAACATCAACTGTCAGTTCTAGAAGGGACTTAATTTTGTGGAGTACTATAGCTGGACAGGACCTTAGAACATAGAATGGTTGGCCGAGGAATGGAAACAACCTGGTTTTAAATCCCCTCTCTGAGGCATACTGGCTATGTGTCCCTGGGCAAGCCATTTCACAGCTCACTGCCCACAAAGCCTTCTACTCAATCAATTGATCAATAAGCCCCTTTTAGGGGCCACCATGTGCCAAGCACTGTACTGGGTACTGGGAATACAAAAACCAAGTGAAACACTTTTAGAGTTTATAAGTCAAAGGTTTGCTTTCTTCACTGGTCATTCCTTTATCAGTGAAATCACAGCCCCTAATCAGAAAATAAACAAAAACATAGAATGTTAGATTGAGGAAGGACTTTAGACTACATAACCCCAGGACATAGAATGTTAGGATAAGAAGGGAACATAGAGCATAAAATGTTTCATCTCAAGGGCCTTAGAAACCCCTTCTTTTTACATAGGAAAAAAAATGCCCAGAGACGGGTTACAGGTTTCACTGCAGGTCACTGCTTATTAATAGATACTGTCTTGTTTGTTGTTACAATCATGACTATTTTATCAACCCATGTAAACTAATGGCCTGTCTATAGCTTCTGTATGCTCTGGGTTTTCTGCATGTGTTCTACTGAACTGAATTCTCAAGGTAGACAGCTCCTAAAAGAAGATTCTGGGAAAGTAACAGCGGAGACAGCTAATAAATAAATTTTAAGGAGAAATGATGCCAGTTTATGAAGGCCAAAGAGAGGAGAAAGTGGAAAGGGTGTAAATTCACCCAGTCCCAATGAGACAGAAAATTCTGCCCAGGCAGGTAACTCCTTAAGCAAGTCCTTGAGCCAGACAAGGCTCTAACTGCTCAAAATTTTGTTTCATTCTGGGGAGCTGATCCCTTCCCTTATGAATAGCCAGGTCTTGGCTAAGGCACGAGTCTGCATGTTCCCCTATCCTCTCAGAAAGGCTTAAAAGTTCCAGAGTGTTCTCAGTCCTGCTGGGCTTCACCTCCCATGATCCTTCAGCACATCCTTCCAGCTGAGAAACATTACATTTCCCTTGCCAATAAAGACACCTGGGAAATAGGGATAAAGGACAGTATGAATACAGAATATTGTCATCAGACACTGTTGCCTGTTAGCAGATCAAAGACCATCCTATGCTCCTGTTACATTTTAAAGCCGCACAGAGCTAAGTTGGATATGGAAGGGAGACACTGGAAACCAGGATGAGGTCCAGGCCAAAGGGAGAGGGCTGAGAGCAGGGGGAGAGATCTGGAAGGATAAAGGAGGTAGGAGGTTACAAGTGCTGGATTGAGTCATGAGCCTTGTGTTCCAGCCCTGTCCCTGGGGCTTACTAGCTGTGAGACCGTGGTCTAGATGTTTTTCCTTTATGGAACTCAGTTTCCTCCTCTGTAAAATATACATAACGAATGATCCCAGCCCTACCTCCTTCACAGGGCTTTTGAGGCTGAAACTTACAAAATATAATGATATAAGAAAAGATATAATGTATTTCAAGCACTTCGAACCCAGTGAACTATAATCATGAGGGGCTATGTACATGTGGGCTGTTATCTAATTATCAAGACTTCTCTAATATTTTGATGGCTATGTGATAATTGTTAATAATTTATTTTTAAGCAGTAGTTCACATTTACTGCAAAATAATTTAAATATAATTCCTACTACCAGTGGTAGTAATAAATATTCATAGGCAAGTCTCTAAGACAATAATTCATGTTGTTTAGTCATTTTTCAGGCATGTCTGACTCCCCATGACCCCTTTTGGGGTTTTCTTTGCAAAGATACTGCAGTGGTTTGCCATTTCCTTCTCCAGCTCATTTTACAGATGAGGAAACTGAGGCACGCAGGGTTAAGTGACTTGCTCAGAATCACCCAGCTAGTAAATGTCTGAGGCTGGATTTGAACTCAGGAAAATGAGTCTTCCTAACTCCAGGCCCAGCTCTCTATGCACTATGGCACCCCTCTTGCTGCCCTGTAACTATAGGTGAGTTATAATGTGCATTACTGGAAGGTTTTTCCATACTGGTAATTCTATATACAGATGAGATCACAGATCTGGACCAAAAAGCTATACTCACTTGCTTCTCTCCTGGGGGGTAATTTTCAGAGCTTTGGCTAGGTCCCCATATTTGTCAGTCAACAAACATTTATCAAGTGTTTACTCTGTGCTAGTTACTGTGCTAAGAATTATGGCAAAAACACTCCCTGCCTTCAAGGAACTCATATGCTAATGACAGAGATGACATGTATTTATATATATAAATATATGTAATACATATACACACACACACATATATATACACACACACATACATACACATATATACACACATGCACACACACATATACACACACAAATACACATGTATACACATGCACGTGCATGTATACATGCATACATGTACACATACACACATACATGCATACACACATACACATAAAATATTTACAAAGTGAAAAGGGCAGCTTGTGGTGCAGTGGATAGAGCACAGGGTCTGGAATAAGGAAGATCTGTGTTCAAATCTGGCCTCTGACATTTACTAGCTGTATGACTCTAGGCAAGTCACTTAACCTCTATTTGCCTCAGTTCCTAATCTGTAAAATGGGGACACGCTAGAGAAGGCAATGGCAAGGCACTTCAGTATCTTTGCCGAGAAAACCCTATGGATGAAGTCTGTGGGGTCACATGGAGTCAGACATAACTGGACAACAAGAAGTAAATAAATATTTACAGAGAGTAAATGGGAAGGAATCTGAGAGAAGGCACTAAGCTTGGGGGAGACAACAGGCTTCCCGTAAAAGGTGCAATTTGAGTTGAGTCTTCTAGGAATCAAGGGAAACCAGGAGGCCAAGGTGAATCATGGGATGCATGCACTCTAGGCATAGGACATAGCCAGTGCAAAGGCACATAGATAGGAAATGGTGAGTCATGTTCCAGGAATTGTAAATAGACGAGGTAGGGCACCTGGATTGTAGCGTGCATGGAGGAGAGCCACATGTAAGAAGACTAAAAGGAGGGAAGGGTCCAGGCTGTGAAGAGGAGAAAGGGCACCTGGGTATCTGGGCTGTCTAGCTGCCCTGACCCCTTTCGTGGTTTTGTCCTCCAGGGCCAGGCCTCTGCTCTGTCCGCTGGGGCCTGGCTCTCATCTTGCACATCTCCTTGTTCGTCACTTACTCCCAGCGAGTGGACCTCAGCATTGCCATCGTTGCCATGGTGAACAGCACAGGCCAGCAGAAGTCCTTCAATGTCTCTGCAGATGTGTGTCCTGGGCAAACTCCGGCTCCCCTCAACACATCCCAGCCCAGAGAAGTCAAGGTAGTAAACTGCTTTGGTTGGGGAGAAGAGAGAGGCCTGGGATGGCCCCACAACGTTATGTTTTTCCCCCAAAACTTTTAGTGCTGTTTTTAGCTTTTATTTTTTAAAAATTATTTTATTTTCCCCATTACCTGTAGAAACAATTTTTAACATTTGTATTTTTAAAATTTTGAGTTCCAAATTTTCTCTTTCCTTCCTTCCCCTCCTCCCTCTTTAAGAAGGCAAGCAATTTGCTATAAATTATACATGTGCATTCATGCAAAACATATTTACATATTAGTCATGTTGCAAAAGAAAACAGACAAAAAAAATAGAGAAAGTTTAAAAAAAAAAGTATGCTTCCATCTGCATTTAGACTCCATCATTTCTTTCTCTGGAAGTGGATAGCATTTTACACTGTAAGTCCTTTGGAATTGTCTTGGATCATTGTATTGCTGAGAAGAGCTAAGTCATTCACAGTACAGCACTATGTCTGTGTACTCAATTTCCCTCCTAGCATACAGATGTTGGAGAGAAGAGCTCTGGGAAGGCGGGGCCTTTCCTTCGCTATCAGTGAAATTGTGCTAGGATTCCTGCATGTAGGTTATACTGTGAACACTTCTGGAATCCTAGAATTTCAGAGAGGGAAGGGACCTCAGAGAGGACCTAGCCTAACCCCTACCTGAGTAATAACCCCCTCCAGAACATCTCCAACAAATGGCCATTAAGGCTTTCCTGGAACACTTCCATTTATGGGGAACTTCCTGAGTTCAAATTTGGCCTCTGACACTTATTAGCAATGTAACTCTAGGCAAGTCAAAATTAACCTCTATTTGCCTCAGTTCCTCATCTGTAAAATGGGGATGCACTAGAGAAGAAGATGACTAGCCACTCTAGTATCTTTGCTAAGAAAACCTTATGAATGACTATGGGGTCACATAGAATCAGATACAACCGAACAGCAACAACCTGGAGTCAGGAAGACTCATCTTCGTGAGTTCAATTATGGCCTCAGACACTTACTAGCTGTGTGACCCTGGGCAAGTCATTTAACCCTGTTTGTCTCAGCTCCCTCATCTGTAAAATGAGCTGGAGAAGAAAATGGCAAATCACTCTAGTATCTTTGCCAAGAAAACCCCAAGTGGGGTCACAACAAATCAGACAAGACTAAAAAAATGACTAAACAACCATCAGTTTCTTAAATGTAGACAGTCAACAAAACAATTAAGCTTTGATATATAATATCTGCTGATTTCCAAGGTTTCACTGGAAATTGAACATTTGGCTTTCATGAAACTGTTTGAGCTGACTCCAGCACACCTCAGTATTCATGGCATAAAAGCTTACCAAGGGCAGGGACCGTGTCATTTTTCTTCTTCGGAACCCTAATGCCCAGCACATTCCTTTCCACATTGCAGGTGCTAAATGAATATTTGTTGGGTTGGGTTGAATTGCTAGAGGTTGCAGGCTGCAGATGGGAATTCCTCACCTGAAGTGTTTTTTTTTTTTGAGCTCAGCCTGAGTTCTGATTTCCTCACACCATCCCACTGGGCTCAAAGGATTTCACGTCAGAGAGAGGGTTTCTAAGGCAGATCACCAAAGGCAGCTCAGTCCAGACCTTCCCAACCGGTCCTCGGACCCTTAAGAAGCACCCAGGGTTTGGTGGTGGTGTAGAATCAGCCCAGTGTGGCATGGGCCTTGGACCTGAAGTCACATGGTTTGGGCTGGAGGGCTGTCTTTGACATTAATTGTATGGCCTTGGACCAAGGGTGGTGGGGACTGGCTAGGGGTTGGTGGCATGGATTGGGAGTTAAGGACGGCAGAGCAGAGTAGAAAAAGAAGGGACTGGACAATGGGGTCTCTAAGCTTTCTTCCAGCTCCAGTCTTACATCAGCTTAGATAGCTGCTGACCCTGAAATGTTCCTGTGATCCCGGAGCTTGTGTTCAAATGCTGACTTGACCACCTTTGATCTCTGTGTCCCTGGGCTACTCAGTGAAGTTCTTTGAGTCTCACGGGACCATAAATGGACATAAAGTGATGTGAAGATGTAGAGCTGGAAGGGACCATAGAAGCCAGTGAGTCGAACTCCCTCATCTAACAGATGAGGAAACTGAGTCTCAAAGAGGTTGAGTGACTTACCCAGAGTCACACAACTAGTAAGAGTCAGAAGTGTCATTTAAACGCAGGTTTTCTGGACTCCAAATCCACCAACCTGCGGACTCCTTGATCCTCTTTCTCAGTTTCCTCCTCTATAAATGAGGAGTCAAAGTAGATGATTTCCCAATTCCCTTGTGGCTCTGAATCCTCTGGGCCTCAGGTTCCTAACTTGTAAAAAGGGGACAATAATACTTAGGTTTGATCATTATAAGAATCAATATAGCAAATGTGAAAAGGGGTTTTGCATGATTGCACATGTATAAGCTGTATCAAATTGTTTGTTGTCTTGGGGGGAGGGAAGAGAGAGAAAGGGAGAGATTTTGAAACTAAAAAAATTATTTTAAATGAACATTAAAAATAGTTTTTACATGTAATTGGAAAAAAATAAAATATTACTCAAGAATCAATATAATAGGTTGAATTTTGGACCTGGAATCAGCAAGATTTGGGTTTGAATTCTACTGCAGACAGTTGTTAACTGTGACTTATTAACTTATTAACTCCCTGAGCAAACTGCTTAACCCCTCTGAGCCCCAGTTTCCTCAGCTGTGAAATAGGGATAATAATAGTGCTTGCCTATTATTGTTATGTTGTTATGAGAACCAAGTGAGATAACACAAAGTACTTTGAAAACCTAAAAGTACTATATAAATGCCAGCTATGGTTATTATTATTAATAATAATAATATAAAAACAGACATAGTTTTGGTAAACCACAAATTGTCATAGAAATGCCAAGTATCATTATCTCTGTTCTATTCTATTATACATTGATTACACAACTTATTATACTATATTATGCTATAGTAGGCACTTAATATTTATTGATTATATTATGTTGATTGATTTTACTATATTATGCATGATTATATGCCATGCTGCCTTATACATCTATTATATTTATGTTATACATTGATGATACTATATTATTAGACTATATTATATATTACTTATGCAATATTTATGTTGTTCAGTTGTTTCAGTCATGTCTGACTCTCCATGACCCCATTGTGGGGTTTTCTTGGCAAAGATACTGGAACGATTTGCCATTTCCTTCTCCAGCTCATTTGACAGATGAGGAAACTGAGGCAATCAGGGTGAAGTGACTTGCCCAGGGTCACACAGCTAGTAAGTGTCTGAGGCCGGATTTGAACTCATGAAGATGAGTCTTCCTGATTCCAAGCCCAGTGCTCTATCCACTATGGTGCCACCTAGCTGCCCCTTATACAATATTATACTGTATTATACACTTATTGTACTATATTATTATGATACTATCTTATGAATTGATTATGTAATACTAGTATGCTGTATTGTACATTTATTATTATGTACTATTATTATATAGTATTATCACATCATGTCATATTATATTATATCGTGCATCTCCTCTGCTCCCCTAGTCATTTGACAGGTCTCCCACTCTTCCAGGCCCCTGTCTATGACTGGACCCCTGAAACTTGTGGCCTCCTCTTGAGTTCGTTTTCCTATGGCTACCTGGTCACCCAGGTCCCTGGGGGCTACCTCACGGGCATTGTGGGCTGGAAGCCTGTGCTGGGCATTGGGCTGCTCCTCTCCTCTGTCCTCGGCCTTCTCCTACCCTCAGCTGCCGAGCTTGGTGTGATTTATCTTGCCCTCGTCCAGGCTTTTAGAGGCCTCTCTCAGGTAAGTACCACGTTGGTTTCATCATACGTAGAAAGAATCCAGGGCTGGAAGTCAAGAGAATGACTTCGTCTCAAATCCTGTCTCTTCAACCTATTGCCTGTGTGACCTTGGATTTTTCCACTCAGGAATCCAATTTCTTCATGTGTAAAATGTCAAAATAGCTAGCATTTCTACATGCATTAAAATCTACAAAGAGCTTTATAAATGTCATCTCATTTTATTCTCACAACAACCCTGTGAAGTAGATACCATGATTATCCTCATTGTACAGATGGGGAAACCAAGGTTGAGGGAGGTTAAGTGACTTGCCCAGGGTTGCACAGCTCGTAAGTGTCTGAGGTGGGGTTAGAATTTGGATCTTCCTGACTTGAAGTACAGTTTTCTATCCACTAAGTCATCTAGTTTCAAAGAGTTTTTATGAGGAAAGTGTTTTGTTACCTTAAAGCCCAATACGAATGTTAACTGTTAGTAGTAGGAGCTTAGCAACAAAGCTCTCATGCTGAAAGGCATCTTGGAGGCCAGCTGGGCCAACTTCCTCGTTTTTCAAATGAGGAAATTGAGGCCTAGGGAAGTTAAGTGACTTCTCCAAGATCATACAAATAGTACCAGGGGTGGGATTTGAATTCTTCCAATTCTTCCAGGTCTTCCAATTCTAGAACCATTGCTTTTTTCCAGTATTCCATAGCAATAACAGTAGGTCATATTTGCTCATAGATATCTTCTGTTGTTGTTTTCACTGTCTCCTGCTTGGACTTATTCAGTATATGAGCACGTCCTATTCATGGCTCTTTGCAACTTCAGTGTCCCACAGCACCATTTCTACTTTGTCCATCCACACATGGGAGCAAGGAGTGCTGAAGTGGTAGATCTACTATCTACCAGACAGGCCACCCTAGAAACACTGGCCAAGCACATCCATTTCACGTCTATTGGCTGCCTTCCTTCCGCTTACCTCTATTTGGCTTCTCATTACTGTCTGCTTTAGCTGGGTCTCCCACTGAACCATCTTCATGTGGGCTTATTATCATTACATCTCTGGGCCTCAGTTTCCCCATCTGCCAAGTGAAGGGTTTGGACTAGACATTGGCTAGAATTGACATTCTAGTACTGATATTATATTATGATGCTAGTTAGATAAGCTAGCTATGTATGATAATACAGTCATAAGAAGAAACCTGCAGGAAATTTGTCGGGAAATTGAAGAAAGGCAGTGCTTAAGATTATGGAGATGGGAAGGGAGAAGAGGATATGATGTGATCAAAATAAATTCTATATTCCAGAAGGAATCTGGAGCAGATGTGACACAGTAATGATACCAGTGGTAATGATAATGATAAACGTGGCGGATAATTCCTTTCCAGCATTTCTCCCTGGAATGTTAATAGGATGAAATGTGAAAATGTGCTTAAAAGTGCTTTGGGGGCAGCTAGGTGGCACAATAGATAGAGCACCGACCCTGGAGTCAGGAGGATCTGAGTTCAAATCCAGCCTCAGACACATAACACTTAATAGTTGTGCGACTCTGGGCAAGTCACTTAACCCCGATTGCCTCACCAAAAAAAAAAAAGTGCTTTGTAACCATTAAGAGAGAATTGAGTATTAAAAACAACAACAACTAATATGTTTACAGTATTATTTTGAATGCTTCAAAACCTTATGATATATATTATATGGCACAATACATATATTATTTCATTGATCCTCACAATAACCAAGAGAAGTAGATGCCATTATTATCCTTCTTTTACAGGTGAGGAAATTAAGGCACACAGTGGCTAAATGACTTACCCAAGGTAATAGAACTACTGTAATAATAGTAGTAGTAGCAGTAGTAATAATAACTCGCACTTATATATGCTTTAAGGTTTGCAACGCACTTTATATGTGGTATCTCATTCAATCCTTACAACAACTCTGGGACATAGGTGATATGATTATTATCATTTTACAAATGAAGAAACTGAGGCAGATAGAGGTTAAATGATTCATGCAGGGTCACATGACTTGTAAGTGTCTGAGGCAGGACTTGAACTCAGGTCTTTCTGATTCCCAGTCCAGTCGTTCACGTACTATGTCATTTAATAATATTATTCTTACTACTCCACAGGGGTCTAAAGGATTAAATAGAATATTGAACATGGAAGAAGCCTTGTCTCTTCTTATTGCTCTTATTGGGAGTCAAATAGATTCTTGATGTTGGGTTTTTTTCATTTTATTTACCTGCCTCCCTTGTTCTCCATCTGATAGGGTGCTTGGGTACTTGTACTGGGACCCCAATTCCAAGACCATACTTCTCTTTTTCTCTCTTCCTCCATGATTGGAAGTGGAGGAGACCAAGTAGGGATGGTCAAAGATGGAAATGTACATTGTGTGGTGGGGGGAGCTCTGGACTGAGGGCTGGGAGACCGAGATTTTAGTCCCTTTAGGCAGGGCCTTTCCCCCTTTGAGATTCAGTTTCCTCATTTGTACAATGAAGGGGTTCGACTAGACTCTCTCTAAGGTTTCTTTGGGTCTTAATGTTCTACGTTCTAAGGTCCCTTTCAGCTCTAACATATTATAATTGAACATTGTCAGTTCTAAGGTCTCTTCTAGCTCTGACATTCTCTGTTTGTTAGCTTCTTTCTAACTTGAACTTCACTCTTTTAAACAAGCTTTGAGAAATAAAACATAGCATGACAGTGGGGGGAAGATGTTTTTCCTTCTTTGGATTTCTCTGAGAGGATAAGTTGCAGACAAAGCACAAACCTGCCATCAGGAAATGTAGTTTCCTCACCCAGGAATCCTGTATAACCACGACACCACAGGGCCCATCCCCGTCCTTGTCGCTTTCCTCCCCCAGGCCTTCCCACCTTCCAAGTGCAGAAAATGCAGAAGTGAATTGTCACCTTTACAGTGGGAATAACCAGGTTGCTTTGCCCTCTGTGACAGGAGGTGATATTCCCAGCGGTTTACACTCTCTGGACAAAGTGGGCCCCACCTCAGGAACTCACCTGCCTCATGAATGTTGCAGATGCTGGTAAGAAAGGGTTCCTTCTTGGTTGCTTCTCACAAATCTGCCTCCTGTAGCCCAATCCCTTGACCTGCCACTCCTGGTGGGCCTCCCTCACTGACTCCACGTTCCCAGGGATGGGTTTTCAAGACCAGTGCAGCTCCCACACCTCAGAAGGCATAAAGGCTGCTCCTCCATAAGACCATGACCTAGGAAAAGCTTATCTTCAGAACCACCACCGCTGGTACGAGGGCCTCCTTCCCAAGGGCTCCGAAGTCTGTGTTTCAGCTGAGATGGGCACTAGTGAGACTTGGCCTTGGTCATGTTCCTTCCCATCTCTAGACCTCCATTTTCTCAACTGTAAAATAAGAGAGTTGGACTATGTGCTCTCTGACCTCCTGGACAGTTATGGACTTATTATGTTCTAAGGTCCCTCCCAGCTTCGTTCTGACATTTGATGTCCTAGAACACAGGAGACTCTCCAGTACTAATTCATTTTAAAAGTCCTTCAAACTCTGTTATATATTTTTAGGGTCCCTCCCAGCTCTGACATTCTATGTTCTAAGGTCCCTCCCAGCTCTGACATTCTGAGTTCTAAGGGCCCTCCCAGCTCTGACATTCTATGTTCTAAGGTCCCTCCCAGCTCTGACATTCTGTGTTCTAAGGGCCCTCCCAGCTCTGACATTCTATGTTCTAAGGTCCCTCCCAGCTCTGACATTCTATGTTCTAAGGTCCCTCCCAGCTCTGACATTCTGAGTTCTAAGTGCCCTCCCAGCTCTGACATTCTGAGTTCTAAGTGCCCTCCCAGCTCTGACATTCTATGTTCTAAGGTCCTCCCAGCTCTGACATTGTGTTCTAAGAGCCCTCCCAGCTCTGACATTCTGAGTTCTAAGGGCCCTCCCAGCTCT
>NW_020954637.1:1683423-1687197 GCF_900497805.2 Vombatus ursinus | reverse complement strand
GCCCTCCCAGCTCTGACATTCTGAGTTCTAAGGGCCCTCCCAGCTCTGACATTCTCTGTTCTAAGGCCCCTCCCAGCTCTGACATTCTGTGTTTTTAAGGACCCTCCCAGCTCTGACATCCTATGTTCTAAGGCCCCTCCCAGCCCTGACATTCTGTGTTCTAAGGGCCCTCCCAGCTCTGACATCTTGTGTTCTAAGGGCCCTCCCAGCTCTGACATCCTGTGTTCTCTGGCCCCTCTTGGCACTAAGATTCTATATTCCTTCCCAGGTACCACACTAGGGACCTTCTTCACCCTGATGGTGGGAGGCATCACCTGCCAGACCCTGGGGTGGCCTGCCTGCTTCTACATCTTTGGTAAGTCATAAACCAGCCATTTCTGTGGGGACCTTGCCAGGTACAGAGAACCCCCTTCTCTTCCCCTCCCAGCAGCCAAAGCTGAAGCCAACAGTCTCCAAAGCAAACATGGGAAGAAAAAAGATCTATATTCAGTGCAGCTGAATAGTCTCAAGTTCACAAGCCCAGCTTGTAAATATGAATGAGACCCAGTCAGGTCCTAGGGAGAGAGGGGCGTTTTTCTAGGGGAGGGCTATAATAATAGAGAGAAAAACAAAGTGGGGGTGGCAAGAGAGCTGAACCTGGATTCAAATCCAGGCTCAGGTGCCCCTAGAGGGGACCTTAGCCAACATATAGTCCAAGTGCCTCTTTCTGCCGTTGAGGAAACTGAGGCCCACCAAGGTCAAGTGACTTGCTTAGGGCCAGTCACAGAATTTATATCAGAGCCAGGAATTGCATCCACGTGTCTTGAGTCTGAACCTGTTGACCCTGCACCATGATGCTTCCATGATTCATGAATAAATTGTACTTGTCTCTGCTGAGTCCGTATTAAAGATTCTGAGCCTCCACCTTCCAGTTGGAACCAGAATAATCGCATGGGAAGTTGGATTGAGGTTTAGGAAATCTAGGTTTTCGTCTGGGCTCTTCTACTTCCTAGCTATGTGACCTTGGGCAAATCCCTTAACCTCTCTGGACCTTTATATAAATAGGGATTAGAATATTTGTATCCCAAAGAGATAAAAGGAAAGGGAAAAGGACATATTTGTACAAAAATATTTATAGCAGCTCTTTTTGTGGTGGTGAAGAACAGGAAATTCAGGGGATGACCAACAATTGAGGAATGGCTGAATAAGGTGAGGCTTATAATTGTGATGGAATACTATTATGCTAAAAGAAATGAGGAACAGGATGGTTTTAGGAAAACATGGGAAGTCTTACATGAATGGATGCAAAGTGAAGTGAGCAGAACCAGAAGAACATTGTACACAGTAATGGCAATATTATACAATGATCAACTGTAAAAGACTTAGCTGTTCTCAGCAATATAGTGATCCAGGACAATTCTGAAGGCCTTAACGATGAAGCAGATGTCTAAAAGACTATTTTATGGAGAATTCACACAAGGCAAGGGGTCACAGGGAGGTCAGAAGAAGCAATACAAGGACAGTCTCAAGGTATCTCTGAAGAACTTTGGAAATGATTGTGAGACATTGGCACAGGACCGTTCAGCATGGAGTGTTCACATCAAAGAAAGTGCTGTGCTCCATGAACGTGGTAGAATAGAAGCTCAAAAAAAAAAAATCAAGATACACAAATTTAGAGACATCTCCACTCCAAATGTTCATATGGACTACTTGTGCCCAACCTATGATAGAACCTTCCAAGCTTGTACTGGTCTGATCAGTCACAGTTGGACACACTGTTGTTTGTCCTTCGTTCTCAAAGGGGACCATGACATCAGGAAGGTGATGCCATGACTTGCAAGTGAATTCCATTTAAGTGAGTTAAGGCTGTGCAGTCACTAGCCTCACTTTCTCCTCCCAAGCCATCTGGGTTCAGTGGCCAAATATAGATACTGGGGATGGCCCTAGATGCAGTGGAAGACCTTGGTTTTTTTAAGCTAAGGTCTTTCCCAGGACTCAGTTTGACTAAGGCAACACCAAGTCAGTGATTAAAGCCAGGTAAGAAAAGAAGGGGAGAATGGCCTCTATTACCTAGTCAAAAAAAAAAAAATTAATCTGGGAGGGGAAGACCCTCAGGGTTTCTGGCCAAAACAGAAATAATTGCTATTTACATTCACTCTGAGCCAATCAGGGCCCAAACAATTACCCAGTGGGGCTTGGCCTGGGACCTATTGTTGGCCAATCCTTAAGAGCCAGAGTGAGTTGGGCTTTCATTAACCCTAACATAGTGATATCATTTTGGTCCTCTTCAATTAAAAAAGGCAATACCCATAGCTTGCCTTCCCACAGGGTGGGGGAGGGGTGAGAGGCAGAGAGAGAATTTGGAACTCAAAAAATTTTTAAATGAATGTTAAAAAAATTTTTAATGTAATTAGGAAATATTTAATAAAATAAGTAAAATATGTTAATTCATTAAGAAAGAATATCTGCCCTGCCTCCCTCCTAGGGGTGTTGTAAGGCCCAGAGGAGTAAAGGAAAGTCCTTTGGGGAATATGGCAGCGTTTTCCCATGGGAGGTAATTCTCATTCCGTAGTCTTGTCCCTACTCACTAGGAGGTGTGCATTGTGTCTGGTGCCTGCTTTGGTTTTTTCTGGTGTTTGAAGATCCTGACAGTCACCCTTGCATCAGCACCACAGAGAAGGAATACATCACATCAGCCTCAACTCAGAAGGTAGAGGGTGTACTTTTTGTTAGCTTTGCTATGGCCTGAGCTTGGAAATGGGAACTGGACCCTTGGGAGACTATCCCCTTTTAAAAAAAAATCCACGATCTCATTTGATCCCAACTATAACACCAAAAAGTAGGTGGTATGATATTATTGTCCCCATTTCACAGAAGAAAAAACTGAGGCTCAGGTGAAACAGTTAGCCCAAGGAAACATCATTATCAAGTGACAGAGCTAGGACTTCAAGCCCAGTCTTCAAACTTCCAAGTCCAGTGTTCTTGAGTGGTAGATGCTTTCACTAAGAGAATTTCTTCTCCCAGGGCCCCTGCCACCGATGGTCACTGCCTCTCCTCTCCATGCTGAAATGTGGGCCGCTGTGGGCCATTGCAGTTGCCTATTTCTGTTGTGATTGGCTCTTCTACACCCTGCTGACTCTGCTTCCTGTGTACCTGAACCGCATCCTTCACCTGGACAGCGGGGAGGTGAGAGCGCCTCATGTCCCTACCTTCGCTGGGGCATCATCTGCTAAGTTCCCATCAGCAAAGGAGAGAGGGAGGTGCCTTGGATCAATTTACCGCCCAGCACTCTCACTGTTAAATGCTGAGCAAACCGGGACACCTAGGCTTAGCTCTAGACACGCTGTCTGCCTTTCCTCCTCTCTTGTTTGCTCTTCTCCCTCCTCTTCTTCTTCCTCCCTCTCTACCTCCCAGGGTAGAGAACCAGGGTTCTTAGACTGTCCAGAATTTTCTGCCACTTCTCTCGTGTTCTTGGCCAACTTGATACTTTGGGTAAATGACTTTGGGCAGGTCGCTTCAGCACTCTGGGTCTCACTTTCTTCACTTGTAAAGAAGAGGGCATGGATTAGATGGTCTCTAAGGCCCCTTCCAGCCCTGATGTTCTAGGTTCTAAGTCTCCCAGCTCTAATTTCTATGTCCTAAGGTCCCTTCCAGCTCTATCATGCTCTGTTCTAAGGCTCTTCCCAGCTCTGACATTCTGTGTCTTTCAGAACATCCTTGCGTGGACATTCTGTGTTCTAAGATCTCCTCTAGCTCTGATGTTCTAAGTTTTAAGTCTCCTAGCTTTGACTTCTA
>NW_020954637.1:1679170-1683413 GCF_900497805.2 Vombatus ursinus | reverse complement strand
TTCTATATTCTAAGGTCCCTTCCAGCTCTATCATGCTCTGTTCTAAGATTCTTTCCAGCTCTGACCTTCTGCACTCTAAAGTTCCTCCCCATTCTGACCCTTTCATTCTAGGTGTGTGTGCCTCACTGTGGTAACTTCCAGGGAGGAATTTCTGTCCTCTTCCAGAGCTGCTCTTCTCCCTCACCCTCTCCTCCCTTCTTGCCCTTTCTCATCTTCTATTCCTCCTCATTTTCCTTTCCTCCCTTTTCCCCCTCCCCAAGATCTCCCACCTCCTGATTCCATGGGGCCTTCTGGCCCTGGGTTATTCCTTAGAGTGGCTTCCTGAGTGCCCCTCCACACATTGGGAACTGGCTGGGTCATATAGGCACAGGGCTCCTGGGAGACTTCTTGGTAGCCAAGAGCCTGCTCCAGCTGGCTACAATGAGGAAACTCTTCACAGCCCTGGGTAAGAATGGGCCTGATGCCCTTGGGTCCCTCCCCACCCCACCTCCCTTCTCCCGTCCCTTACTGAAGCCCTGTGGGTCAGTCCAGCTGGATACATTCAACTGAGCCCTGGAAACATGATGCATTTGCTTAAAAGCGAGGCCTGGGTGGGGTGTGTATGAGCCAGCACGAGTCTTGTGCTTTCACCCAACAAGTATTTGTGGAATAAATGAACGCATGAGTGAAGGAGAAGAGGCCTAGATGGGGAAGAGGGCCATGAGAAAGGGACAGAGAATGGAGGTGGGGGAGGCTGAGGGAGGAGAAGGAGGAAGGAAGAGATCCCAGGTGAACCAAGAGGAGAGAGGAAAGAGGCAGAGGAAATGTTGTCCTTGTGTCTTTACCAAGGAATGCTGTGCCCAGCAGGCCTGGTGCTCAAGGTGTCGTACGTTGGCTGTAATTACATCGCCGTCGTCATCCTGTTCACTCTCTCCATGACCCTCATCAGCATGACAGGTGCCGGCTTTGCCGTGAATCTCTTGGATGTTGCCCCCAGGTCAGTCTCTGCCTCCTCTTTTCTGAATGGGATGAGGTGAGAGGGTCAAAGATTCCTAACAAATTGAATGTTGTTCTCTTAGTCAGTCAATAAGCATTAATTAGTGTCTACTATGTGCCAGGCAGGGCAATGAAGTGGCACAGTGGATAGAGCTCCAGGCCTAGAGTCAAGAAGACCTGAGTTCAAAATCTGGCCTTGGATACTTAGTAGCTGTATGACCCTGGACGAGTCACAGTTTGTCTGTTTCCTCATCTGTAAAATGAACTGGAGAAGGAAATGGCAAACCACTCCAGTAGCTTTGCCAAGAAAATCCCAAATGAGGTCACAAAGAATCGGACACGACTGAAATGACTGAACAACCACAAAAACAACATGTGGTAGGCACTGTGATAAGCACTGGAGATACAAAATGTGCCATTCGCTGCCCTTGAGGAGCTCCTAATCTAATGGTTCCAATGGGCCATCAAAGTTTCCTCTCAGGGAGGGAGGGGGAGAAAAATTTAAAACTCAAAAGCTCATGGAAATGATTGTTGACAAATCAAAATAAATTAATAAAAAATAAAAATAAATAAAAAAACAAGAAACAATTTCCTCTCAAGGGGCCTACTACATCCCTCAGTGCTGTTCCCTCCACAGCAACATGCCTCTTCTATTGGACTAAGCTCTCTGACGGCAGGGACCCTCTTTGGTCTCCCCTACAGGGCTGGCCACACAGTAGAGAATCATCGAAGTGGTTGAATGAAAGAAGTTAAAAACCACTTTCTGGCTTCTGCTGTTCTTTTTTCCCTAATTCAGGTATGCAGGCTTCCTGCATGGAGTCATTAACACCCTGGCCAATCTCTCGGGAATGGTGGCACCCAGTGTGGCCGGATTCCTCGGCAGTCAGGTAACTGGGAAGAGAATAGCCCTCTCACAGGAACCCCAGAGGCACACGGCAGATATCATCCCCACTTTGTACACGAGGCTCAACTGCTCCCACCTGAATCCCACAGGCCTAGAGACCATCCCCCAACTGCCTTAACCCAAACCTCACCCATCCAGATCCTACCAATCCTTCCTACAACGCTTGCTCAGGACCTTGGGCCTGGCCGTCTGCCCTGTGGCTCCAGCCTCGGGACCACTCTGACTTTCCGCCTGCACTGAAACAGAACTTTGCTGTATGAGTTATTTCACCCAGGTAGAAGGTGAGCTCTTTGAGAGCGGGACCTGTCTTGTGTTCTCTTTGTATTCCTAGAGCTTAGGACAGTGCTTCACACATAGTAGGTGCTTATTAATGTCTGTCCATTCCAAAAATGGTTTGTGCAGGAACACACAGCAAAGTAATCCATGCTTCTTGTATGTAAGTATGGTGGGCATTCCACTACATCACACCAGCAAAAGGTTCTCTGGCCTCATCAAAGAATCCGGAGAACAGGGTTCTAGTCCTTACTTTGACATTAAAAAACCGTGTGGTCTTGGGAAAGTCATTTTCTTTTTTTCTGAGCCTGATTGCCCTCATCTCCTTATTTTCCTCCAAGGCTGAGCTCAGGCACAATTTCTCTCAAACCTTCCCCAATGCCCCTCAGTGGTTAGTACTTTGTCTCTCCTCAGATTACCTGATCATTTACCCACCTGTACAGTTATATCCCACCAGTAGAATGTAATCTCCTTAAGGGCAGGGTCCATTTCATTCCCGTCTTTGTGTCCCAAATCTTTAGCATAGTTTCTGGCACGTAGTAGGGGCTTAATAAATGTTTATGGAATGGACCTGAATCTATAAAATGAGAGAACAGTGTTCTAAGGGCCCTCCCAGCTCTGACATCCTGTGTTCTAAGGGCCCACCCAGCTCTGACATCCTGTGTTCTAAGGGCCCTCCCAGCCCTGACATTCTGTGTTCTAAGGGTCCTCCCAGTTCTGACATCCTGTGTTCTAAGGCCCGTCCCAGCTCTGACATCCTGTGTTCTGAGGGTCCTCCCAGCCCTTAGATGTCACATTCTGTGACTTCAAGTCCCTTCCCACTTTCGAGATTCCCCCCCCTTCTGTTACTCTGTTTTAAGGTCCCTCCCAGCTCTAAAATTCAATGTCTAAATTCTCTTTGAATGCTAAATCTAAGTTCTAGCATTATGATCTATGTTCCGATGTTCTATGTCTAAGGATTTTTTTTACCTTATTCCTTTCCTTTGCTCCATGAGGAGACAGAGGGAGGGAACAAACATTTATTAGGTGCCTACCACGTGCCAGGCACTGGACTGAGCACTTTACAAATATCTTGGCCGTGGCCCATTACCCACGTGTGCAGACCTTCAGTGCTTGCTTGTTAAGCTTGTTAGAGGTAGCGAAGGGCAGCTCGGAGGCAGGGCCAGGGCCGTTCTTCAGGAGTTGATGCTAAGCTGGCCGCCCTTTACCCCAGCTGGTGCCCAGGCTCTTCCCCGAGCCCTCCTGAATCTCCTTCCCGAATCGGCCCACTCTCCTTTTAGCCCACGAATTTCCACCTCTCTCACCTTTGACTGTGGAATCACCATCCTGACGTGGGCAGCCAGCCCAGGGTGCAGCTCCCTTTGGCCCCATAGTCGCCCCAGCTCATGCGGCTTCATGGACCGGACTTCCCTGTTTTGTGTTCACAGGACACCCTGTCTGGCTGGAGGAATGTCTTCTTTCTGTCAGGAGCCGTCAACCTGTGTGGGGTGACCTTCTACCTCCTGTTTGGCCGAGCGGACATCCAGGACTGGGCTAGAGTAGAGAGCGCCCCGTGATGATGGGCAACGGAGCCTCCTGCCCACCCGGCAGCTGTGGGGAAGGAGGAAGAATACCGAGGCTGTAGTAAAGGGACTCGGGCGCTTCGTAAATGTTTCTGGATTGACTGCTGGTCCTGCCTCCGACTTGGTGTGTGACCTTGGCCAAGTGACTTCCTTCCCCTCCCATCTGGGAAACATCCCTGCTCCTGTCAGAGAAGAGGGAGAGGGAAGGTGTGGGATGCTGCACACTGCAGTCAGGAGGGGCCTGGCCAGTGAAATCTGCCTCACTGCTTTTCTTTGTTTTCAGGGAGGATTCAAGACAGAGTGGAGGATGTTGGGAAATAACTGGTGTGAAAACCAAAGACATTAATAAAACTGGCTTGTTTTTTAAAGCAAGAAGGTTGGACTAGCTGGTTCCTGACATGCTTCTGAGCTCTGAAAGTCTGTTGTTCTAAGGGCCCTCCCAGCTCTGACATCCTGGGTTCCAGGGGCCCTCCCAGCTCTGACATCCTGGGTTCCAAGGGCCCTCCCAGCTCTGACATCCTGGGTTCCA
>NW_020954637.1:1493021-1679160 GCF_900497805.2 Vombatus ursinus | reverse complement strand
GTTCCATGGGCCCTCCCAGCTCTGACATTCTGTGTTCTAAGGGCCCTCCCAGCTCTGACACTCTGGTCCCCTTCAGACCTTGGAGATAACCAGCTATGGAGTAACCCTTTTACAAACAATATTGCTAAAGCCCAGTATTATAGCTCACTGGGACAGAGATTGGACCTGCAATGTCATGGGCATAAGGGACTTCCAGATGAGGAAACATCGTCAGCCAGTACAGGTCAGAACCTCCTCCACAAGTTATAGTTTGGGCGAGCTGCCTAGAGAGGATACAGGACATGTCCATGGTCACACAGAGCTGGACTGCAACCTAGGTTTTCCTGGTTTTGAGGCCAGCCCTCCAACCCCTAGAGTTAAGTGGTGCAGTGGATAGCGCACCTGGCCTAGAGTCAGAAAGACTCATCATCCTAATGTCAAATCCAGCCTCAGACACTTATTAGCTGTGTGACCTTGGCCAAGTCACTGAACCTGTTTGCCTCAATTTCCTTATCTGTAAAAAACAAGTTGGAGAAAGAAATGACAAACTACTCCAATAATTTTACCAAGAAAATCCCAAATGGGGTCATGAAGAGTCCAACACGACTGAACAGTTCTCACCACTATGTCACACTGGCTCTTGGTCTATGATATTAGAATTATTATTGATGCTTTGCATTAGCACAATATCATAGCTTTTCCTCCCCCAAAAATGATTTTTTTCTAATGCCTTTGAGTCTACGTATGTATTGGGGAAACAGAAAAATCTAAACTTCCCATCCCTGGGAAAGCTTCAAATTGGGAATTCTCGTCCACTTTCTCCCTCCTCCCCCTCTTCCTTTCTCCTGTCATGGTATCCATCATAGTCACTCGCATTGATATCATCCTTTCCTGCCACCCCCTTAAGCTATAGATCTAGATCTCTTCTCCCTTTTATTGTTATTCTCTCGGGAAGAATGATCCACCCTCTGCACCGTCCTTCCTCGCTACCCACTCACTTCCCAGCCCTCAGCGACTGGGTCTCAGACCCCACCACTCTACCAAAAGTATTCTCCCTGACATCACCAACTAACTTCTTAATCACTAATGCCTGTAGTGGTTTTTTCCTGGTTCTCCTTGACCTGTCTGTGGTATTTGATGCGTGGACTCCCCCTTCCTCCTACTTATACTCTCCTCCATTGAGTTAGATGACCCGACTCTCTTCCTTTTTTGACCCTTCCTTCTAAGAGCTGCCTTTGAATCATTCCTTTCCTGCCCCTTAGGCTGATGGGACCTCCCCTCCCCCCAGCCTCAGGCCTCATACCTCTTCTAATTATAATGACTGTATATGTATAATGTACACACATATATTATGTATAGTGATTTAAGGTTTGTGAAGTATTTGATTATATTATCTCATTTGATGCAACGGTCCCATGAAGTAAGTACCAAGACCAGGGCTGGGGAACCTGCCACCTTGAGGCCACATGTGGCCTCGAGGCCACGGGTGCCCTGCTCCTGCCCCCGACCAAGACTGTGATTCCCATTTTACAGATGAAGAACCAGAGGCATGCTCAGAGCTAGTGAGTTCAGAGGTGAGATTTGAATCCGCTTTCTCCTGCTTCTAAGCACACTTGGCACACCGCCTCTCTCTACTCAGATCCTGAGAGAGCCCATCTGTTCCCTTGAGTTCAATTATCACCTCCATGCATCTGGTTCCCCAAATCTGTGCATCCTCCCAGCCTCCTTCCTGAGTCCCAGGACTACATTTCCTTGGAATAAACTCGGCAAGTAAAATTGTATGTACTCCACCCCACCAAAAAAACCCAACAAAATAAAAACCTCTTTCCCAAATCTTGGCTGTTTCTATTAATGGTAATACTACCTTCCCAGTCATTCAGGGTCAAATCTTTGGACTTTCTTTTTAATTTTTCTTTTCCCTCATCCCTCTTTATCCAAACCATGGCCAGTTTTATCGTCTTCTTTCTCTTCACATGATGAGCACGCTAGCTCAGTGCCTCCCCACCTCTCACAGGCACTCACGGTCTCCCTGTCTCTGCTCCTTCCCCTCTCCAGGCCATCTGTACCTGTCAAAAAGATTTCTTGACTCAGTTTCCTCATCTAAAAAATGAGAGGGTTAGACTTAACCTCGAAGGTCTTTTCCAACTTTAAATCTATGATCCTATGAATTTCCCCAGGTCACACAACCAATAAGTAGGTGATGTAGGTGATGTAATTCCAAGCACCATATTCTTTCCACTTGATTGTAAAATACAATCCTTCTATGCTGTTCAGTTGTTTCAGTTGTGTCCAATTCTTTGTGTTACCATTTGGGGTTTTCTTGACAAAGATACTGGAATGATTTGCCATGGATTAAGTGGATTAAGGCAAACAGAGGTTAAGTGACTTACCCAGGGTCACACAGCTAGTAAGTGTCTGAGGTTACATTTGAACTCAGGTCTTGCTGACTCCAGGCCCAGTGCTTTACACATTACGGTGCCAGCTAGCTGCCTCCTAGAGACATACACATGACTAATATGCAGGGTGTTCCAAAAAGCCTTGGTGTAGTTTTAAGCTTTTAAAAAACAAAACCAAACAAAAAACCCAATTGTGCCAAGATTTTTAGGATACCTTGTTTTTATACCAACGATGCCCTAAGCAAAATATTAGCAGGAGGTGGAATAGGCGAGAGGGAGGTAGGGGTTCTTCCTGAACAGGGAAGGCTGCTTTGAGGATTTGGCATTTGAATTAAGTTGGTTTTTTTTTAATTTAATTTTTAATTTTTAAAATTGAATTAGGTTTTTAAATTGAATTAAATTGAATTAGGATGGTAAAAGTTCAGCTGGTAAAGATAAGCAGGGCAGACGTCTTAAGCATAGGGAAAAAAAACGGAGGAAGATGGGAAAGTCCCAGGCCCAGTCCACACACTTGTAAGCAAAGTTTCTTGTTTAAAGGCCTAGAGAAGTGTGACCTATTTTCCTAAGCTACTTTCTATCACGTGAGAGGAGCTGGGTCCTGGCCCTCTCTCTTGGCTTGCATTATCACTTAATGGATTTCCTCTCTATGGGGCCAGCTGTCTACCTACCAGCCTCATTACTTCCCACCCCCATTCCCCTCCACGAACTCCTCATGATACACAGTATTAACTGGGAGACAAAGGACGGGGACTAGATTTTATTGGTATATGGAACTCCCAGATGAGGCAAGTCCCTCCACCAATGCAGGTTGGCACCTTCTCTGCAACTTTATAGTCATAGAGTAGCCTGAGAGGTCAAGTAATTTGCCTGGGGTCACGTTGCCTCCATATATCAGAGATGGGACTTGGATTGTCTTTGAGGCCAGGTTTGTTTTATTAAACACTTCTGTAACACTTTACACTTTGCAAAACAATTTACCTATCTCATTTGAGCCTGCCAACCACCCTGTGGTAGGTCCAGAAGGTAGGACTATCTCCACTTTACAGGTGGAAAGACTGAGGTTCTAAAGTTAAGTGGTCACACAGCTATTGAGTATCAGAGGCAGGATTTGAACTCAGGACTGCTTGAGTCTACATCCAGCATTCTAACCATTATATCATGTTGTCCCCCAAACCACGACATCCCTCAACCACCACCTCTACCCCCTGCCCCAAGATTTCTATTCCAATTAAATGCCCAAGGAGCGAATCTCTAACCTTTAGGGATTCCAGGCTTCCTGTGACAGTGAATAGATATTTTGCCTCAGGGATGGGGAAAGAAAGTGGTCCCCACAGCCTTCCAACAATATCACATAGGTGGCTAAGCAATGTCATGCACAGAGAACTCCTTTGAATAGTTAAATAAATGGCCCAGTCTTCTTAGGTCAGTCTTATTAATAAACATTAATCATCTTGATGGGGAGGGGGTGGTCCAGATTTATGATTTTGTGGGTGCATGAAACTCCTCTTGTGATGCAGATAACTTCTGTAGTCTTAGGCAGTGGTTTTCCATTGTTGGGGGGTCCTGGACACCGCCCTCACCCCCATGGTCAGTAAGCTTAAGCCAACAGACTCCTCAGAATAATGTTTTAAATGCATAAAATCAAATATATGATGACAGAAAAAAATTACATTCAAATAGATGTATGTTTTTCCCCATTTAAGTTCATGAGCCTCCTGAAATCTATCCACAATCCTACTAGAGGGTCCAAGGATCCCAGATTAAGAACACCCCTTTTAGATAGTTGCTTGGGGGCACTGAGATTTCCTTAGGGTTGTTTGCCCAAGGTCTCACCTCCAGTAGTGTCAGAAGTCAACCAATCAATAAGCAGTTTATCTATTAAATGCCTGGGGGCCATCTCCAGTCATTCTGATCTATACCTGGCCACTGGACCCAGATGGCTCTCCAGGAGAAAGGGAGACTGGTGACTTTGCACAGTCCTGCCTCACTTCAATCCAATTCACTTGCAAGTCATGTCATTATCTCCCTGGAGTTAAGTGCATACTCTGGGCCAGGCTCTGTGTTAGGTGTGCTCATTACACAGGGGCAGCCAGGTGGTGCAGTAGATAAAGCACCAGCCCTGGAGTCAGGAGAACTTGAGTTCAAATCAGACCTCAGACACTTGACACTAGCTGTGTGCCCCTAGGCAAGTCACTTAATTCCGACTGCCTTAGCAGGTGGAAAAAAAAAAAAAAGCAAAAGCAAGCACAGTCCTTATTCTCAAGGAACTTACAGTCTCATCAGGAGAGAAAACACCTACATATACAGTTATATACGATATCCTTAAAATGGTGATTTTTGAGAGGAAAGCATCAGTAGTCAGGACACCAGGAAAGGTCTCAAGTAGAGGGTGGCACTTAAACTGAGCCCTGAAAGAAAGTAGGGATTCGGAGAGACAGGTGAGGAGGGACGGTAGATGGTCCATACAAGGAAGAGCAAGAAAGCCATTTTGACCGGATCCAAGTGTGTGTTGGTATGAATAATGTCCAGTTAGGATAGAAAGGTAGGTTGGGGCATGTCTGTGAAGGGCCTTAAATGACAAATAGAGGAGTTTAGATTTAATCCTGGATATAACTGGAGGCTATTAAAACTCGATTCTTCCTAACACAAGGCTGGCTCTCTGTCCAGGGTCACGTGGGCTCTCTAAAACATCTAACTTAATTCTTGTTCTGATGCTGAGGGAGATACCAAAATAGATGTAATCCCTGCCCAGATTAAGATGCATTTATTCCCTGCCCTTAAAGGTTGGGATCTAACAGGGAAAGCAAAAGCTACACAAGCACAAATATTGTATAATGCTATGACTTTGTGGGGGTGGGTGCTTTCTAAACATACGATGACAAATGACCTCTAAGAGATGTAAATTCACCATCTGACGATCCTGAGCCTTCCTTTCCCTAGCTGGCCTGTCCTCAAACAGACTGAGCTTCGACTTGGCTTAGAAATGCTTGACAGAGTATTTCTAAGAGTATATCCCATGGCCTTTGAGAGCCAAAGTCCCCACCAGGCCACCACGAGGTGTCAGAGAAGGTCTTGAGTAGAAAGCAAGAACTATCCCAACTGTCCAGCAACCAATATCACACATCTGCTCTGTGCCGGGCATTGGGCTGGCCTCAGATCTCCTTGGGGATCTGATGAAGGGTTATTGACTTGTGGGAAGAGACCAGGGCAGGGCCTTCTCAGATGGTCTGGGCAGCTCCAGCTCCCCGCTTCCCTGGCTTTCTCCAAGTTCCAGCTAAAGTCCTACTTTCCAAAAGAAGCCTTGAAGCCTGAATCAGCCTGAGGCCTTCCCTCCGGCCAGTCTTTCCCGGTTAGCCTGTATATTGCTTGTTTGTACATATTTACTGGCTTGCTCCTGCCATCTTTAGATCTTGAGCTCCCCCAGGGCAATTTTGTATCCCCAGCACTCACCTAGAACAAAGTAGGTGCTTAATTAATGTTTATTGACTATTATACTCTCCTTGTCCTCTTTACCGTAGTTACCAGTTAGAGTGCTCTACAGAATTTACCTGTCCTCCTACTTCTGTGTCTTTGGTCATGCTGTTTCCTAGGCTTAAAATGAATGTCCTCCTTTCCCCTCTTTGCCTATTGAAACCCTTTTGTTACTGTTGTTATTATTGAGCTGTTTCAGTCACATCCGATTGGGGTCGTATACTGGAATGGTTTCCCATTTCCTTCTCCGGCTCATTTTACAGATGAGGAAACTGAGGCAAATAGGCAGAGTGACTTGCCCACAGTCACACAGCTAGGAAGTGTCTGAGGCCAAATTTGAACTCATGAAGATGAGTCTTCAAGTCCAAGGCCAGTGCTCTGCACTATGGCGCCCCCTAGCTGCCCCTAGGTGATATCCTGCCCATCCTTTGACATCTCCCCGAGCTATTCTTTAAGTCTCAACTAAAATCCCATATTTTACAGGAAACCTTTCCTAATCCCTCTTAATTCTAGTGTCTTTCTCGCTTTTAGTTATTTCCTGTCTATCCTGTATATGGCTTGTTTGTACATATTTACTTGTTGTCTCCTCCATTAGACTGTAAGCTCCTTGAGGGCAGGGACTGCCTTTTGCCTCTTCTAGTATCCCCAGTACTTAGCACAGTGCCTGGCACACAGTAGGCACTTAATAAATGTTTTTTACTAGCTGACTGGCATCAATTGGTCCTGTCCTTGATTCACAGATTCTTGCCCTGGCTTTACACCTCTGCTTCCTCCTAATCTGTACATCTTCGTCTCCTCTCTGCCGGAGTGTCTGTCTGTCTGCCTTCCTTTCCCACCCAGCTGCCTCCTTAGACTTCGCGATCTCCAGAAACTTATTCTGCTAACTGAAATCAGCTCTGAAAGTCTCACCTTTTCAGCACCCTCTGGCCGTGGGGCTCCTCTCACCTCTCTGATTGGAGGGTGGGCTTTGGATCCTCCACCATGGGGGGATAGGAGGATCACCTCATCATTTCCCACCAGCTGTTCTAGACTTTATGACCTCCAGAAACTAAAAATCTGCAAGATGAAATCAACTCTGAAACTCTCACCTCTTCAGATCCTGTCAATCTTCCTCCACGACTTTATTAGATCCAGTGCAGGTAACTTCTCACCCCACAGGGGGAAAAGGGAAGAGAATGGTATCTGTTCTCCCCTCTCCAATCTTGTCCCCCCTTCCAGTCTTTTGCTGTTTTGTCCCTGTGATTGTCTCCCAGTCTTCTTTTACAACTCCCCAAGGGTGTGAGCCTCCTTGTTTATCATTATCCTCAGCATCAAGGTGGTGTTGGCCTTTGTGAAATCCTTTTAAAAAGCCTTCTTTCCTGGTAAAACTGAAATGGATTAATGGTGATTAATTTTATTCCTTACTCCAAATTTAACTCATTATCTGGATCTCTAGATTGGCAGTAGGACTACCCTCTATTCATGGAGGGAAGGACCTTCTCTTTATTTAAATCTTGGAGTTAAAGGAGTGAATGGAATGTATCGGTTAATATCCTAGATAGTAAAAGTCATGTCATACACAAATTGAAGGAAGGAGTACATTTCAGATGTATGGATTGGGGAAGAATTCATGACTAAGCAATAGAAAGGATTACGTAAGATAAAATGAATAATTTTGTCTATATAAAATAAAGATTTTTGCACAAATTTAATGTACTTAAAATTAGAAGGGAATCATGCAAATGGGGGGAAAACCTTTGCTGCAAGTTTCTCTGATAAAGGTCTCATATCCAAGATATATAAAGCACTGATTCAAAATTACAAAACTAAGAGCCATTTCCCAATTAATAAATGCCCAAAAGATCTGATAATAATAATAGCCAGCATTTGTATAGTTTTACTGTTGCAAAGTGCTTTACAAATATGATCTCATCTGATCCTCACAACAACCCTGGGAAGAAGGTATTATTCCCTATTTTTCAGATGAGGAAACTGAGGCAGACAGGTTAAGTGACTTGTCTAAGGTCATGAAACTAGTAATTGCCTGAGGAAGGATTTGAACTCAGGTCTTTCTGACTCCAAGTCCTGGCTTCCACCTACTCTACCACTTAACTACCTCCGTGAATAGTCAGATTTTTGAATAGGCAGTTTTCAAAGGAAGAAATCTCAGTCATCAACAGCCACATGAAAAAAAAACGTTCTAAATCACTAACGAGAGAAATTCAAATTAAAGCAACTTTGAGGTTCCCCTCACACCCATCAAATGGACAAAGATGAGAAAAGAGGGAAATAAGGAATGTTGGAAGGGTTGTGAGAAAACAGGTACACTGGTGTACTGTTGCTGTAACGATTACCTGGTCCAAGTCTGGAAAGCAAATTGGAATAATATCACCAAAGTTACTAAATTGTGCATACTCTGGCAGAGCTACTTGGCTTAGTGGAGAGAGGAGTCAGGAAGACCTGAATTCAAATCTGGCTTCAGACACTTATTAGCTATGGAACTCAGGAAAGTCATTTAACTTCTGTCTGCCTCGGTTTCCTCAATTGTAAAATAATACCAGTGATGATACTAGCACCAACCTCCCAAGCTTATTGTGAGGATCAAATGAGATAATATTTATAATGGGCTTAGAACATAGTAGTGCCTGATAAATGCTTCTTTCTTTCTTTCTTCCTTCCTTCTTTCTTTTCTTCCATCTTTTCTTCCTTCCAGCTAGTTATATCACCACTAGGCTTATACCCTCAAAGACTGAATGGAAGGATCTAAATGTACAAAAATATTTCTAGTAGCTCTTTTCATAGTAGCTTGGAAACCGAAGGAGTCTCTTCCTATTGGCTCAACAAATCACAATATGTAACCTGGGCAGGTCTGACCATGCCGTTTGCCTAACATGAAGGCACCCTCGAGGGATCTTTGGAGAGGTTCCAGATTGCCTGAGTTCTAAGTAATGGAATACTATTATGCTATAAATGATGAAATGGACAGTTTCAGAGGAGATTGAGACCTCTGTGACCTGATA
Source organism: Vombatus ursinus (assembly GCF_900497805.2). Classification (NCBI taxonomy): domain Eukaryota; kingdom Metazoa; phylum Chordata; class Mammalia; order Diprotodontia; family Vombatidae; genus Vombatus; species Vombatus ursinus. The sequence goes on along the minus strand of NW_020954637.1, from coordinate 1,670,315 downwards.
CGCATCAAAGTGAGCAGAATTAGGAGAACATTTTATATTAATGATAACAACATTGTAGAGAAAATAATTTTTAAAAATTAAAAAAAGAAAAATAATTTTGAAAGACTTTAGAACTCTGATCAACTCAGAAATAAACCATGAGTCCAAAACAATGAAGATAAAACACACCAGTCACCTCCCGACAGAGAGCTAATGAATTTAACATGCATTTTGGGACAGGGTCAATGTGGGGATTTTTTTTTTTACTTCGCTATGCATATATGTATCAAGATCTTTATTTTTTCTGTTCATTGGGGGTCAGTAGGCAGGACAGATTATAAATGTAGGCTTAAATAAATGGATGATAAATGAATAGAAGGGAGGAAGGGAGAGAGGGAGGAAGGGAACAGGGAAGAAACAAGGAAGGAAGGAAAACAAAGGGGTCTGGAGAACTAGTGGACAAGTTTCCAGTCTATGAATTTAAGTAGTTTCTAAAAGCTCCCCTTCCTCAATTTCACACTTTGGGAGACTAGAGAGGAAAAAAGGGCTTGTCTGACTCCTCTGACTGCTTCATGTCTGGGCATGCCCTACTATACTGAGAATACAAACGGCACACTGGAATATTAAAACATAGTAACAGAATATTTTGGAAAACAAGATGTCAGATCTGGGAGGGACCTTAGAACAAAGAATGTCAGAGCTGGGAGGACCTTAGAACACAGGATGTCAGAGATGGGAATGAGGAGGTTTAGGGTGTTGGAACCCCCAAAATGTCAGGGTACAGGGCAGCATCTTTTGGAATGAATTTACACACTCAAACTGTCTTCCAGTCAAGTGGCAAAGTTTATTGTAATGCCAATAAGGTGGGCGAAATTCCTCATGGAACTTGCAAACTAATGAGGATGATGCTAATGCTTATATGAAAAAAGGGACAGGGAAAGGAATGTATGGGAAAATTCAGAATCAACAGAGAAAGCTCTGTTTATACCAGATACTGGGGCAGAAGGGACAAGGTAGTTCTGTTCCAGGTGCCAGACAGAGTCTTTGGGTAGGCGCCCTATATGTGTACTGAAAGCCTTTATCTAAGGAATTACAAGGTCAGGTATGTGTGTGCCTGTAACCAGGAAAGATTTTCTCACAGGGGCCTTGCTAGGACTCTGAGTTGCTTCCAGAGACATGGTCTTTGCCTTTTGGGGTCCAGGTCCCACCACCCCATAACGAAGGCCCTTAGAACACAGGATGTCAGATATGGGAGAGGCCTTAGAACACTGAAAGTCAGAGCCCGGACAGCTCTTAGAACGTTAAATATTAGAGCTGGAAGAGGCCCGAGAAAAAAGATTCTTTTTTTTTTTGGTGAGGCAATCAGGGTTAAGTGACTTGCTCAGGATAAGAAAAAAAGATTCTTAATCTAGGGTCTGTAGATAGATTTCAGGCCTATGAACTTGGATTGGGATTGGAGGGGAATATATCTTTATTTTTGTTAACCTTTGTTTTCCTTTGTAATCTTAAGTTTTTGATTTTATTCGGTTAAGAGGTCTATAACACCAAAAAGGTTAAGAGTTCCTGCGTTAGAACACAGAATGTTAGAAAAGCAGCAGAATATCAGATCATTTAGTCCAAGCCCCCCCCCCCCCCCCCCGTTTTACAGAGGAGTAAACTGAGGTCTGGGAGGGAAAGTGATTGGCCTACACAGATTACCCAGCTCTGTAAATAACAGAGGGAACTAGAATAGGTTCATAGACCTTTATCCTGCTTTTCTCATTATCCCTGCATTGGGGGGGATGGGTGGGTATGGCAGATGAAAGCCTTTTTAAGAGATTACTCCAAAGATAGTTTTAAAGGGTATTTATTGTTTGAATGAAGCAATCAACAGACATTGATTAAGTGCCTCTTTTAGGGGACATACAAGTTTTTTCCACTGCTCAGTCTGACCTGAGTCAGGTAGCCAGGACTTGGTTTGGACTTCCAAGCGGCCCTGTTCCTGGGCTCCACCAGGTGGCAGCAGCAGCAGCGGGGGGGGGGGGGAAGCCACATGAGTGCCCCGCCCCTTCCTCCTCCCCTCTCTATGATTTCTCGGTCAGCGTTAGGGCCGCCTCACGTCCCATAAGGCCTCGGATCGGAAGCTCCATTCTCTCTTCCGGTTCTCCACCATGGCGGTGAGTACCTGCGGGTGTGGGGTCTGTCACCGCCATCCGTCTCCATCCTCCCCGCGGCGGGCCCATCGGGGCTGCGGCGCCGGCCGGCCACGGACCTCGAGGCCTGCCCCGTCCCCCCGGCAGGCCTGGAGAGGGCTCCGTAGGCCAGGGGCGCTGGGCTCTGCCCCCGACCGGCGGGGCAGAAGAGGCCTCGGGAGGAGTCCAAGGAGCGGGCGCCGGGGCTTGGCCGCTTTTCTTTCTCCTAGGGCAGCTCCAGGGACCCTCGAGAGCAGGGAGGAGGAGGGCGACCGGGTGCAGGGGCTGCACGAGATCCCGGAAATAAGGAGCGGCAGTCGGGGCCTACACGAATTACCCCTGGTCCTATTCAGAACAGATCTTGACTAGCTGTGTGATGCAAGCAATGCACTTTAATCTCTCAGTTTAATTTTCCTCATTTGCAAAATGAGGGGTTATGATACATATATTACTAGCATTACAAGTTTGTTGTGAGGCCCACTTGAGATGGTTCATATAAAGCGCTTTTGAAAATATTATGTGTGGGGTGGAGGTGTCTTTGCCCGGGCGTGTTTGTATGTATGGAGGAGTCTCTGGTGTAGCTGGAAGAGCTTGTACTTGGGAGGCCCAGCTTATCCCCTCTCTGCTTGTATCAAGTCGGCAGGCATTTATTACCACCTTCTGGGTGCCAGGCACTGTGTTAAGCACTGGGGATACCAAAAAAAAAATTTATAAAGGCAGTCCTGGTTCTCAAGGAGGTCATAGTGTAATGGAGGAGACAACTTGCAAAATCTATGTGCAGACAAGATAAATTAGAGATAATCTCTGGAGGAAGGCAACAGTATTAAGGAGGAAGATATTTTCAAAAGGTAGATTTTTAGCTTCAACCTGGGGAGGGGGGAGGAGTCAATAAAAATGTAGGAAGTGTGAGCTTTAGCTTCTTTTGCAAAGGAGGGCCTTTTAAGGGTTGTGATTGTGGAGAATCAAGTGACTTAATGGATCCAGATAGTGGGAAATGCTGTGTGTATGTTACCTGTAATTCTTTTTTGAGATTATTTTGGCTTGATATCTCTCACATGGGTCCGCCTTTTATGTCAGCACCACTGCTCTCCCTTCAAACAAAATATGTTATATTTTTTGGCCAGTAGTGTCAAAGACCTAGTAGAAAGAAACTTAATTTCCAGGCCCAACTTTATCCTTCAATCAGGCAAACATCTACCAAATTTCTCTGGAGAGTGCTGTGCTCAGGGAACTTAAAAAGTTTAGAAAATGGCAGTCTCTATTTAAGTTGCTACTAGGTGGATAAGACACAATTAGATAACAGTGATAAAAATGTGTGTGTGTGTGTGTGTGTGTGTACGTATCTATGTAGAAGAGCATTAAGGGCTAGAGAAAATGGTGCTTTGCTAGGTCCATTAGGAAGGGCTAACTTAGCAAGGAGGGAGCAGAGGAAACTTAATGGAGAAGGTGATGTTTGAGTTGGACTTTTAAAGTGTGAGTGGAATTAAACCTGAGAAGGAATCAGACATTGGAAATAGGTAGTGGCATAAGAGTGCAAGGCATGTTAGGGGGGGATTTGTGTAATCATGTGGTATTTAGATAAAGGGAAATCTGAGAAAACTTGTGTAACAAGGGTTTTTGATTTTCTTTAACAGTGATTAGGAAAAATTCCAATCAGAAATTGAAAGAATAAAATTTTTTTTAAGAATTCCCACGGCCTTGGGGCAGTTGGGTGGTCCAGTGGATCGAGCACTGGCCCTGAAATCAGGAGGACCTGAGTTCAGATCCGGCCTCAGACCAAACACTTGGCGTGTACTAGCTGTGTGACCTTGGGCAAGTCACTCAACCCTGATTGCCTCACCGAAAAAAAAAATTCCCACGACCTCAGCGTGCAGCTTTCCTATCTATAAGAAGCAGAACAGCTATTACTCTTAGTGGCAGTACTGTTGTAGACACTATCATTATTTACATGCTAAAGACTGCTGGCTATTATGAAGGTGACACTAGTTGCAGAAACGTTGTTTGGTGCACTGACCAATGCAGCTAATTCTTTTCCAGCAAGACCAAGGTGAAAAGGAAAACCCCATGCGGGAACTGCGTATCCGGAAGCTCTGCCTCAACATCTGTGTTGGGGAGAGTGGAGACCGACTGACCCGGGCGGCCAAAGTGTTGGAGCAGCTCACAGGCCAAACCCCAGTGTTCTCCAAAGGTAAGTATGGATGGAGCCAGGCCTGGGAGAGGCAGGGAGTCCTGGGGCTTGATCTTTCCCTTTTACAATTTGAGAGCTGTAAGCCCCTCCAGGATTCTCTGTAAAAGCCTTCCTAAGGAAGCTTGGTGGAGTTGGTGTAGTAGTAAAAAGACTAGAATTAAGAATTAAGAGGACCTAGGTTTTAATCTCACTGCTGAGTTGTGTAGCTTTAGGCAAGACTCTTGGTTTTTCAATCCTGTTTCCTCCTGTATAAAAATGAGAGGGTGGGAGAAGATAGCTAGGTAGCTCAGTGGATAGCATGCTGGGCCTGGAGTCAGGAAGACCTGAGTTCAAATCTGGCCTCAGACACTTACCAGCTGTGTGGCCCTGGGCAAGTCGCTTCGCTTGTTTGCCTCAGATCCTCATTTGTAAAACAAGCTGGAGAAGGAAATAAGACACCACTCCAGTATCTCTGCCAGGAAAACCCTAAATGGGGTCATGAAGAATCAGGCATGACTGAACTACCAGAAGATGGTCATTGACCTCCTTTCCAGGTCTGACCTTCTGTAGTTCTGTGATTACCTATAGTTAAGGTTAAAGAAAGGTGCTGCCAAAGGTCAGGGTTTTAGAGGTTTCAGTCCTGGCAAAAAGTAAACATAATTCATTCTAGTCAGTTGAATGTACATTTTGGATTTAAAAGATTCCAGGAGGGAATTTTGATTTGCTAAGGTGCGTTGTAAAGAAGGCCCACCTGGAATAGCTATTTAAAGGAGCTCTGGGTGTGTAGCTAGACGATGTATATTTGATTAAAGAATACTGTAGTTTGGTTCACAGGGACTTTTTCTGATTTGTTTTCTATTTTAATTAATTTGTTGTTTAAATACGTTCAGAGTAGTCAGATTTTTTATTGTGGCCTGATGTTTGCCCGCATGTGCCCTGGGAAAGTTTTCATGAAAAAAATCCTGGCTTTGAACTTTGACTCTTTTCAGTGTTGTGTGGCTTGGGAAACTTAGTCAGTTCTGTGTATTTATGTTATCAATTGAATCTAGCTGAGGGTAGTGGCCAGAAAGCAGTGAGGTGTAATCCAAAAAGCACTTGGCTGGGCTTCAGGAGTCCTGGGTTCTGGTCTCACTTCCCTTGCTGTGTGATACTAGCAAGTGTCCCAGGTTCTCTGAATATCAAAAGGGTTAATTGGCATTTGGGGCACTTGTCTTGCTTCTCATTCTCTTTTGCCCTCTGGACCATGACACTATTATTAGGAAACAGATGGGCTGATGGACAAGAACTCCAGAGTGGCTCCTAACCACCTTGTCGATCTCTCCTGCAGCTCGCTATACTGTCAGGTCTTTTGGAATCAGGAGGAACGAGAAGATCGCCGTTCACTGTACAGTCCGTGGGGCCAAAGCTGAAGAGATTCTGGAGAAGGGGCTGAAGGTTAGGCATAATCCTCAAACTATACATTAACTTGTTCAGTAAGCTTGTATTGACTTCCCTTTTCTTTAAAGTGCTTTATGTCACAAGCTGTTGGGGATAAGGTTCATTCATTAGATTAATTAATAAACTATTTCCTCTTCCCTCTCCACTCCCTTTCCCTCCCCTATGGGAGCACGTGTTAATAGTTAATGAAGGGATGCCAGTCATTTCTGTCCCTGGATACATACAGAAGCTTCATTTGTGTCACCTCTGTCTCAGACGTGCTGTATAGAGTCAAGGATCTAGTATCATATTCCCTTTCTTTTTTGGGACCTCTGATGTACTTACTCATCCTGTGCACGGCAGGAGTTCTTTTGTAGTCGCATGAAATCCAGCTGTGAGCATATGTTTTCTCATCTCCAAAATGAGAGATTTGGATTAGATTCTCTCTCTTTAAGGTCACTTTAAGCTCTGAATCCTATGATCTGAAGCTGTTTGCTTAGTTTGGGGTGGGGGGGCCAAATTGTCATTTGTCTGTCTGTGGCAGTGTTCCAAGTTGAGGCAGGGGGGTTCCATATATCAGCATGAATTGTCACCATTGTACTCCTCTTTCTCAGGTTCGAGAATATGAGTTGAGGAAAAATAACTTCTCAGACACTGGCAACTTTGGCTTTGGGATCCAAGAGCATATCGATCTGGGGATTAAATACGACCCAAGCATCGGCATCTACGGCTTGGACTTCTATGTGGTATGGGCACTTCGTTCTTGTTGCTCTCATTTCTGTCCCCTGGGGTTGACATGACTTTAGATCCTCCACCTTCTGGGAAGGGAATCCACATGTTTGGTTTGCACGGATGGCTTCAGCCTCTTCCCCTACCAAAGCTTTTGGCAGTAGTCAGTTAACAGCCTTCATCTTTACTCCCTACTCTTCTTTGGGGGTGCTAAACAGGGAAGCAGACAAGCCAGAATTTGAAAGTGGGTAACAAGACTGTGTGGCCTTGGGCAAGTCACCTTCTCTGGGTCACAGTTCCCTCAGGATGATTGCAAATCTCCATTCAATTCTTCAAACATCCCCTGTGGCTCTAAATCCAGTTTGCTCAGTCAGGAGGAATATAGATTGGAAACTGGGACCAGTTTCAATGCAGTGTTCCTCAGAAGAGCTGGATTCTGTTCTGCATCATTCACCTTTCTCCTACTTAATGCGTGCCTCTCCAGTGACTTGCACCAATTTCTTGGCTCCAGTACCCTCCCTTTGCGCCCATCCTGTCTTTGCCTGCTGGGCTTTCCATGGCCCTGTGCCTACTTCTAATGCCCTTGCTGGCCAGCCACGCCTGAATGCACCCCAATAAGTGAGCACAATCATAGCCTCATTCCATGATCGTCTCACAGTTCAATGCCTGGATGGGTATGGAGGTTGGTTTCCTTTTAGGGCACTTAAATTCCCTGTGAAAAGGAGAGAATAGTTGGACTGTCTCTCTGGGTTGTGAGAAATGTACTTGGTCAGGTACTGTAGAAAGTGGATTAGGATTAATTGCATATCCAAGATCAACCCCTGTTTTCTGACTTTTCACACACAGGCTGTGATCGTTGCTTCCCAGCCTTAGTATTTATTCCATGGGCACTTGTGTAGTACTGGTTTTTGCTAAAGAATACCTTGTAAGCTGGAAAGGAAATACTCGCCCAGCAAATTATTGAGAGATCTGTGGGAGTTTGGGCAGGGATTGGTGATGCAGAATCATTGCCTTGAGCTCTCAATGGAACATTGAGCATCAGTCCAGTACCTTCATTTATGGGTAAGAAAATGAAAGCCACTTGGCAGTGCTAGCCCCAGCCTCTGCCTCCTTGGGGACTTTTCCCAGCCACGTGAATCTCTAGTTGGTGCTTCAGTCCTGGGCCAGCGATTTGATTGTTGACTGTTTGTGGGGCAGGTGCTGGGCAGGCCCGGGTTCAGCATTGCAGACAAGAAGCGTAGGACAGGCTGCATTGGGGCCAAACACAGAATTGGCAAAGAGGAAGCCATGCGCTGGTTCCAGCAGAAGGTAAGGGGCTTCTTCTCTTTGTCCAAGTAGCATCCTTTCAGAAAAGGATGCTTAAGTCTGCTTGGAGAGGGGCATTTAGGAGGCTGAGGATGGCCCAGCTTGGGGGGGGGGGGTAAGGTGGGCAGGGAAGAAAGGGGGGGAAATGAAAGTAATTTCTCTGGGTCTAGACTACCAAAGGGTCCATGACAAAGAAGATTAAGAACACCTGGTCCAGAGTAAAGGTTGGGGCCAGAGGTGGTGGCTTGTCTCAGCACGAGGCACTGGGAGATGCTTCCCCCGCTGACTCTACCTGATTGGCCTTCTGTAGAAAAAAGGGTTGTGGGGATTGTTCTTCCCAAGCTCTTCGTGTAGGTTTGCCATAGCACAAAGCTGTCGTAGCCAGGTCATTAAAATCAGAAGAACGCTGAATCAAATACAGTAGATAGTAACCTTGTTAGCATATGTTGACCAATTGGCTTTGCCTACTTAAAATTACAAAAGGGAGCTGGGTTTAATAAACAAAGCCACTAGAGCTGCTGTTTAATTCCCTCCTGTTCCCCTCTGATTCTGAAAAAAAAAATCTTTTCTTTTGCAGTACGATGGCATCATCCTTCCTGGCAAATAAAGTCCTGTTTTCTATTAAAAGGTCAATAAAATGATCACTGAAATTTATTCTGTGTTGTCTTCTGTGGGAAGAGCCCATGTTCATGTGCCTGGCTGGGCCTGCGTGCCTGGAGGGCAATGCCTGTTGAGAATTGTCACTGGCATAGCAGACAGGGCTCTAGATTTGGAGTTGGGAGCACCTGGGGCGAATGCCACCTCTGCTTTGACTGCATTTGTGGCTGTGGACATTCCTCTGGATCTCAGTTTCCTCCTGTAAAAGTGTTCTTCAGCCGTTCTAGATCCCTGAACTCTCTTGGCCATCTTCAGCCAGTGTGTGCCTCACACTGCCAGTCCACTGAAATGTCAAAGAATTGTTTTTTTACTTGAAAAGAACTTTGGAGAGATGGTGATGGTGGCAAAATGCAAAAGTATTTGCAGTACTTTTGAGTTTTGCAAAGCACTAAACTCATAGCAACCCTGTGAGGGTCAAATAATAAAATATTACTGCCATTTTATGATGAGGAAACTGAATCTCAGAGAGGTGACTGCCATGGTCATAAAGCTAGTAATGTCGGAACTTTGATTTGGTCCAGGTCTCCTGAACCCAAATCCAGTGCTCTTAACATGCCATGATTCCTTTTTAAGCGAAACAGGGTAACAGGCCCAGAGAAGGGGAGCAGTGGGTCCAGCATCTCACACAGTGACTTAGTGGCTGAACCCCAGGCCTCCTTAATAATATAATACTTTTGCACTCCATAATGTTTTTTTTTTTAATAGTCAACAACCAGGAATCTGAACCTTTCCATTTTTAAGTAACTTTGGTGCCCTTTGGCCTGGACAGTCAAATTACCCTCGAGCTCCAGACAGTGGCTTATATTGACCAGTCGCTGGGGAGGGGAACCTGTTTCTGAGGGTACAGAACCTTTTTCAGAGCATTTTACTATGGCACTACTACCTTGATGGTGTCAAGGGGAATGCAGGCTGAGGCTGGGACTGCTACTGCACTGCCTTCCTGCTGCCCCCACTGAAGAACACTGGTGCTTAGGGTTCCTGGGAATTAAAGGGCCTTCAGTGCTAATTGTTACTTGAAAATATTAACATCAGTGAACACAGATTACTGCATCTCAAGGTGGTGATGCCAACTTCAGAGTGGTGTAGAATGTTGAGTTAGAGGTGGAGCAGAAAAGCCTTAAAACAGGCTAGTGTGGTTCAGGTGAACTGTCTCCTACAGCTCCATGATCCCGGACCCAAGCCTTAAAGAAGGCCATTCTTAGGTCAACTTGAGTAGGGAGTCAGAAAGACCTGAGTATAAATCCAGCCTCAAGGCACTAGCTGTGCGACTGGGCAAGTCACTTAACCCTATTTGCCTTAGTTTCTTCATCTGTAAAATGAGCTGAAGAAAAGCAGCAAACCACCTCAGTATCTTTGTCAAGAAAACCCTAGATGGGGTCATGAAGAATCAGATACAACTAAAACAAATGAACGGCTGTTGTACAAATTGCTCAAACTCAGAGCCTAACTAAGCAGCCCTTTGGATAACTCGGGGGAGGGAGTTATCCACAGGAAAATGAGGGACCGAGTAATTGTAAACTGGACTCAGTTGGAGGACAATTGGAGATGGCATCGTCATGGTCCAGAGCCCAGCTGTACAGTGGCCTGAGTCCAGATTTTATATATCAAGAGCAAGTAGAGCTGCCTTTTACATTTTGGATGCATTTGTGGCTTAATTCCTGATGTAGTGACTCCTGTCCTGGGAGCCTGTCTGTACCTGTGGTTCTCTATGCCTTTTGATCCTGAGCAGTGACTCTGTCATAGTCACGTTTCTGAGGTACTTTACAGTCTGCAAACACTTTCCCACAACTTTTGAGACTTAGTATTTTGCCTGTTTTAGAAAGGAGGAAACAGCCACAAGTAGCTGCCTCATGTCACACAAATGTCCATGTGAAAGGGCACGCAGTAAGCCCTCAGTCCTGTGGGCCCTAGGATGAAGCCCTCTTCCATCTTCTGCTGAAAGGAAGAAGCACTCAGTTCAGGTGGGCTCCTGAAGGTGGAGGTTGGTGGTGGCAGTTTGCCATCTGGGCAGCATCCGCACACTAGACAAGGCACTGGCTGACCTCTGGTGAATCAGGGTGGATTACACCAGGAAGGGATGGTGGAGGAAACAGAATCTAGTACTTGTGCCTTAGAACATTAGCTGTCAAGAAATCTTATTAAGGAGGAGAAAACAGAACTAAAGTCAGGGACAAAACCGGAACTCAAACCTAAGGTTAGGATTGCCAAGTCCGGCGTCTCTGCCACACCATTCAAATCCCTTACGAGACATTGCCAGAGTTGGAGGTGGGAAGACATGAGTTCAAAACCTGCCTCATATACCAGTTGTGTGAACCTTGGCAAATCACTTAGCCTCACCTTCAGTTTGCTCATCTATAAAATGGGAATAATAGAATCTACCTCACAGGATTGTTGTAAAGATCTAATCAAGTCCCGTGTGGAAAGTGCCTGGCCTGTGGCTGATTGGCACTTAATGCTCTAAGTTAGTTTGTTGTCTTTTGATGACAATTTTCGTGGTTCAGTGGTTGGCTTAGTTTTCTAAAGTCTAGAATTCCAGAGAAAGCTTAGGAGACCTTTGCTGAGGAGCTGACCCTTCAAGGTCCTTTCTGTGTGTATCTGTTTCTGTCTCTGTCTTTCCCTCCCCACCCCCACCTCACTTTTGCTCTCTCCTCCCCTCCTCCCTCAAGTCAGTAAGCATTTATTTAGCACCTAAGTGCTAAGTGATGGAAATATAAAGAAAAGCCAAAAACCAAAATGTGCCTCTCCTCCAGGACCTTACAGTCTAATGGGGGAGGTACCATGTCAATAACTGTGCAAACCAGATAATCAGCAGAGAAAAGGCACTAGTATTGAGAGGGATTGGAAAAGACTTCCTGTATTAGATGACATTTTAGTTGGTCCTTGAAGGAAGCCAGGAAGCAGAGATGAGGAGGGAGAGCATTGATGACATGGGGGACAGCCAGGGAAAATGCCTAGCGTTGTAATAGCAACAGGAGGCTGGTGTTACTGGATGGAAGAGTCCTACCTCCACCACCACATGCCCCAAGCTAATGAAACTATGATCTCCCCCCAGATTTGTCATGGTACTTAACGCCCTTATCTGGCTTTCCCTAGCATCACAGTAACTTATGAAAGTCTCCCCCTCTACTAAATTGTAAGTTCTTCCAGGGCAAGGTCTATTGTATCTGTTTAATCCTAGAACCTGGCATAGTGTTTTCTTATGTAGTAGGTGCCTAATAGGTGAAATGGTAGTTTGAATTTATCTAGCACTTCTTGTTTTATAAGGGGCTTTATGATCTCATTTGATTCTTAACACTGGAAGGCATGGTGGTATGTTGAATAAAGAGCCAGACTTGGAGTTAGGAAGGAAGAACTGCTTCCACATTCTGTTTCTGACACTGAGTAGTTATGCGACCATGGGCAAGTCACTTGTGACTGGGCCTCAGTTTCCTCATCTGAAAATACCTCCGTTTGCTACCATTGATCTAAGGATCAAATGAGATATGTATGCAAACTTTAAAACTTGAAATTGAGGTATGATTAATTGTATAAAAAACACCATGAGGAAGGTAGTGTGTGAATTACTTTTTAACGGATGAAACCCAGGCATATTGATCAAGTGACTTACCCAGGGTTGCATAGGTAATGAATGGTGGGCCCGAGACTAGAATATAGAGTCTGACTTCAAATCAAGGGCTCTTTCCACTTTATAATATGTGAAGGTGGCAGCCCAACTGCTCTACTGAACAGTAATCTAGCAAATTGGTTATGTCCAGGAATGCACTTAGAAGAAATATCAGTTTGGTGGATCTGGTATCTGTCAGTATGGGTTCTCTCTCTGGTGCCAGTCTCAACTCAATTTTGTCTTTTTAAGTATTTTACAAGTCAGCAACAAGTGTTTTACTCATCCATACTCACCCCCCACACTTGACTCATTGGATGATGTGGGGAGTTGGAATACTCCTTACTCCCCTTTGCTGATTCCAGACTTTCTCTGTACCTACATCACTCAGTCACCTTTTCCTTTGAGATTTTTTCAGTGCATATTCATCACCCACTTGAGATTCTGGTGGCTTTTTACTACAGATATCCAGAATACCCTCTTTCCGTAATGAGTTCAGTGCCTGGTTCACAATCTGGGAGTAGATAGAGCACTGAACCTGTAGTAGTCACTTAATACCTGTATGACCCTGGGCAAGTCACTCAACCACTGACTCAGTTTCCTTATCTGTGAAATGGTGATAATAATAGCAACCACCTCCTAGAGTTGTGAGGATCAAATGTGATGTAAAGTGCTATGCAAGTCTTGAAGCACTTTATAAGTGCTGACTTATTACTACTAATATTATCCTCCCCAACTGTTGTCCTCATACTAGGGGACATCAACATACATAATGATAGTTTCTTAACTTCTCATTTCCCACGACCTCCTCTACCCTACCTTAGCTCCACACAGAGATATTCCTATCCTTGATCTTGCCTTCATGCACAAGTGGTCATGAGCTCTGAAGTCCCTCTATCTCGTCATAATCTACCTTTCCCACTGTCTTACAGCCCCTCACCCTGTTCTTTGTGGCCTTCTCTTGCCTACCCCATTCCTATTGCCAATCACTCCACTCCATTCCTTCTCAGGACAGCATCCCTGCACTCACTCTACTCTCCTGCCTTCTTCAACTTGACTCCTCAGTGAACCAGCTCAGCACTATACTGTCCTCTTCTATCCAGCTTATGCCCTTTCTTCTATCTCAAGGACAAGCATCAGCCTGTCCCACCCTCCTGGGCCTTCTGTGCTGCTGAACAAAGCTAAAAGGAACTATGAATCTATGTTGATTGGATTCTCTACAAGGGTATGTTACATCACATCAACCGGGCCCTCACTACAGCAAGGCAGTCCTTTTACATCTGCCTAATTGATTTACTCTCCCATTTAGCAGCAGTTTTACCAAACCTTTTCATCCCTCAAGCCTTCCATAGCTCCCTTCCCCACCCCCCTCAGCTGGAAAACTTAACTCATATTTTAGTGGAGAAAAAAAAAAGGCCATTCGCTGAGAGCTCCCCCTTCTCCCCTTCTCTTCATTTGTCTTCTTGTCACTATGTCACACATAAGGAGGTGGCCCTTCCTGACCAAGGCAAACCCTTCTATCTGATTCCATCCCTTCTTCTCCAGCCTTGTCCCCTCTATCAACCCCTCCTACCTTGCTAATCCTCAATTGCTCCCTGTCTACTGGCTGTTTCCCTACTGCCAGCAAACATGCTCATGTTTCCCACATCCTCAAAACGCTTTCCCATGATCTGTTCATCCCTGCTAGCCGTTGTCCCGAACCTCTACCGTTTTTTTCTGGCTAACTCCCCTTAAGAAGACTTTACAATTGATGCTGCTACTTCCTTTCCTCTCTCTGTCTTCACTCTGCTGTCTGCCTTCAGACTTGATCAGTCAACTGGAACAGTTCTCTCCAAAGTTGCCAGTGATCTATAAATTGTCAGATTTAATGGTCTTTTCTCACTCCTTGTCTTACTTGACCTTTTTGCAACCTTTGACATTGTTAATTAACATTTTCTTGATATTCTCTATGTTTTTGTGACATTACTCTGTCCTGCTTCTCTTCTTATCTCTCTGACCACTCCTTAGACACATTTGTTGAAGCTTCATTCAGATTTTGCCTGATAATGGTGAGTATCCCCCATGGTCATTCCTGAGCCCTCTTTTCTCTAAGATATCATTTTGTTTTGTGATATCAGTTCAACTAATTCATTCAACTAATCATCTCCATGCTGATGATTCTCTAATCTGCCTATCCAGCTCTAAGCTCATTCCTGACCCTCAATCTCAGATCTCCAGCTGCCTTTCGGACACCTCAAAGTGGATGTCTATAAACATCTTAAACCAGGGGAACTTGCAGCCTTTCAAGTTTTGATTCAGAGGGCCACACTTGAGTTCAGTGTGGGATTCTTAAGAGTTTGTACAGGGGTGGGGAACCTGTGGCCTCAAGGCCATATGTGGCTCCTCTAGGTCCTCAAGTGTATCCCTTCAAGTTTGGATTCAAAGGGCCACACTTGAGGACCTAGGGGGCCACATGTGGCCTCGAGGCCAAAGGTTCCCCACCCTATATAAACTCAAGATATCCAACACTGAACTCATTATCTTTCCCTCCAAGCCCTTTCCTGTACTGTCAAAGGTATCACCATCCTCCCAGTCACTCAGGCTGGCCTCTTACAGGTATCATCTTAACTAGCTTGTGTGCCTCTGGTTAGGTCACTTAACCTTTGTGTACCTCAGTTTCCTCATCTGTAAAATCTGATGCTACGTGCTGGGGATACAAATAAGAAAAAGACAGTTGTCTGCCCTCAGGGAGCTTAACAGTCTGATGGGGAAAGACACTACACAGAAAAAAAGCTTGAAAAGAGACTGGGAGAGGGGAACCAGGGGGTACCCTGTGAAGTGTTGAAACCTGAGCTGCTGATGGGAAATTGGTTACCTGGAAAGTTCAGATCCCAGCCCTCTGTAAAGGAAGAGTTTAGGAGTTTTGTTTTCTACCCTCCAGTCCTTCAATCAGAGGGCAGAGAGAATTCAGGGGTTTCAGAAAATGTTGAGTATCAGAAAAAAAAAAAAAACTGAGTTAATCAGTGTGGTGAAGAGATTCCAGGTGACCAGCTGAAGTACAAGCTCTGTCTAAAATGGGCCACTAAGGGGATGGGTTCTTTGACAGTGGCAACCGTGAAATGCATACAAATATCAGAGCCCTTGGCCCTTTGCGGCCCTCCTCCCCTTCTACAGTGAAGGCAATGGATTGGCAGAAAAGAAGACCAACGATTCTTAGGCTGCTTTTTAAACTATTGACAGGCATTAACTTAATTTGGTATTCTGAGCTCATACACTATTGGAGCAATTGAACCATGTTCACAGCGACAGTCTTGCTATAAATGAAAGTAGAAAACAAGGAAGTGGCCGCTAAATATAAATAAATACTCAGTTATTTGATACATAAGTGGAAAGCTGTTATTCACCAGTCTTGTTTGTGGTCCTGTCTCTATTGTAAGAACCAAGAAACTCAGTTTCTATCGATCTGTGTGACTTCACTCTAGACCTGTGTTTCTATATTTGTAAAATTAGGCGTCTGAACTATTCATTTAGGTTCCCTCTTGCTTTAATATTTGATGTTCTAAAATCCTACAGATTCTGGCCATTATGATCCAAGATCTCTTCAGTGCTGATATTTTTGTTGTTTTTATTTTTTTTTTAATTTTTTAGGCAATTGGGGTTAAGTGACTTGCCCAGGGTCACACACCTAGTGTCAAGTGTTTGGTCAGAGGCCGGTTTTGAACTCAGGTCCTCCTGACTTTAGGGCCAGTGCTCCATCCACTGCACCACCTAGCTGCCCCTTGATATTCTGTTGGTTGGGTTTTGGTTGTTTTCTTGTTGTTGTGGAGGGTTTTTTGTTTGTTTTGTTTTTTTAGGTAATTGAGATTAAGTGACTTGTCCAGGGTCACACAGCTAGTAAGTTTCTGGGGCCAAATTTCAATTCAAATCCTCCTCACTTCAGGGCTAGTACTCTATCCACTGCACCACCTAGCTGCCCCTGATATTCTGTTCTAAGACTCCTTCCAGTTCTGACACTATTCCAAGTTCTTTCCAACTTTGACATTCTGTGATCTGATGTTTTTCTAAAACTCTTAAGGTCCTAAGGCTCCCTCCTGATCTGACACTATGTTCTTTCTATATGGACATTCTGTGAATCTAAAACATTAATCAACACGAACCTCATTTCCCCCAGTATGTCAATGAGAGGAAGAGAGGAAATAAAATTTTGTTCTATTCTTGAGGCTGTACATTTTCAGACTGTTTGTGTTCAGAAATTAACCTTCTGTCAACCATTAGCTGCCACTTAAAGTGGTAATCAACTATGGAAAATTCACTGCTAGGAATGGGGCCAGAATGGGGGCCAGAAGTTTCATCAGTTTCTGGATGCCCAAGGGTAGCAATTGCTCATTCAGTCCTAGGATACCTGGGAGACCTGGTAGGGTTGATGGGGGGTCACCATAGCCCTGTACCATGATAAATCCAAGGCCTCAGACCCAGTGCCTACTGATTGAGTTAATTTCTCAGTGGAGAATGTGTCCGTGCTTGGAATGCCTTTGCTCACCAGTGACCAAGGCCGCAGAGAGATTTGCCCAGTCTTTGTAGAGCTGGGAATTGGTGGCTGGCTCCCTTAGCTCTCAGAGTGAACCTGTCCCTGGGAAGGCCGTGTGCTGTATAACGAGGTCCTCGGTGCTGCAGTCAGTTCCTTTTGGTCTATCTTTGTTATAAAGTTGCTCCCATGATGTTCAGCCCTCTAAAGAGAATCTTATCTAAGGACACAACACATACCTGGGGATGGAGCAGAGCGCTGGCGGATGGAATTAGGGGCACAAACCAGAGGGAAACTCAGAAATCCAGTCTCGCTTTTTCCCAGAGCTTATTGCTCTGGAGTCCTTGGGATGATTAATAGAGGCTGTGAAATGCTGTGGAGAAAGCATGGGTGGGAAGCACAAGCAGATCTAAGTCAGGGCTTGATTCTGGCCCTGGCTTTTACTATGTGGGTAAGTCTCTACGTCTGAGTCTCCTCATCTGGAAAAGGGGTTGATAGATAATCCTTCCTCCCAGGGTTGTTTGACAGTGAAATGAAATGCTGGACTTGAAAATGTTTAATAAGCTGCAACCCCCAATAAATGCCAGCTATTAATACTGTCACTGGCGGCATTTGAAGAGTTTGCTTTTAGGTGAATTGTAGACAGCCTCAATCTCGGAGCCTTGAGATTCCTAAATCTCAAGAAATGTAAAGCCTCAGAAATCCCTTCAGATTTGGGGATCAATTAATCTTTGTTGTTAGTGAACTTCTTTGTAAACAATGCCATACAGTTTTAATTAATAAATTCACAGAGGGTTGCAGGTATGTGATGGAATGACTTAGCTATTAAAAACATTTGTTCACCTCATGGGGAGAGGTTCATAGGATGTAGGGCTGATAGGATCTTGGAAATCATTTCAGTTTGACTCTACCAAGCCCCCATTTTTAAGGTAAAAAAACTGAGACCCAAAGAGGTTTAGCCTTCCTTAGGGCTCCCCAGGAAGTAAGTAGCAGAAGCAGAATTCAAAGCCAGGTCTGGTAACTACAAACCTATTATGCTTAGGTTCCCTTGCAGAATGTCCTGCGTTCTGAGGCACCTCAAACATCCTAAGTTCTTCATTCCCTGCCTTCCAGAACATTCTGTGTTCTCAAGGCATCGTCATGCTCTTTCCAGTCCCTCCCTTTAATTTTATACAACCACGTATCAAGAAACATTTATTAAATGCCTACTTTTTGCCTGGCACACTGTAGCCTGGCCTCTGGAAAGGCAAAGCCCCAAACCAGAAACATCCTCAGCCTCTGGAAGGAGGCAGGCAGCAGTTAGGATGGAAATAGCGCAGGGTTTGCAGTCAGAGGACTCAGTTTGAATCCTGGCTCTGCCACTCTGTGTGACTTTGGGCAAGTCATCTCACCTCTCTCAGCCACAGTTTACTGACACCTAAAGTAAAGATATGGGGCTCCTGAGGGGGAACAGCATGTAAGCATATATGTAAATGTAACACATACACAGTAATGGGCAGGGGGAGTAGTAGCAGAGGGGATCCAGGAAGGCTGTGTGCTGGTAAGAGGTGGCACATGAGCTGCCACCCTCAGGAGGGAGCCTGGCATCCTACAAGGAGGTGGGAAGGATAATACCTGAGCCAAGAAGCACAGCCTGTGCAAAGTCAGTCTATAAACATTTATTAAGCACCTACCATGTGCTAGGCACTCTGCTGAATGCTGGGGGATATAAATACCAAAAAAAAAAAACAGTGCCAGAGTCAAGATGGAGGAGTGGGAGGTAGAAATTTTTTGCCTTGGATCCTTCACATCCTGCTTCATAAAGACCAAGAAATGGGGCAGCTAGGTGGTGCAGTGAATAGAGCTCTGGCATTGGAGTCAGGAGGACCTGAGTCCAAATCCAGCCTCAGACACTTAACACTTACTAGCTGTGTGACCCTGGGCAAGTCACGTTAACCCCATTGCCTAGTCAAAAAAAAAAAAAAAAGACCAAGAAAATATGCAAACCAAATTCTGATCAGGACAGGCAAGAAAAAAGTCAGAGTGAGTCATTTTTCCAGCCCAGGGCAACTTAGGAGATAAACTGGGGGGATGGGGGAGAACAAAACCAAGGGGGAGTTGGTAGTTCAGTCACTCTGAACCTACAGAACCTCCCAGCAGTAGTCTGTGGAAACTCAACCTGTCAACCAACAAACCCAAACCCACAAAACAACTGACCAAAATTGGGTCAGTAATTTGCAGAGTGCAGTGATCAGCCCTCTCCCCAGATCACACCACTTAGGAAGCACCAAAAATTTACAGGTCCCCAGACTAATCTGGGAAAATAGCAGTTCATAAAAAGACAGAAGCTCAGGCCAGACATCCTTCCAGAGGTGAGTAGAGTCCAACACTAACATAAATTCCAAAGTCAAGAAGCAGGCTGCAAGAGTGAGCAAACAAAAAAAGAACCTGACCATACAGTGCTACTATGGTGATGGAAACTCAAGACATAAACTCAGAAGGAGATAACGACTTTGAAAACATCTACAAGCAACACCTCAAAGAAAAAAAAATGCACATTGGACACAAACACAGCAAGAAGTCATAAAAAAGTTAAAGAGATTTTAAAAAAAAGAGCAAAGAAATGATTCTAAAAATCAAATAAGAGTGGCAGAGGAAAAAATGGGAAGTGAAATGAGAGCTATGCAAGAAAGTTATGAAGAGAAAATTAATAACTTGGTAAAAGAGGCACAAAAAATACTGAAGAAAATCCACCCCCCCCCCAAAAAGACAGTCCCTTTGCTCAAGGAGTTCACAATCTAATGGGAGAAGACAGCATCAAAGGAAGCTGAGAAGCAGGGGGACGGGAGTCTGGGCATCTAGGAAAGGGACATGGTAGAAAAATCAGAGAAGTCCCAGAGTAGTGCATCCAGGTGAGAAAGGAGATGTTCTGAGCTGGGCTGTCTCCTGGAGGTTTTAGAGTTCCTGGCTCCACTCTCCAATCAGAGAGACAGAAGATAATGGTGAGATGGGGTATGGGCTTATTGGATTTTACCAGATTATGAAGTTTTCCTAATAATGAACTTCCTGGGACATGGTAGAGAAGTCAGAGATGTCCCAAAGTAATGTAGCCAGGTGAGAAATGAAAGATGTGGAGATAGGAGATGGAATGGCTGGAACTTAGAGTGTGTGTGAAAGTCAGTAAGATGTAACAGGCCTGGGAAAGTCCTCTGGATGTAGATTGGAAAAGGCTTTTAATCACAAACAGAGAACTTTGTATTTTATCCTACAGGTGGTGCTTCTTGAGCAGAGGAGGGCTTTGGTCAGACCTGTCTTTTAGGAAGATTGGTTTTGCAACTGTGGAGTATAGATTGGAAAGGAAGAGAGATTTAAGTCAGAGATACCAGTTATGAGGCTCGACTAAAGTAAGCCAGTCAAGAGGGGACAAGGGTCTCAACCAGGATGAAGGCTGTAAGAGGCAAGGTTAATCTTCCTAAAGTCTACTTTTGATCATGTCGCTCCTGCTCAGATTATGTGAATAGTTCCCCATTCCTGTTGACTAAAGTCTAAAGTATCCAAGACCCTCTGCCCCTGGCCCCAGATTATCTTTCTAGACTTATCTCCCATTAAGCAATCTCTTCCATTGAATCCAATTAATTGGCCAATTATGTGTGCTGGGGAAGCTACAAAACTATATTAGACACATTTACTATCTTAGAAGTTAAGATCCAGTGGGAAGAAATAATACGTGTACAGATAACTATAATCCAAATAGTGTGAGGTTTGAAGAAGGACCAGTCTTTCCAATTTTAATTGGGTCTTTAAGGAAAGATAGGATTTTGGTAGTAAGATTGGGACAGGGGAAAGGCAGAAGGAGTTTTCCAGGGATAAAGAATGGCCTGAAAAAAGAGTTGGGGGGGAGAAGCATTGGAGAGGTAGTGGGTGAACTATATAGTGGATGAACAGTATGTGGAAAAGATTTCTGTGAAATAAATGTTGACGGTGGGGTGCCAGATTGCGGAGGACCTTGAATAATAGGCTGAGGAACTTGGATTTTGTCAGTTAGCCAACAGGAAGTTATTGAAGGCTTTTAAAAAGGGAACTGACAGCAATAGTTCCATCTTCTGTTTCCTCAGGACAGGTATTCAAGGTATTACTGAGAGGTTCCCGAGATTTTTAAAAATGGATGAATACTACCCTTTACAGGTGGTACACATGGGCACAAACGATACTGCCAGAAGGAACCTAGAAATCATTGCCAAAAATTATGAAGTCTTGGGCAAGAAAATGAAGACCTTATGTATGGGCCCTGGTGGTGTCTTCATCACTGCTGTCCACTAAAGACAGTCAGAAGGGCTTCAGAAGGGACAAGCACATTTGGGGAAGTAACAGCTGGCTGTGAATATGGTGTTTAATAATGGGATTTGGATTTCTGGATTACAGTTTAAAACATAGGGACAGTAGGCTTCTGGCAATGGATGGGGTACAACCACTATGGGGTACAACCACTCTTACAGGGCTAATAGGAATATATTTACCTAGAGTTTTGAAAATCTAATTAAAAGGATTTAAAATTGTAGAGGGTAGGGGGGGAGGGAGGGAGAGCTAGATACAGTAGGGAGTAGGGAAAGTGTAGGAAGAATAGCAATTGAGGCATCCAGAAGTTCAGAGAAGGAGAATCCAGGAATGAAGCCAACAATGAATGAGCCTCAGACCTTTATGCAGAAATGCAGATTATGGGTAGCAAACCAGCTCAACTAGAGATCCCAAAGCAAAGAGGAGAATTTGACATTATAGGTTTCACTGAGACTGGGTAGGGTGAAACCCATGTGGGTCAGAAAATATATATCTTACTTAAAAGAAAAAGGATAACAAAAAGATTAGAGGAGAGGTGGCGGTAGCAGGGCAGCATTTTATATTTAGACTAGGAGGAAATTTAGGAATCAGAATGGGAAAACATGGAGAAATTTAGGAGATAATCAGTGGACAGTGGACAGAAAAAAGAAATTAGAAAGCGTAAGCAAATCAGGGAACAGACCACCAATTTGTCCCAGAGGCAGCTAAGAGTAACAGTTAACCTCAGTTATCTGGGTATCTGTTAGAGTTTTCTCTGTCAAAATCAGAGAATTTAAAAAATTTTTAATTAATGATCATTTTGTATTTTAAAAGACAGTTGTTGCCATTCAGTCATTTCAGTCGTGAGTCCGACTCTCCGTAACCCCGTTTGGGATTTTCTTGGCAAAGATTCTGGAGTGGTTTGCCATTTCCTTCTCCAACTCATTTTACAGATGAGGAAACTGAGGCAAACAGGGTAAGTGACTTGCCCAGGATCACACAGCTAGTAAGTGTCTGAGCCCACATTTGAACTCAGGAAGATGAGTCACCCTGACTCCAGGCACTGACTCCCTGCTCTATGCACTATGGTGCTATCTAGCTGTCCCTTCAGAAGAGGGACACAGAAAAGGAAACTGTTTTGTGTCCCATTCTCAGCAATATGGTTGGAGTAGAAATGATGGGAACACTGGGAGGAAGTGACTGCTTCTGTCTTAGAGTTTGTGAAGGACAAAAGGTGAGGAAATCCTGGTATAGTCTGAAATGGATCCTAGATTTGAGAGGGGTTCAGTAGAAAGAAAGGCAGGATCCCATAAACTCAAGTTCTACTGGTTGAGTCAGCCAAGGAAGCTGAAGACATAAGGGAGACAATTCTGATGAGGAAAAAAAGGGGGAATTGTATAAAGATATTGATATAGACGCAGGGAAACTCACAAGCCCAATCTAGATTTTTAAAGGGTAAGTACAGAAATGGAAGGAAGGACAAATAACAGAAGATGAATTCAGCAGCATGGAACGGTCCTGGAAGAAGAGTGTCAGGAGCCGGGGAAGAAGGCAACAGAAAACAAAAAAGCTCTTTCTTTTGTTTAAGCTATCTGTGGGGTAAAGAGGACCAGTGAAGAGATGGGATGATGGCAATGGATGTCACAAGGTGGAGCAGCTCGCTTCTCATCTTGTGTGTGTTTTCTTGGATAAGGACAATGCTTCAGACTGGATCTAAAGTTGGATACCCAAGATAAATAAGTATGGAGATAGTAAGAGAGCACCTGCTGCCCTTCATAGGTTCATATTACCTGATTCAAGTGAACTACATCCTTGGGTACTGAAAAAAGTGGTGGTTATGATTGTCAAGCCACCGTCAGCTCCCTTTCAAAGATCTTGGTAAATCAGAGAGTTACCGAAGGATTCTGGAAGGGCAGATGTCCTGATTTGCAAAAAGAAAGAGAACAGCCTCTGCATGCTCTAGCCTTTCATTATTGGGAAAATTCTAAAAAAAAAAGAGGAAAGAAAAGAAAACTCTATAACATGATATTCAAAGGATAGTCAATGAACATATGCAAAAGGAAACTGATCATAAAGAACCAGCGTGACTTCGGAAAAAAACAAGTCATTTCAGGCTTATATCCAGGTTGTAGAACTGGTAGATGAACGGAATGCTGGAGATAGAGTTTAGCTAAATTTTAGCAAAGTATTTAATAAAGTCTTTCATGATATAGATACAGATATGGATACAGATAGCTATACACATACATGCACACATATACTTATATGTGTGTAGACATGTATGTATGTGTGTATACATATATATATATATATATGTATGTATATGAAGGAGAGATGTGGGTGAGACAGTAGTACATAGATGGATTTAAAACTGGTTAAATGGTTGAATCCAAAAGGTGGTTTGATGTCAGCTTGGAATTAGGGTCTCCAATCTAGTGCTCTAGGCAACAGTTCTTGGCCCTGTGCTGTTTATTAGTGACTGGAATATCAAAACTCAGGTGGCGTGCTTTACAAATGTGCAGATGACAGAAATCTGGGAAGAATAGCTAACGCTGGACTGCATAGTCAGGATTAAAAAAAACATCTTGGACAGGCTAAATTGAGTAAGATAGAATGTAATAGGAACAAAACTACAAGGTCTCCCATGTGAATTAAAAAGCTCAATTTCTTGGGGCAGCTAGGTGGCGAAGTAGATAGAGCACCGGCCCTGAACTCAGGAGGACCTGAGTTCAAATCCGGCCTCAGACCAAACACTTGACACTTCCTAGCTGTGTGACCCTGGGCAAGTCACTTAACCCCAATTGCCGGAAAAAAAAAAAAAAAGCTCAGCTTCCTGAATAGAAAGAGGGGAAGATATGGCTAGACAGCAGTTCATCTGAAAAAGATCTGGGGGTCTAGTGGGTTGCAAGCTCAATATGAGTCTGTGGTAGGCTATGGTGGCCAGGAAAGCCAATGAGGTCTTAAACTACATTTATAAAAAAGTCTAGGGGCAGCTTGGTGGTGCAGTGGATGGAGCACCGGCCCCAAAGTCAAGAGTACCTGAATTCAAATCCAGCCTCAGACCAAACACTTGACACTAGCTGTGTGACCCTGGGCAAGTCACTTAACCCTAACTGCTTTAAAAAAAAAATTTTTTTTAAAAAGGTTTAGTACCTGGGAATAAGGAAATAAGGAATAAGTAGTCTCACTGCACTCTGCCCTAGTCAGACCACATATGGTATATTAGATTGAGTTCTAGGTCACATTTTAGGAATGATGCTGATAAGTCAGAAAATATTCAGAGAAAAGCAACCTGAATGGTAGAGGGCCTCAAGGTCTGGCCCGATAAGGTTAAGGGGTATTGAGCCTGAAGAAAAGAAGGGAATTCTGGGATTGTCTTCAGATCTTTAAAGAACCCACTTGGAAAAAGTGGATTCAGCTTGTTCTCTTGCCCCAGAGGCAGGACCATGAGAAAAATAGGGTGAATCACAGTGGCAGAGAGGCCAGTTCAGGCTTGTTATCAGGATCCTAACAAGTGGAGCTCCCAGCAGCGGGTGGCAGCCTGCAACAGCAGTAGGGTTGGATCCCCTTCAGGCCAGGGCAGGACTACTACTCCTCCCGAATGTCAGAGAGGTTTCTTTCTTTAGGTCTGGTTTGGACGAGATAGTGGCTGAGATCCCTTCTGCCTCATCTTTGATTCTAATAAATATCTAAGGGAGTAAAAGGTGACAGGTGAAAGGGAGCCTAGAGATGGAATGGTAATGAGAGGGTGTTGGGTAGAGGAGATGTGGGGAAATAGAGTTACTTACTATGTGGCCCTGGGCAAATCACTTCACCCCTTCTCTTGCCACCTGTCTATAGCAAAGGTCAGAAGAGATTAGCACTTTCTAGATACCTTAGAGCATTATCTCAATGGTGACTGATACTCCAGTATGGGGTGAGGAGTCAAGAGGAGGCTCTTTTTTTTCATTGGGGAGCTCTGACCATGTTTATAGGTAGAGGGAAGAGAGAATGGGCGTGAAGATCCAAAAGAGGGGGAACATAGGAGAAGTGGGGCTCTGGAGGAAGGTCTCTGTGGAGACACTTGTGTGGAGGAGCTGGGCCCTCCATCCTGTGAGCCTCCCTCCTTTGTCCATCTCATTTTGCATCATTGAAGAAGATGGCCTTGGCCAAGAGTAAGGGACGCCTTGTGGGAGGGGAGGATAGGGTGCCGAGGTGGTTATTTAAGGGGGCACCAGGGAATCTCAGAGAAGTGGGGGAGGTATCTTCAGAGTGAGGACAGCAGGAAAAGAGATGAGACTGAGAATCAATAAATGTGCAGTAGGACTCCAGCTCCAGTTACCAGGGCTGGGGACCATGCACTGGATTTTTATGCAGCATAAAACCATGATGGCTGAAATCCGAGTGATTTCTTCACTTTGCCTAGAGACAGTCCACAGCCTGGTGGTGGCAGGCCCACAGTGTTTATAGGCTGAGATCAATACTGATTGAGGCAGGAGCCAAGAACTTTCAGGGGAACTCCCAGGAATTCTTTGGGGGTGGGGGTGGCTGAGGAGTCAGTGACAGTCCGTGGGACCAAGACTGAGGAGGGAGGCCAGCAGAATGAGAAGTAGGGAGATGGCCTGGGAGAAGAGGGAGGGCCAGAATCCCCAGGAACCTCCAGCAGAGCAGATTGGATGGCCAGTTGTCCACTTTTTTCAGGTTTGGTTTGACCTAGAAGGCTGCTGAGGCCCCTTACGCTGTGCTGGGAGCCCCCAAAAGCAGACCCCTGCATCGCTTTTCCAACTCCTTTTGCACGTTCTCTTTTCTAGGATGAACTGTAAGCTCCTGGAAGGCAAGCGATTAGCACAGTGCCTGGCACACAATAGGTACTCAATAAATGCTTGTTTCTTTCCTCCTTTCTTCCTAATAAAACTCTATGGAAGAGAGAGGGTGGCATTGAGAGGAGGAATAGGATTTGTAGTAACAGGAAGGGAAAAGATAGAATAACAATGAAGGTGCACTGAGGTTCAGTGACGATGGAGAATAGAGTACCAGATTTGGTGTCAGGAAAACCCTAGGCAAGCCCCAGGCACAGTTGACAGAGTGCTAGACCTGGAATGATAAAGAACTGAGTTCAAATCCTGTTTCAGACACTTTCTAACTATGTGACTCTGGGCAAGTCACTTAACCTCTGCCTCACTTTCCTCAGCTGTAAAATGAGGATAATAATAGCACCTACCTTCCAGGGTTGTTGTGAGGATCAAATGAGATAATATTTGTAAAGCCCTTAGCACACAGTAGGCACTTAATATTTATTTTCTTCTTCAGTTTCTTCGTCTGTAAAATAAGGAGGTTGGACTTAGGTGGCTTCTAAAGACCCTCCTATCTCTAAATCTATGATCCTATCCCTTTGCTTCAATTATTGAGTTTTCTGATTTCACCTAATGTAATTTCAAGTGCCATGGAATGATATTCAGGCGGCACGACCTCAGCTAACTACCAATGTATTCTCTTCAAACGAGATGTGTGTGCTCGAGAGGCATAGCATTAGATACCTGGGAAAAACTGATTTTGGAGTCAGGAGGCTCGGCTTGGGATCCCAGCACTGCTGCTCTCTGTGTGACCTTGCCCTGGTCACTTACACTGCTTGGGCCTCAGTCCCACCATCTGTAAAATGAAGGGCTGGTATTGGACAAGACCACTGCCGTCTCTTCCAGCCTTTAGCTCATTCTAAGGTCCCATCTGTTACAACATTCTGTATTCTAAGGTCCCTTTCAGCCCTGACGATCTACGTTTCCATTCTGAATTACCCCTTTAGCTCCAGTAATCTGTGTTCTAAGGGCCTTCCTAGGTCTGACCTTCAGTATTCTAACGTTCTGCTTTCTGACAGTCTTTCCACATCTGACAGTCTTTGTCTCTCCCAGCTCTGGTTCTAAGGCTTCTTCCTGCTTGGACATTCCATGTTCTGACGTCCCTTCCAAGCCTGACATTCTATACATAAAATAAAGAGCCCCTTCTGATGTCCCATGTTGTAAGATCCCTGAGCTCCAACAGTCGGGCTCCATACTTTGTTCCTATGAATGTCAGCTCTTCTTCTTCTCCTGACATGTTTTGCTGCCATATCTCCCCTCCTCTTGGTGAAAGGGACCTTGGGAACAGATTTGGAACTGGGCTCCCTCTCCAGATGGCTTTTCAGGCTCCGCTGCCCGTGGCTCTGCCCACCCTAGGCTTTTCTTACAGCACTGTTTGGTTCCTTGGTTACAGAAATCAATTCTCTAGAGTCTAAGTTCCTTGAGGGCTGGCTGGGAGGTCTCCTCATGCTAATTTGAGGCCACTCGTTCTGCGCGGCCAGTTTTGCAGCTGCTGCTGCTGGTGCTAGTTCCCCTTTGTTATTTTTGAGGTACCTTAACATCAGGTCGAGCCCGCAGCATCTTGCTTCCAGAGCGGGGCATTGGAGTGGTCTCAGAGTCAGGGAGACCTGGCTCCATATTGTGCCTCAACACTCCTAGTTGTGTAAAGGAAGCCGCTTTCCTCCTTGGAGGCTCAGTTTCCTGATCTGTAAAATGAGGATAATAATTCACAGGATTATGGTGAGGCCTAAATTAGCCACTTAGCAAACCTTAAAGGATTATATGAGTGACAGCTATTATTACTGTTGTTGTTATTTTAAATTGTTATTTGTGGGGAGGCAGTTCAGAGTAATAAAAAGAGCCTCAGATTCTTATTCCAAAATCTTAGTATCAAAGCCTGGTTCCCAGCTCTGTCACTTACTAGCTATGTGACCTTGGGCAAATCTCTTGACCTTTTGGAAGATAAGTTTTCTCATATGTAAAACGAAGATTACAATTGCCCTGCTTACTCCACAGCACTGTTGCAAAGGTCTTGTAAGATGGTGTATGTGAAGGGCTTTGTAACAATAAAGTGCTTCCAAAATTCAGTTCACCGGACATTCCTTCAATACCTACCATCATCATCATCATCACCATCATCATCATCATCATCATCATCATCATCATCATCATCATCATTATTATTTTTGAGACAACTAGGGTTAAGTGACTTGCCCAGGGTCATATAGCTCCTAAGTGTCTGAGGTCGAATTTGAACTCAGGTCCTCTTAACTCCAGGGCTAGTACTCTGTGCACAGTGGTACCACCTAGCTGCTGGTAGCTCATCATTATTGGTTTTTCTTTTTGTTGTTGTTTTTGCTTTTTGGTGAAGCATTCAGAGTTAAGTGACTTGCCCAGGGTCACACAGCTAGTAAGTGTCAAGTGTTTGAGGTCACATTTGAACTCAGGTCCTCCTGACTCCAAGGCCAGAGCTGTATCCACTGTGCCACCTAGCTGCCCCCCCCATTATTTTTTTTAATAACCCTTTCAGCTCCAATGTTGTAGCTCGTCAAATCCCTTCCAGCCATGACATTGTGTGATTCTAGGATTCCTCCCTGACATCTGAGAATGTCTAAGGCCAAATGTTCGCTTTCTGGTCCTGGAGGCACCCAGGCTAATCCAATGTGATGTAGTTCAGGAAACATTAAGCTAGGATTTAACCCATAAGAAGAACTCACCATTGGAACGAGAAGAATTATGTTGATATTGCTGCTGTCTGGTCATTTTCAGTTGTGTCTGATTCTTCATGACCCCATTTGGAGTTTTTCTTGGCAAAGTTACTGAAGTGGTTTTCCACTTCCTTCTCCAGCTTAGAATTAAGGCAAACAGAATTAAGTGACCTGCCCAGGGTCACAAAAGCTAGTGAGTGTCTGAGGCTGGATTGGAACTTAGTTCTTCCTGACGCCAGGCCCAGTGCTGTATCCACTGCACCGCTTAGCTGCCTCCAAAAAGGATTGTAACAGTTCTTTAAAAAGTCGTTTTTTCTCCCTTGGGATCTTTGCCAGTTCACCTCCTTAGAAGCACTTCTAAATTTAAAGAAGGATCATTAGTTAACATAATGCTTGAGTGATTGCAATTCAAAATGGTCACCATGGGGCAAACCTTTCCTGAACCTAGGGGTTATGTTTGTCATACCCGAGATATGGGCTCACATGGATCAGGTCCAGTCTTGGGGCTGACTCCCCGAGTAGAATTTGAAAGCACGTGAGTGCTTTGTTTTTAAAACTTTTTCAAAGCTATGAAAATGAGAATTGAAATGCACTATGTGGTGGAGGTGGTGGGCTGCATGACGGAAGGCTCCCTCGGTATCTAGCAGGAAACAGTTCACTGATAGCAGAGAATTTCAGCAGGTCTGCAGCTTGGAGATGAGTCAGTCACCCCAGCCACACCTTTGCCGGGGCCTTGTCAGCTCCTGATGGGTTTCCCTTCAAGTGTTTTGTTGACAAACATCTTGACTTTGTGTGTGTCTTCCATGTTTCTTCCCAGGTCATGTATGTTTTCTTCATGTATGTTCTTTCCACCTGCTCTTGTGATAGCTGTGGGAAAACAGACCCCCAGGAGTTCATGGGGGTATTTCATTACTTTATTTGCTATGATGTTAGATAAAATACCTTTTCTTTTTTTTTTTAAGGGGGAGAATAATGTGAAATTGTAAGCAGTGGGAAAGTTTCCTCATCTGGATGTCATACTAGATGATCTCTAAAGCTCCTTCTGGTTCTAAATTTCTGATCTTGTGATCAACTGTTAACACCCAGGATCCCAGTGGAGGAAGGCCCAGGGTTTCCTCTTTGATTTTAATAATAGCTCAGACTCCTATAGCACTTTAAGGTTTACAAAACACTTTCTTTAAAATTGTGATGGAGAAGGGGGCAGCTAGGTGGTGCAGTGAATAGAGCTCTGGCCTTGGAGTCGGGAGGACCTGAGTTCAAATCCAGCCTCAGACACTTAACAGTTACTAGTTGTGTGACCTTGGGCAAGTCACCTAACCCCGATCGCCTCACCAAAAAAAATTTGTGATGGAGAACCACGAATGTTGGTATTGCTGTTCCAAAGAGGAAGAGGAGCTTGGAGAGGTTATGCTGGTAAGGAACACTGACGGGCCTGGACTGTGGGTCTGCAGACTCCATGTGCACGAATCCCTTCCCATGACTCCTGAAGGAAACCTCTGCAAGTAGAATTTTGCACTAGAATGTGCCTTAGGCCAGAAGATTGTCAAAAAGAGCCTAAAAGGGACCTTACTGATGTCAAGTTTGACCCTTTGGATTTGCAAATAAGGAAACTGAGGCCCATTGAGGTTAAGTGACTGACTCAGGATTACCTAGGCAGCGATGGTAGTCTTTTAAGTAATGTCTCTACTTATTATGATTACAGTTAATAATGACTGAATTTTGCCAGAAAGAGCTGATTGTTCAGGCTTCTTCAGTTTGTAGTCTGCAAGATTAGCACATTATGTTGCCGTGGGGCAAACCATTCCTGAACCTAGAGGTCATATTTGTAATATCCAAGATACGGACTCACACAGATCAGGACCAGTCTTGGGCCTGATCTAAAAGATTACTATGATCTTTGGCTTATTATGGGCCTGCAGCATTTTCTCTAGCGAATTTCTGATTATAGCTCATATAGCGCTCATGTTGAGGTTTCCACAAATGCGGGTAACCGGGTCCCTAACTTCCGTGCGTGGAATCAAGACAAATCATTTTATTAGCAAGGATAGCCTTGATTTCACACAGAGAAAACACAGCAAGTGCAAAGCACCAGCACAGGCTGACTGGAACATACACTAAAGCAGAAAATGCATGCTGGGATTCAACAATAGCCCATAAAGAATCAACGAGGCTCTTCTCATTCTCTGGTGGGTCCCACTTTTTTCCACAGGGTCCTAAATCCTTCCATATCGTGGTTTAAACTCTAAGGGGAATTGAGTGGGAGGTTCCCAGTGGGGCAGCGCTGTGACTACTTTTTTGCATAGGGTCCTTACAATCCCCCCCCAACTTGGGCCACCTCTAGTTTGGAATCGATAAGCAAGCTGTCGGCCTGGCAGTGCCCCATCCCTCCTCCTCCTGGGCCTGAGCATTCCAGGCTGCTCGAAATCAGAAACTGTTAGCATTGAGCACACGGTGTCTTACATGTGGTAGGCACTGAACATTTGAGAATGGAATGGAATTGCGTTGAATGCATCTGCCAAAACTTATGCTCCCCTGTAGTACCTTTGAAAACTCAGGGACACTTCCATTAGATCCTGAGGGCTGTAGCGTAGGACCTGGTGAATTTCCACAGATGCCTAAGTTAAGGGGGTCTTGGCTTGGCTCATGCTTTGTTAAAGACAACTCGGCTCAGTGGGAGACCAGCTCAAGAGTTAAACACGTCCTGCATATTCAGGCCCGGTAGGCCTTAAAGTTCTTCCTGTTTAAGCAATAGAGGGGTCTCATTTCCAAATAACACAGAGATATAGGTGTTACCGAGGCATTCAACAAACCCACAAAGTCCAGCTTAGGTCTCCACTTAAAGGATTGGTTTGTACCCCACGAACAGGAACTCACTGAAATACTTCCAATTATCTCTGATTTCTTCAGTGCTGACAGACCAGACCCAGACTGCAATGCTTTCAGGCTTTAGTAGACTATCTCCTAACAATAATCATAGCTGACATTTACATAGTACTTGACGGTTTTCCTGGGATTTTGCATGTGTTTTCTCCACTTGAACCTCCCAGCATCAGTGTGAGGTAGAAACCTCAGGTGTTATTATTGTTATCCCCACTTTTTTGTGAGGTTTTTGTGCCTCTCCTCTCTCCATTCTGTCGAAACTGCTCCTTCTTTTCTAATTCCTTGCTTCTTTATCCATGTCATACCCACTGGGGCCTCTTCTCTTTTTGGTCTATATCATCCCTCTATCACTCCCCACAGACGCTTCTCTTCCCTCCTTCAACCTCCTCCTTTACCCTCTCTCATCTTTGGACCTTGCCTCCTACTTTACTGACAAAAAAAAAAAAAAAAAAAAAAAAGAGGCTGCTCAACATGAGGTCCCACGGCTCCCAT
The DNA here is from genome assembly GCF_900497805.2 of Vombatus ursinus. NCBI lineage: Eukaryota > Metazoa > Chordata > Mammalia > Diprotodontia > Vombatidae > Vombatus > Vombatus ursinus. The sequence continues at coordinate 1,638,602 of NW_020954637.1, read as the reverse complement.
TCTCTTCATCTCAAAACCCCTTGATATGATATCTTTCCTCTTTCCCCCCAGTTTCTGACAAAAAGGGAGCCCTTCTCCTGCATCTCTACAAGTGCATTTGATTCTATCCCCTCCTGTCTTCTCCAAAAGATTGCATCTTTAACCATCCCCCCTTCTCTTCTGAATCTTTCCAGCCTCTTCCTGTTAACTGTTTTCTTCCCTGCTGACTTCAAACATTCCCTAGTCAATTAATCAATACACTTTTAAACTGTGCTCAGTAGAAGGGATACAAAAAGAGACAAAAGACAGTCCCTGCCCTCAAGGAGTTTACAGTCTAATGGAGGAGACAACATGTAAACAAATATATACAAAACACGCCTTATACAGGATAAATAGGAAATAATTAACAGAGGGGAGGTGTTAAATGGGGTTGGAAAAGGCCTCCTGTAAAAAGATGAGATTTTAGTTGGGACTTAAAGAAGGTCAGTAGGAGAAGAGGGAGGGCATTCCAAGCATGGGGGGCAGAGGGGGAAGAAAGAGAAAATGCCTGGAGGGGAGGGAGGGGGAGAGAAAGAGACAGAGACAGAGACAGAGAGGTGAGAGATGAGAGATGTGAGAGAGAGAAAGAGAGGTGAGAGATGAGAGAGAGAGAGGAAGAGACACAGACACAGAGACAGAGTGACAGAGAGAAAGATGTGAAGTGTCTTGTTCATGGAAAAGCCAGGAAACCAGTGGTACTGTCTTATCTTTAAAAAAAACTTTCACCAGACCCTACCAACCCCTCAAGCCATGATTCTATTTCTCTTCCCTTTTCCAAACTCCTTGAAAAAGTTTTCTACATTTTCTTTCCCTCCTTCCTCTCATTTTATCCTTTGCAGTCTGGCTTCTCTCCAGAATTACCAATGATCTTTTCATTGCCCGGTCATTTCTCAGTCCTCATACTTAACCTACCTGCCACATTTGACACTGCTGACTCCCCTCTTCTCCTGGGTAATCTCTCCTCTCTGAGTTTTCTGGACATCCCTCCCTCCTGGTTTTCCTGATACCTGTCTGACCATTCCTTCTCAGTCTCCTTTGCCGATTCATCATCCATATCACGCTCACTAATTTGGGGGATTCCCCAGGGTTCTGTCCTGGGCCCTCTCTTCTCTCTTCAGAATCTCCTCAGCTCCCCTGAGTTTAACGCTCATCTCTATGTGGGTGACTCCTGGATATGCATATTTAGCTGCAGTCTCTCCCCCAGCTTCAGTCTCATATCCTCATTGGTGTATTGGACATTTCAAACCGGTTGTCCTAAGGACATCTTAAACTTAACATGTCTGAACTTGTTACCTTTCCACTCTAAACCCTCCCTTCCTCCAAACTTCCCTGTTTGTGCTCTCTGCCCAGAGGTCAGATGCATGACCTCATGATTGGCTTGCCTTCTCACACTCCATAATCCCACATTGCCACCAATTGCCAAATCCTGACATTTCTACCTTTACAGTACTGCTCCCATCCAACCTTAGTTCAGGCCTTCACCATATTTTGACCTGATTATTGCAACAATCCCCTAATTGGTCTCTCTGCCCCAAGCTTCTTGCCACTCCAGTCCATCGTAAACACTGCAGCTAAAGTGATTTTCCTTAAGCTTAGAACTGACCATGTGACTCCCTACTTAGCCACCTCCAGTAGCTTCCTAGTGCCTCTAAGAAGGACAGAGACAAGCATTTGTTAATCATTTACTATGGGCCAAGCATTGTGCTAAATGCTTTACAAATATTACCTCATTTGAGCTTCACAACAACCCTGGGAGGTAGGCCCTCACCTCCATTTTACAGCTGAGAAAACTGAGACAGGTTAAGTGACTTGTCCAGGGTCACACAGCTTATATGTGTCTGAGGCTAGATTTGAACTCAGGTTTTCCTGACTCCAGGCCCAGTTCTCTATCCACTGTACCACTGGCCTCCATTTAGCTTTTAAAGACATATAAACCTATATATGTTTATAGGTTCTTCCAGTCTCGTTGGACATTATGTCCCCTCCTGTACTCCTGTCTGTTGTATCTTACATACAATACTCCTCATCCTGCCTTTGCACTGACTATCCTCCATGCTTATAATGCCCTCCGTCCCTAAATATCTTGTTTTTCACTACTTTGTGTGTGTAACTATATGTACAGATGTATAGGCATTAACTTTAAATTGACCCTACGTACACATTCATATGTATTTGTCTCCACCCTTAAGGATGTAAACTTACAAGCAAAGATTTCTTAGTGGATAGAGCACTGGCCCTGAAGTCAGGAGGACCTGAGTTCAAATCTGGCCTTAGACAAAACACTTGACACTTACTAGCTGTGTGACTCTGGGCAAGACACTTAACCCCAATTACCAAAAAAAAAAAAAAAAAAATTTCTTACAGGTTTTACTGTCTTCCCAGTGCTTAGCAGTTAGTTCCTGGCACTAGCAGGTGCTTAATAAATACTTATTGATTGACAACCATTCTCTAATGAACAATCTAATGAAAGGTACTAGGCATATCATCATCTGGAAAAATTAAACTAAACTTTAAAAATCTAAATATCTTGACTGTTATTCACTAACTGGTGAAATGGATTCCTGTACTGGATGGAACATGGATCTTACACTTTTTTTAATGGTGGGTACTTAATAAAAGTGTATATTGAATCAAGTATTATGTACATATGTCATCTTATGTATTAGATTGTGAGCTCCTTGGGGGCAGGGGCTATGACTTAATTTATCTCTGTGGTCTCTAGCACAGAACATGACACAGGGTAAGTGCTTCATAAATCTTTATTGGCCTGAACTGAATTTTGTTGAATACATTTCCAGAGCATTTCCACCCCACAGCTGCCTATCAGGGGCAAAATTCTTGGGCCCTGCCAGGGAATGACTATGGGACCTTGGGTCTGAAACAGGTTGTCTCTGCTGCTGATGGTCGAGGTTTTCTATGTCACAGCTGTACCAGGCAGGAGGGGTTCATATCAGAAGCTCTCATAATCCATAGAGAGTTGACTCCACCTGATTCCAGCTTTGGAGTGATAGCCCCAGCTATTAAAAAAAAAAAAAGTGACTTCAAAACAAAATAGAGCATTCATAAAAAGTGAGTAAGTTTTACTGAACAGACATTTTCAGACTTTACCATAAAATGATCAACTGAAGAATCTGGGATTGTAGCCAGAAGAAAAGATAGGGCTTGTTTGATATAACAGTTGTCTTCAAGTATCTGAAGGGTCTTTATATGGAGAGGAATTAGCACTGTCCAGTTCGGTTCCTAGGGCAGATATAGGAGAAAGAAGGAAGATTTCAATTAAGTATAAGGAAGAACTCTTCTAAAAATTATTTTTATTTTATTTCATTAAATATTTACCAGTTACATGTAAAAAATTTTAAAGTTTAAAAAAGTATGCTTCAATCTGCATTTAGAGTTCATCAGTTCTCTCTCTGGAGGTGGAGACCATTTTTCATCACGGGTCTTTTGAAATTGTCCAGGACCATTGTCTTGATCAGAGTAGCTAAGTCTTTTACAGTTATCATCCTTACAGTATTGTTGTTACTGTATGTAATGTTCTCCTAGTTCTGTTCACTTTGCATGAGTCTATGTAAATTTTCCCAGGTTTTTCTGAAACCATAAGGAAGAACTAATAACAACTAGAGTAAATATTTATATATAATGAAATATATTGAATGTTATGAAATATATAGAATATAATATTCAAATACTAAATATAATGAAATATATAATGAAATAAATATAATATATTGAATATAATGAAAAAAAATGAAACGGGCTCTCTGCTGAGGTGCTGAGTTCCTCAGTGTCTCATTCAGGTATGAACTGAGGTCCCTTCCAACTCTTTGATTTCTGTGAGTCAAATCACCAATTCTTGAAGAAACATGTGGCTTCCTCAGAAATTACTTGTGAATAAAGTACTTTGTAAACCTTAGTTTACAATATAAATGTGCATTATCATTATACTAAATATCACAGTTGATATTAGTCCTGAGACCCTCACTGTCATATTGTTGAATCCTGAAATTTCTGTGCTGATTCTGAGACCTGGACTCAGTGGTTCTCTATGTCCTTGCCTCTTGGATTGGCAGTGGCTATAGGGGAGAGGCAAAAATGGCTCACTTCCTTGAGCCGACAACTAGAGAAGCGAAAATCAGCTCCGAAGTGGAACCCATTGCTGTGTGGTCACCGTGCAACAGCCCCCAAAGAGCCTATTCAAAGAGGAGACTGCAAGTCCGTTCAACAAATGTTAAACCGTGCACAAAGCACTGTGTAAGTAAGTAAGTGAAGGTGATTCAACGTCGATTAGACACGAGGCCTCTCTCTCATGGACTTTACACATTACAAATGACATTCAATTCAACAAATATTTATTAAATACCTATTTATGCCAGGCCCTGTAATAGATACTGGAAATACAAAGAAAAAAAAACAATCTCTCTCTTTGGGGAGCTCACATTCTCCTGGAGAGGGGGACAGTACATACTTGGATAAATATATTATTCAAAACAAATAGAAAGTAAATTTAAAAATATCGGTAGAAGTAGGGAGAGAAAAGAACACTAACTACTACGGAGTAGTACCCAAGACTGACCTCCTACAGGAAGTGGCCCTTTAACTCAGCAGGCAGTTAGTGGTATGAAACCGCAGCCTAGGAGAGATATGAGGGCTGGATATATACATTTGGAAGTCATCTGGGAACTTGTGTGATCACCAAGGGAGATTGTAGGGAGAGAAGAGAAGGCCTAAGCTAGAGCCTTGGGGTTGGGAGGACACACCAAAGGACATAGATGATAATCCAGAAAAGCAGACTGAGAAGGAGCAAAAGATCAGGTCACTCTGCAGAGAGGTCAAGAAGAATGAGGACAGCGAAGACCAGCAGGCTGAGGAATGAAGGAACTGTTTGCACCCTTAGGTTAAGTGCAGTGGTGGGTCTGGAAGGTAGATTTCAAGGAGTGGAGAAGTGAGGAAACAGAAGTAACAAGCACAGACAATTTTTGCTTTGCTGTCCCGTCCGTTCTGACCTCGCCCCACTTCTGGGTGTGAAAGGGAGGAGGGGGAAGCAGCAGTGTGGCCACGGACCTGGGTCTGAATCTCAGCTTTTCCTATTACTCCCTGTGTGACCCTCACCAGTTTCTTCATCTCTAAAACGATGGGATAGAAGCTTTCATTTTCTGAATCTGTGATCTCATGAACAGGATCAACTGAGGGGTGGCTGTTTTGTTTTCTGTTTTGTTTTGTACGGATGGCAGGGCCCTGGGCATGCTTGGAAGTAGCAGGAAGACTGCGGCTGAGACTGGGGGCGACGAGGCCAGCCCCTGGAGGAGAAGGCCCAAGCCGAGGAGCTGGCTCAGGCCACCCGGCCGGAGCCGGGAGGGCCCTTGGTCACTCTCTGAAAGGAGGACGTCCAGGCAGAGCTCCGGGGAGAAGCCTCGAGCACAGACAGGCAGCAGAACAGCATGTGCCAGACAGCTCCGGGCCCGTGCACGCGCCCAGGGAAAAGCGCACCTGCTTCGGGAGAGCTCACACCTCTCTCGGCCGTCGGGGGCGGGGCCACAGCACGTCGGGGGCGGGGCCAGCCCTAGGGCTCACTCACTCTTCCCTCGCGGCCCTGAAAGCGCCAGTTCCGCTTCCGCCAGCTCTGTGGAGGCGGCGCGGGAGGTGCGCTCCCCTCTCCTTCACCCTCTTCCCCTTCCCTTGGCCGTGGAGACGCCGCGAGCCCAGTCCCGGCGAGGAGGCCGTGCCAGTGACCACCATGGCGGCGGAGTCGGTCCTGGAAGTGGTGGAGCGGTTGCAGTCGAGACTGGCCGGGAACCCTGAGCCGAAGAAGGCAAGTCTTGGGCCAGGGTCGGGGTCGGGGTCAGGGTCGGCGTTGGGGTCGGGGCAGGGGCAGGGGCCGGGGCCAGGGCCAGGGCCGGGCGAGGGGCGGTGCCGGCGGGGCGGGGCGGAGCCGGGGGCTCGAGGCCCCGCGGGGGGCGTTGGAGGAGGGGGCCGAGGCGGGGGAGCGGCGCGAGCCGCTTAACGGTCACCCAGGAACTGGCCTGGTCCGGCCGCCCGGGCAGGCGCGTGGGCTCGGCCGGGCTGGGCCCCAGGCTCCGGGAGGCTCGGCTCCCACTCGCTGCTCTCCAACAGCTCCCCACCAATAACGCCGACAGTCACTCGAACCCGCGCCCCCTTCCCGAGCGCCGCCCGGGGTCCCCCTCCACCCCCCTCCCCCTCCAGCCTCCGGCGACTCTGGGCTTAGGGATCTGAAAGTTTGTTGTGGGCGAGGGGGCGGGGCGGCTGCCCCCGGTCCAGCTCCTGGCCAGGCCCGGCCCGGCGCTCGGGGCCCCTGGCCTCCGTGCAGGCTTCGCTGGGTTCCTAGAAAGGGCGTCCCGGCCGCCGAGTCGGTGCAGGCCCAGCACGTAGGCAGCCCTGCAGCCGCCCGCCCGGCCCGCGGCGGCTGCTCCCGGTGCTGCCGGGGCTCCGGGCACGGGCCGGGAAGGACAAGTTCGGGCACCAGGAACCTGTTCCCGGTACCCCTTTGCCGACGTTGCTTTCGCCTCTGTCTGCTCTGCTCTGCTCGAATTTGTGCTGAGTCCCATTACTCTCCGTCTTGCTTCAGCGCTTTGCTTTCCCTGCCCTTTGATTTGTGAATAGTTTGTCTGGGATTCCCAAACCAAACTGCTGTAGCTTCCGTGTGTGGCCTTGAGTGACTAGAGACTTTTTTATGGCCTCCTTACTTGATAATAGGGAGCATCGACCTTTTTGTTTGCCCCATCCGTGTCACTTAAAAAAATCCTAATCTGCCGTTGGATTTTTTTTTTTAATTTCACTGTTACAGCTCCTTGGGAAGGGCCATTTTCTCTAAACCTCTCATTTTATAAATGCAGAAACCCAAGGCCCATAGCAGTATAAAACCTTCTGTCTTTTTTAGTGTTTGAATAAAAATACCAGCTTTCAGTTCCTTATGTGAACTTCATCCAAAAAGTCTTATTTTTTATTAATTACATTCTCTTTTAAATAGTAGCCACTTTTAGAGAAAAGCAGTTTTATTCTGTCAGTTTGAACTTCTACGCTGCTCTTCAGCCCCTAGAAAGATTTCCAGGATGGCACCACTTCTCTCCTTCTCTAGTAGTGTACCCTCTGTATACTAAGATGTACATCGAAATTTCTTAGTGTAAACAAATTTCCAACTTAACGAACCAAAAGTAAACTAGTGGTTAGATGTTCTTTGGAATCATAGCATGGTATTCTGGCTGGAAAAAGTTTTGGTTCCTATTGGCTTAGCAGTTTGTCTTTATATTTAGGATCTAGTGAAATTCACATTCCCCTCGGGTGCCTCAGACCTGTGTGAGCCTGCTTTCCCATTTGTCACAAACCAGGTTTTATGCATCTTTGCATGCTTGAAATAGCCTCTATATTCTGTGTACTAAACTAATTAACTCTGTTCATTCAGAATTCATTCCAAAGTAGTTCTTGAGGAAGCCATCTTATTTGGCAGTCGAATGTAGTGGAAAGAGACTGTTGAAGTGTAAGGACCTGAGTTCTAATCCCATCATTTACCTTTTTTTTTTTTTAAACGAACTCTTAGCTTTTAGGTCCTATGAAATATGGCAACCGTGTTCTTTATGTTTTACTATCTAACAGCTGGGTATGCTTAAAAATTGTTTTTAAACATTGCTTTCAGAAATTATACATTTAATAAATACTGATTGAGTCAATTCATATACTTCTAATGGGCAGAAAATTTGTTTTTTATTATCAACAGTTAAAATTCTAATGTGTGCTTATCACAGAAGACCTGAGATTTCTATGTATCTGGTAGGACAGCACTGCATGCATATTTTCAGATTTATTAATACTGATTTTTGTGGGAATGGGTGAATTCTGGTTAGCAAATTAAACATTCTTGACCGAGTTCCCCTCTCCTGACTTAACTGGCTTGGTGGGAGAAGGAATCCTCTTAATGGTGTGTGTGTGGGGTAAGTTCCACCTGTAGCTACTTCATAGACCTATAAACACCTCTGCTTCATTGATAAACTGCCTGGGTGGGCATAGGACCATCAATTGTATCCTGCCAAGTCAGACCTACTTTTTGCCATTGTCCCCTACCTCTTACTCCCATTTTGTTTTTGAGAACTACTCTGTGGTGAGGAAAAGGGAACTCCTTACCTCATTAGCATTCTAAGGATAATAGGATTTAGAGCGAAAAGGAACATCTCAGAGATTTTCCAGATGAAGTCACTGAGGCCCAGAGGGGGGAAATAATTTCCATAAGGTCACACATCAGGTAGTAAGTAGGACAGCCAGAATTCAAACTCAAGTCTAATGTCTGTACATGGCTTTAAAATCTTCAATCCATCATTCTTCAGCAAGCATTTATTAAGCACCTACTCTGTGTCTGGCACATAGGCCCCTGAGTTGGCGGTGGGAGGGTGGCACAGGGAGGGACAACAAAGACCAAAAAAGAAACAGAAAATTGTGAACTCAGCAGATATATTGTAAGAAGGGCTTACTAAACAAGAAGTACATCTGATGTATCTCTGTGTCTCTTTGTATCAGCTAACACTGGACACAGACTTTGATTTTTGTGCAGAAGAGTGAATCTGGATTAACAGATTCCCCACTCTTCTCAGTTTCATAGAGTCAGCTAGGTGGCATGGTGGATAGAGTCAGGAAGATCTGAGTTCAAATTCAGCATCAGATACTAGCAGTGTGAGCCTTGGGAAGTCACTTAACTTCTCTTTGCCTCAGTTTCCTCAACTATAAAATGGGATAATAGCACCTACTTCCCAGGGTTGTTGTTAGGATCAAATAAGATAATTGTAAAGCCCTTAACATAGGGCCTGGCACATGGTAAGCCCTATAAAAATGTTAGTTGTTGTTATTGTTATTATTATGCCATAGCAATTCAGGAGAGTGGCTATTAAGGCACAGAGATAGTTCAGTTTACATTAGTTGGGCACCTACACTGATGAAATCGTAGATCTTTGAAATACTGACATTTTGTTAACTACAAAGGTACTCCCCCAAGTAGTTATAAAAGTTTCAAGGTGGCTAAGTAGTAGTATTTTACTTACTGCTGAAAATAGATTTCAAAACCAAGACACAGATCTATAGTTTATATTCCATATTTATATCCTTAGATTATTTAGTATTAATTGTTGGCAATTTGTAATTCCCACTTTTTTCACTTAAGTGTAATAGTATACTAGACTTGGTATGTGTTCCTCAGGCAAATGTTGATATTGTTTGCCTGGAGATGGTTTTCTAAGAGACTGATTTGGCAGGTCATTAGTACTTGGACATATGTCAATGAGAAGACTCATTGATGGTCATTTAAATGGATTTATTTTAGGAAATGGAAACTGATTTTAGAAAATTATGAGAAAATTTGTGTCCCATGGTTAACTATCTCCTGAATGTTTTTCTGTTAGAATGTTGCTTACCCCTAATCTCCCCAATTTTAGCATTTGTAAGCAGAGACTTGCCTTTGAAAAGATCCTGATCATACTCATACTTAGCAAAATGTTTGTGCTGGCTTAACCTTAGGAGGGTAGTAATTACCCATGTCTAGAATTTTGCTGTGTTGTAAATGCTTATATACTCTTTGGTTGGCATTTCAATTTTGTCTGCTTTTATTTATACTTCATATTATGATATGAGAGACATGTCTTTACAATTTCTCACTTTATTTAGATTATTGTTTGTTTGTTTTCCAGGCCCTTGTCATAGTTTCTCAGGCTATATACTAAGGCTGATAGTACAGTGAACTGTTACCCAGTATGCTCAGGAAACAGGATGATCTGATTAATCTATTTTGGTTAGAAAGTTAACATAATACCTACCATAGGTGTCAATTTTCAAAGAATTATAACACATGTGCTGAACTATACTGAATATGATTAAAAAAAAACAGGTATCTGATAGTATCTCAGGGTCACCATTGTGAACATCTGTTATTATTGTACCATAACCGTGTGGCTATGCCAGTTGAAACATTCCCAGCTGACAAGATTCTGGATTGACCAGTTTTTAGTCTACTCATTTTTGGTATGTTTTTGTAGGGGAGCATATTTGTTCACTTACAGGATCTTCTGTGACCCACCCTCTTGATGACAGAAAAAAAAAAGCATACCTAGTAAGACTTTTTTTTTATAATTCTATTTTCGTACACATACCTAACTGAAAAGGAAGAGACTATGAAAAAGAGGCCCTTTTTCTTCATTGTTGGACAAAGTGGACTTGAAACTGACAAAACTCAAATTTCAACTGACCCATAAGGTTTTGTCAGAAGTACACCTCTCCCTAATTATTCGGTAGTGGGTTTTAAAAGAAGACAGTGAATATACCCCTAGCACTAGCCATCAGTCTTGTTGGCATTGCTGGGGCCCAGGAAATTTTGTTCATTAGCCATAGAGACTCTGAACTATCAAATGGTGTGATGATGTGGAATTGTTCAGTGGCATCTGTAATATGTTTTTTTATATTATTTAATTTTAAAAAATAATTTATTTATTTTTAGTTTTCAACATTTACTTCTACAAGATTTTGAGTTCCAAATTTTCTCCCCATCTGTCCCTTCCCCCCACCCCAAGATGGCATGCATTCTGAATACCCCTTTCCCTAATCTGCCCTCCCTTCTATCTCCACCCCCCTCCCCTTCCTCTTATATTTTCCTGTAGGGCAGGATAGATTTCTATTCCCCTTGCCTGTATATCTTATTTCCCAGCTGCATGTGAAAACAATTTTTAACATTTGTTTTTAAAACATTAGATTCCAAATTTTCCCCCTTCCTCCCTCCCCACCCGCCCTCATTGAGAAGGCAAGCAACTCCATACAGGTTATAGATGTATAGTCATGCAAAACACTTCCATAGTAGTCATGTACCTCTACAGTATGTTAAGAGGCCAGAGAATCTTTGCTCCATTTCCTTCCATTTGTTACTTAATATTATGGTTTATTTGCATGGTTAATATCTTTATGTTGGGGGTGGTAATTTGTCATATCTCTGTTTCCTGGAGATTTTTTAGTATATACCTGGCATTTGGGTAGATGAGATCATTCAGATCTTTTTAGTCAGTGCTGCTTTAATGGTCTTGGGAGTCACAAGTCCATAGAACCACATAGCAGCTTTAGAACTATTTACAGGTGATTTGAGGATAGGAGAGGGAAATGATTTACTCAGGGTTACCCAAGTGGTACCAGAGTCAGGATTTGAGCCCAGGATTTCTCATTCTTACTTCTGTGTTCTTTCCACTATACCATATTGTTTCCTACCTTTCAAAACATAAGATATGTCTGTGTATCTTAAGCACCAATTTTTCACTCATATTTGAATGTAAAACCATTCCCTGAGAAGACAGCACTAGTGTTCTTACTGGTTAGAACAGTCGCTTTCTTTGTTCTCTATATGAAGACATATTTTAGGTCAACACTGCCATATTTCAAAGGAAAGTGCAACGACCATAGAATTTGGGGCTCTAAGTGACTTTTCAGATCTAGTCCAGCCTGTCCTCATTTTACAGAGAAGGAAAGGGACATGTTCAAGGCTTTATTAGCTAAGGTAGTATGCCCAAAAAGCATCCCAAGTACTGAAATGAGAAGCTTTATGTCAGACTTAATGCTTAATGGTAACTAGAAAGAGACATGTTTGAAAATCAGCACATCTCGTTTTCTGTATTTAAATGTTAAAATTTTGTTCACAAATCTTTCTCAGTTACCTTTTGTACAGACTTGGAACTACAGTAGGTAAGAAAGGCAGTGGCCTAGGATATAGAGCTGAAGGGGGGCCCAGCCCTCTGTAAACACCATTCTTAATATGGTGGTGCAGCAGGTTTGGAGACAGAAGACCTGGATTTGAGTCTGGTTCTGCTGCTTATTAGCCATGAGACCTTAGGCAAGGCAGTCTGGCTTCTCTGGGCTTCAGTTTTCTCATCTATAAAATTAGGCTGTGAGGTGAGCTGAATTCTAAGGCTCCAAATACTCCAAATAGGACTGTGTATTAGAGACTTCACTCTCTGTCATTATAGTATTGATTTTGTGATGTTGTATTAGTGAAGGGTAGAAGTCTGGGATGGGAGTGTGAGGGGTAATTTTTCAACCTTGCTTAAGGCAGACAGATGCATTATCCCATAGGATGAAAGATTTCATGTGGGAAGGGACCTTAGAAATCATTTAATTCAACCCCTTCATTTTATAAAGGAGGAAGACCCAGGCCCAGAGAGGGGAAAGTGATCTGTTCAGTTAACTTAGGTAGCAAGTAGCAGCATTATAATTCTAACCCAAATCCTCTTGACTTCTCTACCACAGTGCTCTGCCTTCACTGTATAACACACAGTCCTCATGTTGTGAGTGCCTGTATAGAAGACTTTCTAAAGGAAACAGTGACCAGCATGCAGGAGGGGAAAAACTAAATAAGAGCTGGAGGAATGTGAACAGGCTGAGAATTAAGGGAGCGTTAGTCATAAAGTTGGATTTAAGTGATCAACAAAGTATCTCAATTAATTGAGTCCCAGTTATGGTGAATGTTGAGGTGAATAATAATAACTTAACTGTGTATAAGGTAATAGTTTACAAAGCACTGTCTTCCCAGGGCCCCATGAGGGAAGAAGGGTGAGAAGAAAAATAAAGAGGACTGAATTTGGTTCTCCCTACTACTCAGTCATCTTATATATCCATTATTAACAGAAAAATTCTAATAATGGCTAATGAAATTTCAGCAGGAAACTACTCTTTGCCTGTGCCTACCTCCCTTATTTTGAAAAAAATAGCCTGTAGAGAATGACTGCTTCCTGGAGGTACAGTGCCATTTTTCTCAGAGTTCTTCCTCTTCCTTTTTTCCCCTGCTGCCAGGCCTATGTGGCATTTTTCTGTAATTGATGTTGTCTTGATCTTTTAACAAGTCTGGGGCAAAATACTAAATGTCAGTAGAGATGATGGTTCTTTCCAATGTATTCTGTAGCATTGTTATTTCAGGAAAGGAGGTTTTCATGTGTCCCAGTGAATCAGATTAAAATCGTAACTGTAATTTTTCTTGTCTCTGTAGCTACTAAAACATCTGAAGAGACTCTCAGATTTACCTATCACAGTGGACATTCTTGCGGTAAGACAGCCTTAACAACCTTAAATCTTCACATAAAAATAATAGAAGAACCTACCTGATGAGAGAGTATTGATAGATACCGACAGTAAACTTGAAAGCTGGGACTAAGTCATACTCCACTTCTGTATTTCCTGGCACCTACTGCATTGTCTTGCATGCAACGGGCACTTGAAAAAAGCTTGTTGAATTGAAAATAAAATAAAAGCTTTAATAGCTTTAATATGATAAAGTACTTTACATATATTTTCATTTGATCCTCATAGCAAGTAGAGCAGTGATGGTATTAGTGTGTCCATTTTATAGAAGAGGAAAGAAATTCAAAGAAATGAGAGAACTTTCCCAAAACTTTATACCTTCATTTGACACTCATTCAGCAAACATTTATTAGTGCCTGTTGAATACTTTAGAACTTTTCAGGGTTCTAGGAGAGACAATAGTCCTTGATATGATCCATAGAGAACACATAGTCTTACATGATAGAGACACTAGAGACTGTTGGGGGATGGGGGAGAGTGTAAATGTGATAGTAAATGACAAACCTTGGACTTGGAACACTAGTCTTTCTAATACATAAGATCAGTTAGACTTTTCCTTTCAAGTTCACTGTGGTCCTTTTGAAAAGCCTTTCTAGCACTGCGTTAAATGTTATCCTTCACCATAGAATAGAGTTTTGCTACTCTCTGTGATCAGAGATTTTAGGTTAAGAAATTAAATATTAAAGGAATTTGTAGAATGAGTTTTTGATAGGTAGAAGTGTTTGGTCAACAGATGGTGTGGTTTTTACCTCAGAGAGTTTGAGGCCTTTGAATCTGGTGTAAATTGGGTTGAATCCTCTTTGCTGGTTTCTCCATATATTTTACAGGAAACAGGTGTCGGGAAAACAGTGAATGGCTTGCGGAAACATGAGCAAGTAGGAGGCTTTGCCAAGGACTTAGTGGCCCGCTGGAAGAAGTTAGTCCCTGTTACTCAGGAGGTTGAAAGGTAAGATGTTCTTTACCCATACTGCTTCATGGCTGATTCTGGTGCCCAAGAGTCACTGTGGAAAGGCTCATCGGGTCATAGATTTACAGCTGACAGGAACCTTAGAGGCCACCTGATATATACTTGTTGGATAGAATTGGCCCTAGTGCAACCCCCTTATTTTTACAGAAGAGAACACTGAGGCCAAGAGGCCCCAGTGACTTGCCTAAGTCTCAGGTGTAATAGGTACTCAAGGCAGAACTCGCCCTATGTCCTCTGATTCCAAATCCAGCACTCTCTTTTCCATCTTCTTTTTTCCCTTCTTCTTTGCTTCCTTGTTCCTAGTCCTGATGTGAACCCCACAGTGGTTCAGGCAGTCAGATCTGAGAAGAATGGCAACTGTCCTGATCCTGGGCCTTGGAAGCCCTTTTCTGTCTCCTTTCCCAAGCATGGATTCATAGAGAGGCAGTGGTATTAGGAATAGAAAGCCTGTTAGTAATTGGCCTTGTTTGAGATTTTGGGGTGGGTGTGATTTAGGGTAGGCAGATAAATTAGAGCTGAGATTTCGACGGTTAACTTGACTAGAGAATAACATGTGCATGGAGGCTTGGGTGCTCATGAAGATTCCCATTGGAAGGAAGCCGTTTGAGTTCTCTCTGTTGTGTTTCAGCCTTACCCATCACACCCGCACCTGTCTTCTGTCAGTCCTCACTGAGTGTCATCATCTCTTGTGTCTCCTATTTTCCTCAAGTGCTCCGTTCCCCGCCCTTATTACTAGCGATAGGATTTTTTTTCCAGATAGATATGCTTATGTCACTTAGAGCCTTTATGGACTTTGGGTCGCTGTCAGCTCCTTGTCCCTGTTCTCTACACAGGAGATACTTGATGAATGTTAATGAAATGATTTTTTTACCTTTTATGTTTTGTTTAGGAATATTGAGCCTGAGGAGCAAGACCTCGAGAGAAGTATCTCTAGAAAACGTCCCCGAGATGTTTTTCCCAAGGAGGAGGAAATGGAGGTGGACTGTCGGGAAAGCTGGAAGGCTTCTTGTAGCCAGCCACGCAGTCCTGACTGGCGGGAGAAAAAGCACCGACAGCTCTCCGAGTTGGAGAGAATGCCCAAGGCCTCACACAGTGCTGAGCCAAGAGATGAGAGAAAGCGGTGGAACAAAACCTCCCCATTCTGTGCCTCGGATCATGAGTTATCAGACAGTAGTCATGTCCACTCACCTCAGCCTTGCACAAGCCCTCAGCAGTTTTCCATGGACTATGATGAACCCCCGGAAGAGGAGGGAGAGCGGCAGGTGTCACATCGGAAGGCCGGCAAAGGCCACAGTCACGTCTCTCAGGACCGAGGGTCAAATAGCCAAGAGAGACGCTTGGGTGAACCCCAGGACGGAGTCTCTGTGGGTCGGAGCAAAGAGCACAAGACTTCCCAGAAGGAGAAGCATCGATTGGATACAAAGGAGAAGATCTTCAGTGTGGGTCGAGAAAAAGTGTCTAAGGCTGCTTCTCGAGAAGAGGGCCGAAGGTCTCCCTCCGGAGCTGGCCCCAAGGAGAAGCAGACGTCTTCTGGTGCTGCCAAGAGAGAGAGGGACAAGGAAAGCAGCAGCAGCAGGAAGAAGCTTTTGCCTCCTTTGGAGGTAGCTTCTGTCAACCACATGAAAAAAACAAAGCACAAAGAAGCACAGAAATCCACGTTGGAAAAGGCCAAACTGAGTGTGGATAGCTTTGATGGAGGAAGATGGGATGGAGAACTTTCTCCCAAGCCAAAAGAGAAAGGGGGCTCAAACAGCTTAAAGACCCGGGAAGGGAAATCCAAAGCCTCTAACTCGGACAGAAAACCAGTGAGCCACTTTGCAGGGGCTGGGGAGACAGATGTGGATGATGACTATGAACAGCCCACCATGTCTTTTGAATCATACCTCAGCTATGACCAGCCCCAGCGGAAAAAGAAGAAGGTTGTTAAAACCACAACTGGGATGCGTGGAGAGAAAAGTCACAGTAAGCAGAACGGTTCCAAAGCTGATCATAAACACTCTAATAACACTGTTCAGAAACTCCCTAAGATGAATGAGAGCAAGGCAGAAAAGCAGCATTCTGGAGCCAGCTCTGCCAAACTGAAAAAGGTAAGAAGGGGTCGTGTCTCCCCAGCCTGATGTCTGCTGGTTGCCAGAGCTTCCTACTCCAAGGCTTTAGAGACTCATGGGTGTGGTTCGGAGATGTTAGTCTTCCTCCTTATCAGTGTTGCTTGTGCTGGGGCCCAGGTGGATTTTATGGAGGAGTCACTTGTTTCACTTAGTGTAGGGTAATGATTGTCCTGCTGCAGTGCTCTGGAAGAGGGAATGAATTGAAGGCATTGGGCATGTGCTTACTCAGCCATTTATTTACTTAGGAAAGAAGGAACCTCAGCCAATGAATGTTCAGATTGGGCCTTAGAAAAGAAAACTGGTTGTGACGGAAAGTGAGGTAGGGGGTGGAGGAGAACATATCTTTGACTGAAATGACTGACACTCTCATTCTGCAGGTCTCCACTGATGCGACCCCAACATTACCGGACATCCCCTTGCCTACCATTCAGGCCAATTATCGTCCACTTCCTTCTCTTGAACTGATTCCCTCCTTTCAGCCAAAGAGGAAAGGTAGGTTCCCTCTGTGGGGATGGGGAGGGTTGCTTCAGTATGGAGAAAGACAGGGATGAGAGTTGGGACCATCTCTGACTTGCTGTTTTCTGAAAGAAGCTTTAGCAGAAGCCTTAGATGAACTTCTGCAAAGCTGAAGGTACTTCTTGGCTGCTTCATTTTCTCTTCCAGTGGCTCCCAGAATCACTTCAGAATCTGAGATTTGGAAGGGACCTTAGCATTAATTTAGTCCCGGCTTGACATGAAAAGAACTCCCCCCACAGCAGACCCAACAAGTGGTCTCCAGTCTTTGCTCAGAGACCTCCAGGGAGGGAGAACCCGCCTGAAGCAGCCCAGTCCCATTTTGGAGAGTTCTAATTGTGAGGGATGTTCTTCCTGACATCCAGCCTCTTCAAGATTCTCTGTAGTGAAGCCAGTTGTGTCTAATGGAGCCCAAAAGAACAAACCTCCCCAGTCCCTCCTCCATGTGACAGCCCTCCAAAGACTTGAAGACATACTACTGTCCTGTTCCCTTTGACTTTTCTCTTCTCCAGCATAAATGAAGAGCATTATAGCTTTTCTGACAGTAACTAGTGCTTTGATTTTTAGTGTCTTTGCCTGCCAGCTCTCCCATCTCCTTTCAAAAGGTCTTTCAGTGTGCTGGGGGCAGGGAGGTTTCCATATTAGAGTAAAAATCAGTATTTTAACTTGACAGTTTTGTTGGACAGGTATGATTTGGCAAAGCAACTGTACTTGTTTTGGATGTTTGGGGGTGTGGGGTGGGGAGAACGTGGTGATTTGAGTTATGGTAGTAGGTCTTTTCTAGCATCCAGGATTAATTTATTACTGAGGTATAAACAAATATCAGATTAAGTAGTCTTCCTTGATCTGAGATCCTGCTGCTCCCTAGAAGAGCAGGAGGCCATTGGATGCAAACCCCGGGCTGCTAGGGGCTACTTTTTATGATGGTTACTACACTTGTCATTAATGGTTGGCTAGGGCTGGTCTGAACAAAGATGGTTGCACTTTTCCAGTGATGCAACTCAGTGGAGGGTTGATCTGTATTTTTGTGAGTGACATATTTTCAAAGGGAGCTTTTTGAGAGAAATTTAGTTTTATATTCTCTTCTTTTCTATAGCAGTCTCCTCACCCCATGAAGACGAGGAAGCTGGATTTACTGGACGCAGGATGAATTCAAAGATGCAAGTCTATTCCGGTTCCAAGTGTGCCTACCTACCGAAGATGATGTCCTTGCACCAGCAGTGCATCAGAGTCCTCAATAATAACATAGACTGTGAGTAAACTTGATTCAGCCTTGGGTGTTGTCTGTGATGGAGCCCATCTCTAAGCAGGAGGCTTTGTGTTTATGGCTGGGCCTTTTTTCACTCTGTTCCTTACATTTGGGATGTTCTTCTCTTCTCTTCTGTCCCCTCCCCTGCTCCTGCCCCACCCAAAGTGAGTTCAGTTTCTCCTCGTCCTCCCACGTCCCAGTCCAGTGCTAGGGGAAGCTTTCCCTGATCCTCTTCTCTCCCTTCTCAACCTCTGTCCCCAAATTGGAAGGGATTTCTTATTCATTTGGTTTCCTTATCACTTTATATTCTTATTGTATTATAGTTAGGTGTATATGTCTTATCTCCTTGTTGAAGGCAAGGGCTCTCTTATTTATGGTTGCATTTCTCCCGGCCTCAGGTATGGAACTTTGCATATAATATGTGTTCACCTCATTCCTGGGTTTTTTTTCCCTCTTTTGTAGCCATCTATGAAGTTGGGGGTGTTCCCTATTCTGTGCTTGAACCAGTTTTGGAAAGATGTACTCCTGAGCAACTCTATAGAATCGAGGAGTGCAACCACGTGAGTGTCTTCTTTAGGCAGCGGGGTGGACCAGGGAGGCACATCTTCCGTGCTTTTTCCTTCCCTGAGTAATGGCTTTGTCTCCCAGTATCTGCTGTTTCTTTAGGCCATGTAGGGTTCAGCAGGCACTTGCTATTTTCTCTGATCCCTGGCTTGGCTCAGGGGCTTCAAGCGAGCATGTGTTCAACACCTGCTCCTGTCATTTTCAGTAAGCCTCTGGGGCCAGAATCTAGGTGGGATTCAGAGGGAGGAAAAACATGCTAACTACTAGCTCTCCTGGCACCCTTGGGCTTGCCTAGTTACAAAGGTCAAGGGAGCATTCTGCCACTTGGCAGAACCCCTGGGAGGAAGGGAAGCAGCAGGGGAGCTTGACATCCAGGTACATTGTGGTTATTGGAAAGAATGATATAGGTCAGATCCAGACCTGGCCAAATTATTTTGCCATCAAGCAGATTTTACTTATGATCATTTTAGAACATAGTCTTTTTTTTTTTTCTTTTTTTTTTTTGCATTAACTGTTTCGCTTTAAAGAGGATGAGTGAAGTGCCTTTTAAAACATTTTCCTCCATAGCACTGAAAGTCAGAATAGAATACAGCTGACATTGAGGCTTTGCTGACGTGGTTCTCGTATCTGTCTTTGCCTCTTTGCAGTTATCTTGATTCATTAGCAGAAGCAGAGCTTCTGTGTCTTCTGGAGCCCCGAGCCTCATAGTGATTATTTGTAAGGTCCCAAGGGTAGAGGCTGGGTTGTGTTCTTTGTGCTGAGAGCAGTGGAGAAAACAGACTAAAGATGGGGTGGGGTTGAAAGAACACCCAGACTGGGAGTCTGGCTTGACTGCACACTATTCTTGTGTCTTTGGGCAAGTCATTGAACTTTGGGCGTCTGGTTTCTTTTCTGCAAATTGAGAACTTAATTTGCATTTAGCGTATGTACAGAGCACTGTTAGGTCCTGGGAGAAATGGAAAAATTAGACAAGGCAGTCCTGTCTTCATGGAATTTAAGTAAAGGGAGGAGGGAAGGAAATAAACATTTATTAAGTACCTACTATGCCAGGTACTGTGCTAAACACTTTATCCTCACAACAGTCTTGGGAGGTAGGTGCTATTATTATCATCCCTATTTTCCAGTTGAAGAAACTAAAGCAAGCAAGTTAAGTGACTTGTCCCGATTTTGGGGGGGGGCACCACCACCAATGATAATTGTGATATACAGCTTACATGATAAGCATGTTGGATGTAACTAGTACCATTTGAATTCTGAGAGGGATTCTAGTCCTTACCAACTGGGGATCAAAGGAGAGAATCCTTGCATTGCTTTACCTAGATAGTTGTGAGAATCAAAATTATAGCATATAATAACACTTCAACTTCAAGCATTTATTAAGCACCTGCTATATGCAGAGGGGCTATAGCTGCAAAGATAAAAGCAAGATTCATCTTTGGCCTCCAGGAGTCTCGATTTCTGGGGAGAGGAAAAGGTGGGAGTGGAGGGGGACAGTATATGTACAGCTAAGGAGATAGAAAATGTATACAAGCCAATCTGTGGGCTGAGTAGTAAAGTACTGGGGCAGCTAGGTGGTGCAGCGGATAGAGCACTGGCCCGCGAGTCAGGAGGACCTGAGTTCAAATCCGGCCTCAGACCCTTGAACGCTTCCTAGCTGTGTGACCCTGGGCAAGTCGCTGAACCCCACTGCCTAGCCAAAAAAAAAAAAGAAGAAGGATGAGGATTGAGTAGTAAAGTACTGAGAACTAGGAGAGGAGGGGAGGAGGCAGGCGATGGAGGGTCATGTAAGGGGCTGATATGGCTGGAGCACCGAGTGCATGTGGCTGAGTGACAGGTTGGAGCCAGATTGTGAAGGGTTTTGAATGCTAAACAGGAGGTGATAGGGACCAAAACTTTGTGGACTAGAGTGCCTTACAGAGTATGTGAGGTGCCGGGACAGATACTTGTGTGTCTCTTTTGTGCCACAGCTGTAATATGAGCAGAGTTCTTAGCTGGGGGAAAAATTTTAAACTTACATACTGCCACACTTGTCAGAGAAGTGTTTGAAATAATCTGTCTTGAGAAAAAAAGGTTTCTAAAAGTCATTTTACTTTGGCTTCAGGTATTAACTGAAGAGACCGATCAGCTGTGGAAAATTCACTGCCATCGAGACTTTAAGAGAGAGAGACCCGAGGAGTTTGAGTCCTGGAGGGAGATGTATCTTCGGCTCCAGGATGCTCGGGAGCAGCGACTGCTCCTCTTGACGGAGAACATTCGGTCAGCGCACGCCAACAAACCCAAAGGTAAAGAGGGGAGGGGATGGGGCTGGAGGTTTGGTCAGGAGCTTTGAGGGGCTGCCTAGTCATCTGGCCTTGGGTCGGGGTCAGGCCTGTCCACAGATTCTGGTGCCTCCCACGTGGTGGGTGCTGGCAGCAAAGGGAGCTTTTCAGAGTTGGTAATTCATTCATAAGCTAGTGTCTTCCAGTGTCTTAGGACCTCAGTCTAAGGGTGAAAGTTGAAGAGAAGTCAGATTTCAGCTCAATATAAGGAAAAACTCCCCAACAGTGAGAGCCATCCAAATGTTAGGTGTGCCGTCTTGGGGGAGGTAGCAAGACCCCCTTTACTTGGACTCTCCAAGTGAAAGAAGTAGCAGAAGTGGGATGGCCACGTGCAAGGGAAGCTTCCCCTAGTCCAGGAGTGACTCGTCTGCTTCCCTGTAGGTCGACAAGCAAAGATGGCCTTTGTCAACTCTGTGGCCAAGCCACCTCGTGATGTCAGAAGACGACAGGAGAAATTTGGTACAGGAGGAGCAGCTGTTCCGGAAAAGATCAAGTAAGATCCTTTTCAGTTGTGATTCCCACCCTGCTCTAGTGAGTAGCCACTCAGTGTAGGGAATTGCACTACACGTGCAGCCTGGGCACCAGAAGGGAGGGAGCAGGTCACCTTTCCTCCCTGGGTATCTCCTTGTCTCCAGAATGGGGATAGTGTTTCTCTGCTGACTTCCCCAGGAAAATTGAGGAAAAGCAGCTTCAGAAAGTCAAAGTGCTGTCTGGGTGTCTGAGTGACACCCAGAGGATCTTCACCAGATCCCAGTGAGCTAGAAAGAGATGATCTGTGTGCTTATGGCCAAGGTTCTAAACATGGAAAATGGAGCAGACAGGAGAGGGCCATCTTTGAGCACTCCTGGCAGTCCTTGGCTCTGTGCTCTCATTCAGCTGCTGGGCCTTCTCTTGTAGGATCAAACCTGCCCCGTACACCTCCAGCAGCAGCTACACCTACAGCAGCAGTAGCAGCAGCAGCGGCGGCGGCAGTTACAGCAATGCCGAGGAAGGACAGCCGTATGATGGCCCAAGCACCAGCAGCGCCCACTCTGCCTCAGCGGTCAGCAGCACAGTGTCTTATGATCCTAGGAAACCACCTGTAAAAAGTGAGTTACAGCAGGGGCATAAGGGAAATGTTGACCCCCTTATCTTTTCTGCCGAATGTCATGTGATGGACACTTGGAGGGGTGGAGCTGGTGGTCCTCAGCACTCAGTGGATGTGTCATTTAAAGCTGAGCCTCATTTTCTTCATCACTTGGAGAAGACGACCCCTCAGGTCCCTCCCAGCTTTAAATCTTAAAAAGATCAGGCTAATTGGGAACCACATTCTTTCAATATTCTTCACTTCAGCCGCTAGAGGGCAGCTCAATCCTACCCACTTCGTGCCTTGACCTGTGATAGAATCTATCTGCTAACTCGACGAATTATCCAATTATTCTCCTATATAATCATAGATTTAGAGCTGAAAAGGACTTTAGAGGCCGTGTCATCTTATCCTGTCATTTGACAGGTGAAGAAAACAGGCCTGCACTCAGCTACACAGGTAGTTAGTGGTAGAGCTGGCTCTAAGTGGGTGGTCATATCCTGGCACCACATGGTGACCAGCAGATTTGGGTCTTTGGGTTTTGATTCCTACAGGTCCTCACTGAATTTTCTCTATTCGTGTCTTTCATAGGCTTTTATGATCATAGAATGTTGTAATTAGAAGGGACCATAAAGGTCCCTGGATGAAGACAGTGCTTTGGCATTTAAAGCAATAGTGGTTTAATTTCTCTTTTTAAATGTTAGATCTTCCTGAGATATTAGGGGTTTTTATAAAAGGGTCACATCAGTGTTGCTGGATTTGGGTAAAGCGAGAAGAAGATGGTTAAAGCCCGGGAGCTGGGCTCACAGTTCCAGGGTTCATTAGCCAAGTCACAAAACAGGCAACGGTGGGAGAGGAAAGTCAAGTCAAAGTCAAGATCTCAGAACTTCATAGAGAAGAGTTGATCATGAAAGACCCAGGGTGATTTGATCCTGAGGTTTTTTCCCCTTTTGTTTATTAAGAAAAACAGCATAATCTACTTGAAGAAGCTTTGAGATGAGGTCTGGATGCCAGGCTTGGGTCTCTGGTGCTACTTAGTTCTTGCTTGGTGATGATCTTGAGCAAGGTAGCTCAGTTCTCAGGGGCTTCCTCATGTATTTCAGGCAGGGAGGGGCTGAGGGATGGACGGAGTGGTGTGGATTATGAAGGTCCATTTTCAGCACTGAGGTTCTAAGCCCTAAGGACCCTTCAAGGTCTGTAGTTGTTGTATAGGTGGTTTGTTTAACAGTGAGATTCTGGGAATAGTACCTGAGGGGGCCCCCCCACCCCCAGCCATGGTCATAAACGTGCTTGGCAAATTGGGGAGTGAGAGATGGACGTCTTTAGTGGTCAGGCCTGACTTTCTTTGTCCTCTGTTGTAGAAATTGCCCCGATGATGGCCAAGACAATCAAGGCATTCAAGAACAGATTCTCCCGGAGATAAAACCTTCCCCTGAAGATGGGAAAGGAGGAGGGTGAGGAGGGAGGGGAGGAGGGAGAGTGAAGCTCACAGAGGAGTCTAGGATATTTTGCTCCATGGAGCCAGTCTCTACTACATGCATCTCCAAAACCTGCCCAAGGATTGACGGAACTGTTTCTCCAGGTTTAGTGCCTGTAAACTACCTGCACACAGCCCCTGCCTCCCTGCCCAGAGAGCACTTGAGACTTTATAAGGAAAGATGTGAAGCCTTGGATCTCCCGAGGATTTTAAGGTCAATTCAACCTTGTTAGCAAACCTCTTTGTAAACTGCGAAAAATAGTTTTAATTAATAAATATTTCCCCAGATTGTATTTATAATACACCCAGTATTTTCCTCCTTTCTCTCTTTCTCTTTCTCTCTCTGTCTCTGTTTCTGACACACACACCCACCCACACCCCCTTTATGTTGTTTTAGGTTGCTTTCTTTCCTAGCATTAGGATACGATGCAAGTCCACTCAAGGCCAGAAGATCCCCTGAACTCAGCCCAGCCACCACCTCTTCTTGGTGGGGGGGGGAAGCTGTTCCAAAGGGAAGACTGGCTTCCCCACCACCCCTTAAGGAGCCTCCATGGTGCCTGTTGTGTGTATTGGCACAGCCTTGGGAGTCCTGGGATGTTCCCTTACAGGGCAGTTTGTCTTTCCCTGGATAGCACTAGGATCTTGAAAACTGTTAATGTGTTCTTGTTTGTTAACCCCAGGTGGGAGATTTTCCTGGTGTTACTTTTCACTTCCTGTACAGATGCTTATCTTGCGTTCTCACTTACTGTTGTCATCCAATGATATTTATTAAGGCGCTTATTTGGAAAAGTGAACGAGTCTTTCCTTAGCCCTCTTGATCTGTCCTGTTGTGCTTTATTTGAGTATTAGTGCAAGAGACACATCCTGGGGGAGAAACCTCGATTTGCACAGCCTGCCCCTTTCCACTCTTCCATCCCCCCCCCCCACAAGCAATTTCAGAATTTTCCATTTCTGCCTCAAACAGTTTTAAAAGATTTTTTTCTTTTCATTCTTTCTCCCTGCTCAAGGGTGGAAACAGGCAGCTACATGTTTCCAGATTTCATATAGTCCAGGAAAAGATTTCTTGCTTTTTAAAGTTAGGCACTTTAATCTTTTTGCTCCCTGTGAATTACTGCTGGAAGCGAATGGTTTTAAAAGAGAGTAGTGTGTTCGGAGGGTTTAAAAAGAACATGGTAAGATCATGTGTTAGAAGAGCACAGCAGCTTTTAGGACTTTCTAGAAATTCGTATAGCTCATGGTCACACATACAGCATGAGCCTCTTGCTTTTGGAGGGAACAATTTGATGAGCGAGGGACCTCTGCTACCCATTTGTGAGGAAACTAAAAGGAATGTGGCACCAGGTGCCATGAGTGGCTTCTGTATTTCTGAACAGACGTTCTGGCCATAGACGCTTAATGGTGAAGGAGGAGTGGAGAAATCAGGGACTCTGAGGCAGAGCAGGGCAGGGAGGCTGCGCCCCAGTGCCACCTAGGAGTTATACATGCAAACAGGAACTCTTCAGCTACAAGCAGCACCCAGATCAGACGGAGGAACCAGACACAGACACACTTCGTGTAGAACCTTACTCTGCCTCCTCCCCACCCCCACCCCCACTTATGCTGAGGGGGGAACCTGGCCAAGCCAACGGGATTAGTCAATTCAAGCATCTCCAGCTAGCCACATGCCACACCCTGGGAAGGCTGCAGGGCTGGGACCCTTTCCAAAGCACTTGAAAACACCCTGGAAAGCCACCGTTATTTCTGGTTTGGAGGTTCCAGAGACGTGAGCCTTGGGTCAAGGTGTGGGGCTCTGTGTCACGTGCCTCTCAACCATACTGGTAGTGACTGTGTCAGATACTCTTGGGTCCCTCCTTCTGGGTTTCGATGACGCTGTTTTTGCTTCACACTTCCCTTCCCCATCTCGTTTATCAGGCACAGCCTTTGGAAGATGGGGATTAGCCTGGAGACTACAGAGGCTCAATAGGTCACCCTTAGTGGCCGCCATCCTTAGTCTGTTTTACACTGTGTGTTTGGGGATTTTACCACTGATGCCAGAGATCCAGTTGGGTCTGTTCCCTTATCAGTGGCTTTGAGACAGGGAAGGAATTAAAGGAATTCATTTGTATGTTGGATCCCTCCAATATCTATCTACTCCCATTTGTCCCATTCTAACAGGCTTCCAGTTAGCCCTGTTCGCCACTGGGCCATCCTGCCTCTCCTGAGTGTTTCAGACTCAGGAATAGATAGATGCCTGGGTGGAAGGGGAGGGAGACGAGGTATAAACAGCCTCCTCTGCTAATGGTGAAAAACAATGTCAGTTGTCTTGGCCTTTCTGATCCTTTACTTGTGCAATTTCAAATGTTCTGTGCTACACTACGTGCAGACCACCAAACTAATCCTTTGTGATTTTTGGTGAGCGTGATGAGTGGTTTCTTGGGGGCTTTGGTTTTTGTTTTGGGGTGGGAGGGAAGGGAGTCAGGTGTTGGCCTGCTCTGCATTTGTATTTTGGTCCCCAGATGTAAATAGAATTTTCTATGTTACTTTTTTGTGGTAACTACCAAGATGAATATTTTAATTAGATAAGTTATATGAAAAGGAACAAAAATTCCATGTCTCAATAAAAAGAAAATACTGGATATTGGCATGTTTCTTCTTTCCTCTTTGTCACAATTCAGCAAAAAATTTTTTATCAAGTATAATGAAGTTTGTGAGGTTCCCAACATATTGGCTTGGACCCTTTGTAGATGAATTTTAGGAGAATATCAGCAAGAGTTGCACAGGATGAGAAAGGCACTGGTGGATTATCTGCTCTGTGAGAGACTACTCACATCTGATGAAAGCTCCCTGCCCCCAGGAGCTCTGGGGGTGGGTAGGAAACATGACAAAACTATAATGCATTGTGAGTGCATTAGAGGGACAAAACAAGAGGAAAATTTTGAGTGTGTGTGTGATCACTGACTTGGTAGAGAAGGCTGCACAGAAAAGGTGGAGTTAGAAATGCACTGAGAAGGCAGAGGGTGGCGGCAAAAGGGATGCAGAGGATAGGGCACGTGGGAAAGGTACTGTGAAGGAAGACTTAAGAGGACTTGGAAACTGAATGGATGTGAAAAGTGAGAAAACATGGTGGTGTTACTGAGAGAAATAGTGAAATTAGGAAGAGAAGCAGACTCAGGAATGTGGGGAGGGAAAGGTGGATGTGTTCTGACCTCAGATGTCAGGAGCAGAGGAGACAGGGATGAGACTGGTCTGTGTAGATCTAGGTGCAAAGGGGAGACTGGATAGAGGGGCTAACCCATGAAGAAATGCTGCATCAAGGGAAGAAGAGAAGGGGCAGAATCTAACAAGATCACTTTAAATCTTGAGAAGTCCTCCACGGCTTTGGGTGGGGACAATTCATATAAAGAAGATGTCAGAGTACAAAGCAGTTCTTAAAACTGCCTGGGGTCCTAGGAATAGAGAAACAGAGGATACACCAGACACACATAAAGATGAGTGTTGGACCAGCCTATAGAAAACAAAAGCTTGGGGAAAGAAGACAAGGACTCAGTGGAAAAACTGGTTGGCAGTTTGATGGAAAAGGGAATTAAACTCACATCTTACACCACAT
The DNA here is from genome assembly GCF_900497805.2 of Vombatus ursinus. Classification (NCBI taxonomy): domain Eukaryota; kingdom Metazoa; phylum Chordata; class Mammalia; order Diprotodontia; family Vombatidae; genus Vombatus; species Vombatus ursinus. Next base: position 1,611,635 of record NW_020954637.1, on the reverse strand, counting down.
ACTTCAGTGAATTCCAGATAGATGAAATGTTTAAACATAACCCCTTCAAAAATATGGAAGAAAATAAAACATTTTCTTAGTTGTGAAGGGGAGATAGAGTTTTTTTTTTTAATTCAACAAATAATTACTAAGGACAAGATAGATGTACTTGACTGAAAAAAATTTCAAAAAAAAAACATTGGGAAAATTTTATGGTAAATACAACAAAAACTTGACACTTAAAATGTAAGTAACTTAAAAACCCAGAGTGGTCATTCCCAGTCTACAATAGATAAGTGGTTAAAGGACATAAATGGCAATTTTGAAGAGGACAAATTAGTAGTCCCCTGAAAAAATACTCAGCCTCATGAACTGGAAGAGTCAAATAAAAACTTTGAGGCACTACACCCCCATCAAATGGGCAAAAATCAAAAGCAATGAAACCCAATGCCAGTAGGGTTGTAGAAGAACATTGCTTGGTAGACTTGCAAACTCATAGAATCATTTTGAAGGGCCACCTGGCAATACAGAGCAAAATATTTAAATAGTTTTACACTAATTATAGGTATGTATATATCTTATGTGAGATACATAGTTATATATATGCATGTGTGTGAATATATATATATATATATATATAAAACTACATGTAGTTATATATACATGTAATTCTATAATATACTTATGTAAAACTAGGCATAGCCTTTGACCCAGTAATTCCATTGTTGGGAATATTCTTCGAAAGTCTTATTAAAAACAAAGAAAAAAAGCTATCAATTCAAAGAATTTCATAACATCATAATATGAAATTGCAAAAAAGCCCAAAACAAGGTAGTAGTTAAATTGTGGCATATTAATGTAACAATATTATAATGGAATTCAAACTGACAAGTATAAAGAATACAAGGAAAACTGAAAACACCTTTATGAAATAAGGCAAAGAGAAGAAAAAACAACCAGAAGAATGATGTTTCATGCTATGACCATATAAGGCCAAGGGAATGAGAATGAATGGATAGAGTCCTAATGGGGCTGGCATCACTAGGTAGCAAGCACAGTATTTGAATGACCTGAGTTTGAATCTTGCTTCAGACACTTAACTTCCTGTATCACTCTGTGCCAGTTACTTAATCTTTCCTCATCTGTAAAAATGGAGTTAGGCCTGCTTCTAAGGTCTCTTCTAACTGTAAACCTATCAGCTTATGACTCAGTTTTGTTCTGAAATGTGATGTTAAACTCTGCCCTGGTCAGATGACATCTGGAGTATTGTGTTTCATTCTGGGCTGTCTATTTTACTAAGTTACACTGACACACAGGAACCTAAGCTATAGGAGCTGCTGAAATAAGGGAACGATTTAGCTTGGAGAAGACCCAAAGATGCCCTTCAAACATCAGAAAGAATGTCTTATGGAGAAAGGATTGGATTTACTGCTTGAGGTCAGATTAGAAAAGTGACTGCTCACCCTCCTAGAGCTAGGAACGGCTAAAATTTGAACTTAGGTTTGGTAAGAACCTAAAGTTGCCTTCTGACTTGGAAGCTGATGTGTTTTCTACTACCCCACACTGATTCTCAATTAGGAAAACAGTGAATAATTAACTAAAAACCTAGTGCATTTACTGTGCAGTAAGAATTACTTTAAGATCTCATTAAATGACCATGTATTAAGCACCACAAGAAGAAGCATGCCCTAATGGATAAAGAACAGGCTGTAGACTTGGGAGAATCTATGTCCTGCCTCTAACACCATATTGGCTGTGCCCTTAAGCAAGTTGCCCTTTGAATAGTTCCCAGGGAGGCAGAGCAGGTGGGGGTCTCTTGAGGGAGTTTCCTGGGTGCCAGTTCTCTACATCAACAAAATCACGGGGGAGGGGGGCAGTCCCTAATACACCTTTGTTCCTAAAAGCCAAGTGTCCTTGACAAGAAATGCTGGAGGTCTGAATGCATGAAAGATATGATCACTCTCTGTGGGGAGGGGAAATTAACAAAAGTTTGAACTCTTAATTTTTAGATATTTAAATTTTTTTTTTAAGGCAATTGGGGTTAAGTGACTTGTCCAGGGTCACATAGCTAGTGTCAAGTGTTTGGTGTGAGGCAGGATTTGAATTCAGGTCTCCTGACTTCAGGGCTGGTGCTCTATCCACTGTGCCACCTAGCTGCTCCTAGATACTTAATTTTTAAGGCTGAATGATCATTTAGTGTTGGAGTGTTAAAGCATTTTAAGTGCTTTTATTGAAAATACGTGTTTAATTTATACCAGGAATGCAGGGCTAGTCCAGTATTAAGAAAGCTATCAGCATAATTAATTTTGTTATCAGTTATGCTGATAGCTTTCTTCATCTATTGATATAATCCCTTTGACAAGATATAACACTCATTCCTATTAAAAACACTAGAAAGCATAGGAATCAATGGAGCCTCCTTTCTCATATATATAAGGAACGGAGCGAGATTTATGAAAATTAGAGTCATTCTCCAGTTGATAAATGGTCAAAGGATATGAAGAGGCAGTTTTCAGAAGAAGAAATCAAAGCTCTCAATAGTCACATGAAAAAATGCTCTAAATCACTACTGATTAGAGAAATACAAATTAAAACAACTCCGAGATACTACTTCCTACCTGTCAGATTGGCTAATACAACAGAAAAGGAAAATGACAAATGCTGGAGTGGATGTGGAAAAATTAGGACACTAATACACTGTTTAGTGGAGCTGTGAACTTGACCAAATCACTCTGGAGAACAATATGGAACTATGTCCAAAAGGCTATAAGACTGTGCATACCCTTACCCAGCAATACCACTACTAGGAATGTATCCCAAAGATACTAAAGAAAAGGAGAGAGGACCTACCTGTCCAAAAAATATTTATATCAGCTCCTTTTGTGATGCCAAAGAATTGGAAATCAAGAGGATGCCCCCAATTGGGGAATGACTGAACAAGTTGTGGTATATGATTATGATGGAATGCTATTGTGCTATTAAAAAATGATGAGGAGGATGGTTTCAGAGATGCCTGGGAAGACTTATATTAACTGATGCAAAGTGAAATAAGCAGAACCAGGAGAACAGTGTACATAGTAACAGCAATACTGTACGATGATCAACTGTGAAAGACTCAGCTACTCTGATCAAGACAATGATCCAAGACAATTCCAAAGGACTCATGATGAAAGACGCTCTCCGCCTCCAGAGAGAATGAGAACTGATGAACTCTGTGCAAATTGAAGCAGACTTTTTAAACTTTCTTTATTTTTATTGTTTTATTTTATGTTTTCTTTTGCAACATGGCTAATATGGAAATATGTTTTGCATGACTTCACGTGTATAATCAATATCAAATTGCTTGCTTTCTCAAGGCAGAGGAAGGAGTGGGAGGGAGAGAATTTGGAACTCAAAATTTTTTAAAATGTTAAAAAATTACCTTCATTGGGAAATATTTAACTAAAAATAAAAATAATTTTTAAAAAAAGATATATATGTGTATATGTACATGTATACATACATAGACTACATAGATACATATGTACATATATAACTATGAGACAGTCCTTTAGATACTTGGAAAGCTTCCTTAGATTTCTTCTTCTTCTTCCTTCTCTTCCTCCTTCTCTCTCTCTCTCTCCCTCCCTCTCTTTCTCTTCTCTCCATATATACGTGTGTGTGTATACACACACACACACACACACACATATATACCTCTCTACATACAGATACTTATTTACATGCACATACATATATATGTATATGTGTGTGTATATGAGAAGGTGTTAAGGGTAGCCTGGATCACAGCAGGACTCTTCCCTTCATAGAGAAAGGGCATGAAACCCATGAGCCAGTATTCCGCTGCCCTGATTTTTGTGGTTGCCTTTTTAAAAGTCAGCTGAATGACCGTGGTGGACCACGGCCAGCTGTTCCGCTTCGAGGGGGAACGGGCTGAGTCATGACTCTTACCGTATCTAGCATTTTCGTCCTTACACAGTCTGGGAGCAGAGATTCTAGCTGCCATGGCTATTTAGTTGTGGCCAATGTTTCGTGAAGGACAGGTGGGCCTTCCTTGCTTCTCCAAGCGGGGCCTGGAAGCTCAGGTCAGAACTCAGTTCTCCAAGCCCTGTGGCCACCGGCCCTCTAGCTGGAGAATGTCCGGATGTGTTTTATATAGACAGGGGCCACAGATTTTCCAGAGAGTGAGCCTCCCTCTGACGTTGGGCAGCAACAGAACACAGCATCCTTCTCTATTGGGCTTCTTCTCCATTATTCTTTCCCATTTTGCAGGATCAGAGTTCTAACCCTAGAAGTCTGGCCTCCACTAAAAACCCAGTTATCTTATTACTTCCACTAGAAGACAGTCACAAAAGGTTTCAGAGCGGGGGCTCTCCCCTTCACAGGGAACATCTACTCGTCTGTGGCATAGGTATCTATCTTTTTGTTGCCTGAAGAGACAGTCGGGTTCTGAGGCCAGGTCTTTTCTTGACCTGATAGGAGACAGTGTATACAGTGGCCACAGTGATGGATTGGGCAGTGGAGGACCTGGGTTTGAATCCTAGCCCTGCCAGTCATTTCCCATGTGACTCTGGGCAAGTCCCCACCTCTCTGGGCCTTAATTCCTCACCAGTAAATAAGGGGGACAGAGTCAATGACTTCTAGGGTCCCTTAAAATGCTCATCCTAATCTAACGTTTGGCTGGCTGGCAGTTTGTTCTGCGATAGGTAAAGATCATCTTTGTCCTCCTAGAAATGGTCTCATTGTCATTCCCACTCTCACCTTCTGTCTATCCGGCCTTCTAATCTGGACTACAGAGCTAAATTTCAAATGGTTGAAGGTTGAGATCTGAATTCTCTTCTTTGTTTCATTAGGAGGTTTCCTGGGCAAGTCCCTAACCTTGGGGTGCCTCCATTTCCTCATTTGTAAAATAAGGACAGGTGGCCTTCTACCCACCTACCTTGGAAGTGAAAGCAGAAGACATGGGGAATACAACATGATGCAGATGTTCAATGCACAGAAAGCTTAGGCAGCTTATGACTCGTCCTCTCTGTGGATTTTTCATTAAATAACAGGGGTTCATAGGCTTTGGAGCTGGAAGGGCCTTAGAGGCTGGCTAGTACAAAGCCCTCAGGTTACAGACAAGGAAAATGAGGCCCGGGGCAAAGGGCAGTCCTCAAAGTCACCTAGGCAGTAAGTAGCAGGTCTGGGATTTGAACCCAGAACCTTAGGCTTGCTGTCAGGAAAAGAAGCTTCCTAACAATCCTATGTAGGAGTGCACAAGAGGAATGCATGGCCTCAGGAGGTGGTGCTTCTTCCTCCCTGGCAGTCTTTGAGCCGGGGATGGATGGCCACTTGGTGGGGCTGTTATTTTGGCTCTGGGCTAGATTAGGCGGCCGCTGAGGTCCCTTCTATCTTTCAAATGTTGTTATTCTGTTAAGTTTCAGAAAGACAGGGTTAGCTTCTCAATAAGGAAAAACTTCCTCAGAGTCTGAGCTGTCCCAAAGTAGAACAGGAGATTAGAGGCTGTCTTCAGTGGAGAGCCTCAAGTGAGGACCCACTGACTGACTATGTGCCAGAGATGTTACTGAGGAGACGCCTAGTCAGACAGTCAACACACATTTATTAAGTGCCAACTGTGTGCTGGACACTACGTGAAGTGCTGGGGACAGAAAGAAAGGCAAAAAAAAGGGTGGCCTCTGATTTCAGGCAGCTCCTGGCTAATGGGACATGCATTATCCTGGATGATATGAGGTCCTTCGTAACCCTCATTCTGTGATCCAGCAAGGCAGAGAGGGGATGGGTTAGAGGCAGGAGGAGAACCAGCAGTGCACAGAATCTCAGGAGGGAGAGGTAATGATGGGAGGGCAAGGATGGGGGGAGGAGAAGACTGGTGATTGGGAGGTCCTTGGGCCTCATGCAGGTATAATGAATGGAGATGGGCAGGCATGGGATGGCGAATAGGGAAGAACTGGGATGATGATGAAAAGGCAAAGACGGTGCGCCCCTGTGGTGGGCCGTGGCTGGCAGGACAAGGAGGGCATATTTCACTCCAGAAAGCAGTAACAAGCCAGGGTGGGTTCTGAGCAGAGGAGGAGTGAGGTCAGATGGCTCCTTCGGAACATCCATTTGGCAGGGATGTGAACGGGGAGGGGGAGACGCCAGGAATCAACCTCATCAGAAAGCTGTGCCTACAGTTCAGAAGGGGAATATCTGCATTCTCTGCTCAGATGGTAAGAGAGCTCTTTTATCACCATCTCAAAAGCCTGAATCAGGGGGCCTGGTGTTGGGGAAAGAGCCTTGGGCCTAGTATTGAACCTTGACTCCAATACAACCCCCCTCTTTATAGGTAGGGAAATTGAGGCCTAGACAAATGTAGTGGCCCACCCAAGGTCACACAGGTCATAAGGGGGTGAGCTGCGATTGGAATCTGTCATCTGATCCCAAATCCATTGTTCTTTCCAGTGCAGCAGGCTGCCTCTCCTATGATCATAGGACTTAGAGCTGGAAGGCCCACCTATCCCTTAGAGATCATCTTGGGAAGTGAAATTCTTTCATCTTCTTTTTAAAATCATTTATTTATTTACTGGATATTAACAAGCATCAACAAATGTGATGCATTTCAACACAAAGAAAAAAAGAGAGAGAGCAAAATAGTACGCTTCCATCTGCATTCAGAATCCATAGTTCTTTCTCTGGATGTGGATAGCATTTTCCATCATGAGTCTTTTGGAGCTGTCTTAGATCCTTGCATTGCTGAGAAGAGCTGAGTCAATCATAGTTGATCATCACACAATGTGGCTGTTACTGTGTATAATGTTCTCTTGGTTCTGCTCACTTCATTCAGCATCAGACCATACAAGTCTTTCCAGGGTTTTCTGAAGTCAGCCTGTTCATCATTTCTTATAGCACAATAGTTCTCCATTACATTCATATGCCACAACTTGTTCAGCCATTCCCCAACTGATGGATGGGCATCCCCTCAATTTCCAACATGTTGCACCATATACCAAGATAAAGTCAAAATGGGTACCCGATTTAGATACAAAGGCTGATATTATAAGCAAATTAGGAGAGCAAGGAATAGTTTACCTGTCAGATTTATGGAGAACACAAGATTTTATGACCAAATAAGCGATAGAGAACATTATGAAATGCAAAATGGATAACTTTGACTACATTACCTTGAAAAATTGTTGCACAAACAAAGCCAATGCAACCAATATTAGAAGGGAATCAGAAAGCTGGGAAACGATTTCTCTGATAAGAGCCTCATGTATCAGCTAAGGTATGAAGGGGTTGGGATCTGGATCAGGCAGTGCAAGGAGAGAAGCGCCCACATGCATGAAAGCCTGGGCCCCCGGGTGTGTTCTGAGCCAGGCAGAGAACAGAGGGATTGCTGATTCCTCCTGAGCCTCCTCACACTATGTGCTCCTCACACTATGGTTCCAGGATGGTGGCAGGCTTCTTATGCATCCGTCCTGAGCTGTCCTTGGTTGTTTATAATGTACCCAGACCTTTCCCTTCACACAGCAGATGGAGCTGGAATCCCCCCAGTCACCCATGTCTTATGACCCTGGGGTCACCTTGGTCTATGCAGGGGTGGGGAACCTGTGGCCCTCTAGGTCCTCAAGCAGTCCTTTGAATCCAAACTTCACAAATCAAATCCCCTTAATAAAAGGATTTGTTCTGTAGAACCTGGACTTGGTCAAAGGCTGCGCCCACGCTCCTAGAGGCCACATGTGACCTCGAGGCTGCAGGTTCCCCACCCAGCCCCACATCCTGTGAGTTGGCAAGTCCTGCCATTTCTACTCCCGTAATATGTCTCCCTACCTCCCTGCCATGGTCCTCCTCCAGGCCATCACCTCTGCTCCCCTGAACCTTGGAGAGGCAGCCCTGGGGTCCAGGCCTGCAGCTGGGGGACTCTGCTATGCCAGCTTCAGGGCCTCACGTTCCTCACTGGACAGAGGGAATCCTACCAGCACCCACCTCATGAAATTGTAAGGATCAAAGACCTGGTTATTTTATAGCCAAAGCTAAATGAAATGCACACTTGGCATTTATCAGGCTATGGAGGAATGTGTGGCCAGGATGGGCTAAATTTGTCCTCTTGTGTCCTCTATTTTCACCTTCAGTGTTCTTTTTTCCTGTGTTAATATCTTAATTTTTAAACTTTTATTGGTACCTACTGTTTTGACAGTTGGGTGGTGCAGTGGCTAGGGCAATGGGCCCGGAATTAGGAAGACCTGAGTTCAAATCTGGCCTCCGACACTTACTAGCTGTGTGACCCTGGGCAAATCACTTATTCCTGTTTCCTCATCTGTAAAATGAGCTGGAGAAGAAAAAGACAAACCATTCCAGTATCTCATATCTCAGCCAAGAAAACCCCAAATGGGGTCACGAAGAGTCAGACACAACTGAAACACCGACTAAACAACAACTTATAATTAGCATAATAATATAATGACAACTCTCTCAGGAGGTTGAGACTTAGATCTTAGGGAGAGCTGAAAGCAAGTTTCGAGGCCTTTCACCTGGGCTCTACGCTCTCCCTTCAAAACTCACATCTACTAGCCAGAGAGAAACAGGGGACAGACGACTACCAATAATTTATGCTAGTTCCTGTGGAAAGGTGATGCTGTCAGAAGGGACCTAAAAATATTTCTAAAGATTATATCATCATCATCATCATTATTATTGTTATTATTTTTTACGTGAGACAATTGGGGTTAAGTGATTTGCCCAGAGTTACACAGCTAGTGAGTCTGGATTTGAATTCAGGTCCTCCTGACTCCTGGGCCGGTGCTCTAGCCACTGTGCCACCTAGCTGCCACTCTAAAGATTATAAAGTCTTGGGCAAAACACTGAAGATGTTGTCAGCCCAGGTTGGCAAGGGATAGAGATGAGATACTTTGATCTGGGACAAAAGAAGGGGGCATCTGAGAATGGGATTGCACAACTCAAAGGAGGGATGACAGATTCCTAGGCAGAATTAGAATGAATATAACTAATAAAGCTTGGCAAGAATGGATCTGCCAGATTTCTTGTGGATCTAATCAAAAGCGCTTTAAACTAAAAAGGATAGGGGAGGCAAAAGACTGCATCCATTCATTCATCCATCCATCCATCCATCCGTCTATATCTACCTGACTCTATCTCTATCATCTATTTATCTATCTATCCATCCATCTCTCTCTACTTATCTATCTATCTCTACCTATCATCTATCTCTGTCTCTATCTATCCATCTATCTCTGTCTCTATTTATCCATCATCTCTTTCTATCTATCATCTATCCAGTTATCTGTCTCTATCCATCCATCCATCTCTGTATCTATTTATCCATCTATCTGTCCTATCCATCCATCCATCCATCCATATATCTATCTATATCTGTCTCTATCTATCTATCTGTCTGATTGTCTATCTCTATCATCTATCTCTGTCTATATCCATCCATCCATCCATCTATATCTGTCTGTCTCTCTCTCTATCTGTCTATCTTTCTCCACTAAACTAAACACCACAGAGAGATGCTACAGAGAAGGAAGAAAAACACCAGTTGAGAAACCCAGGAGTTCAGAGGAGATAAAATCCAAAAAAAGATCCAGTAGTAAAATTCTATCTCTTGGGATTATGGTGAAGGTCAAATGAGACAATATACATTAAGTGCATAGCAAACCTTAAAACCCTACATAAATACCAGCTATTAAAATCCACAGCCTCAAATGATTCCAGTTCGGGCATCAAGGAGATGGATGGCTGCTGGTCAGAGCTCTACACTATGAGAGGCTGGTGGGAACGGCTCATACACTGAATGACCCAATCAGGGTCCAAGAGGATCACACAGGCTAAATAAATGGGATGAAGTTAGTAATTCCGTAGGGATAAAGTTAAAGTCTTGCAGTTGGGTAGAGAATATCTTTGAGTAGACATGGGTGAGAAATTCACCACCCTGTAGCCAAATTGGGTAACAGAAAATTTTTTTTAAATAAATATTTTAGGGGACAGCTAGGTGGCACACTGGATACAGCACCAGCCCTGAAGTCAGGAGGACCTGGGTTCAAATCTGGCCTCAGACCAAACACTTGACATTTACTAGCTGTGTGACCCTGGGCAAGTCACTTAACCCCAATTGCCTAAAAAAAAAGAAAGAAAGAAAGAAAAAAGAAAAATATTTTAATAGTATTTACAAATATTTTATAAAAATGTAAAAAATAAAAAAAATTATGTATGTACATATAAACACATATATATACTATACATATCTATCTATATTAGTCAGTCAACAAATATTTGTTAAGAGCTTACTATGTGACCCCATACTGTCTTAAGCTTTGGGGAATAAAAGCCTCTCAAGTGAAACAACCAGTTTTCACAGTGAGCCTGAAGGGCCCTGCCCTTTTGTGATGAGAAAATGTTCAAAGAGAGACCTGAAGTAGGGGAAAGGTTTTATTACCTGAACCCAAATTGATACAGGAATCCTGGGACTGCCCTGAACTTCTCCATCATCTTCTCATTTGTCCTCACTCATTGCTAGAAAATAGGAATGGGGAAAAGATGGGTGTGAGAGAGAGAAAAGCTGGTCCAGGGAGCTGAAGAGCTAGCTCCTGGAAGGTGGAACAAGTAGTCATGACCGAGCCCAAGTTTGACCTGCCTGACTCACCTTTGTCCTCCCAGGCCAGCAATCTCTCCCCTGCTTTTAGAGAGGAATCTTCTATTCCACAGCCGACTAGGGTAGCTTCCTACCAAACAGTTTCTGTTTCTGCAATGGGGCCCTTCCCCTAAACCACTCGGACCCTCTTCTTCAGACCCAGAGATCAGGTTGATGGCAATAATAGCCAGCTAAAATAATGGCTAAATGCATTTAGATAATAAATTCAAGTTCATAAAGTGCATGACATAACATTATCTCATTTGCTCCTCTCAATGACCCCAAAAGGTGGAAGCTGTTATTATCCCCATTTTACAGACTTAGCATTTCTAGAGAACCTGGCAATTTACAAAGTGCTGTCTTTACAACAATCCTGTTTGGTTGCATGATCACAAGACTTGTACAGGATCAGAGCCAGGAGGGTCCTTAAAACATGGAATGTCAGAGCAAGGATGGCCTTAGAACACAGGATGTCAGAGCTGGGAGGGCCCTTAGAACACAGGATGTCAGAGCTGGGAGAGGTCTTAAAACTGAGAATGTCAGATCTGGGAGGGCCCTTAGAACACTGGATGTTAGAGCTGGGAGGGGCCCTTAGAACACAGCATGTCAGAGCTGGGAGGGCCTTTAGAACATGCAATGTCAGAGCAGGGATGGCCCTTAGAAACAAAGTCTAAACTTGCCATTTTACATATGGGGAATCTGTGGCAAACAGAGAGCAAGTAACTGGCCTACAGGGGTGGGAAGCCTTCAGCCTCGAGGCCACATGTGGCCTTCTAAGTCCTTGAGTGCCACCTTTTGACTGAGTCCAAGTTTTACAGAACAAATGCTTTTATGAAGGGGATCCCCAACCCTGGAAGATCACGCAGTGAGCCTGTAAGGCAGAGCCTGGAGCACGTTGAAGCTCTTTCTGGGTGTCCCCTCTGTGTCGGCAGCTTGCAAAGGCCAGAAGGAACCTTCTCACTGCCACGGCCTCAGCAGAGCCCAGATCAGCATTCTGGGCCCTGGAGACACTCGGTACTGCTGGCTATTTCTGCTCCTCACATCCGGCTCCTCCCTGTGTCTTGGAGCCTGGCTCATTCAGCCATGGCATCAAGGCATTGGACTGGGAGCTGGGGGACCAGGGTCCAAGATCTGGATCTGTGACCCTTAGCAAATCACTTTATTGCTTACAGTGCTAAATCCTCAATCTGTCTGTATACCATGATTTCTTTTTTTTAGGCAATTGGGGTTAAGTGACTTGCCCAAGGTCACACAGCTGGCAAGTGTCAAGTGTCTGGTCTGAGGGCAGATTTGAACTCAGGTCCTCCTGACTCCAGGGCTGGTGCTCTATTCACTTTGCTACCTAGCTGCCCCCCTTTTGCGAGGTCTTCCTCCACTGAGGAAGCTCCGGGAGGGCAGGGGCTGTTTTCCTGCCAGCATCTGTACTCCCAAGACATCCCCCACCTGTGCCTGGCACAAGGGTCTGGGGGAGCTATAGGGCCCTTCCCAGAGGAATGTTTTAAACGCACAAAAAATAAAATCCACAGGATTACAAAGGAAAGCAACCACACTGAAAAGCAGGCATCAGCGTATTTTGAAGACAAGTCCCCGGGCCCCAGGTGAAGAACCAACTCCTGGCAACGAACCCGAGCGATGAGACTCCTCAGGAGCCAGGATGCTGGAATGCAAAGGGTCAGAGGGAGGCAGGGTGCTGAAATGCGTGCAAAGGGTTAGCCCAGAGATTCCCACCCTTCCCTCCCAAAGAACCTCAGTTTCCACTTATGTGAAATGGGCATAACAGTCCTTGGGTGCTCCCCTGCCCCGAGAGCGCCCTGGAAACGTCTGCGGTAATTCGGCCATCCGCTCTCACAGAGGCCGATCCTCTGACTCCTGGGCCTCAGTTTACCCATGTGTCGGATGGGCATTCTCGGGATAGCGGCTGGGAAAGCACCCAGCTAACCTGAAGGCGGCGCAGCGAGGCTGGAACAGTCTAGATTTTTATGTCTCTGTACAGCCCGAGGCTTCTCTTTGCAGACCCCTCCCCACGCAAGGGAGGAGCTGAGATCGCTGCGCATGCGCCTTCCTCCTCAAGTGCGGCGTCCCGGGAAATGTTCAGATTCCCGCGATTGCGGAGCCTCGGGAGCGTAGGTCCGGAGGTGACCCTGAGCATGCGCTGTTGGAAGGAGAGAGGGGAGGGCACTGGTGCACTCTAGGGCAGAAGGGCGTGGCTTGGCTCGGCTCCGCGGAGCCGTGATGGAGGTACTCCGCGCATGCGTGCACGGAAGGGCCCGGGCGGGGGCGTGGCCGGGGCGTGCTTTACGACAGGTGCGCGCGGCGCGGCGTCCTCACTGTGCGGTGGTGTGGGTGTGTAGCAGGGCCGGGCAGGGGCTGCAGCGGGGACTGGGCTGGCGTCATGTCGCACGGGCATAGCCATGGCGGGGGCGGCGGCTGCCGCTGCGCCGCGGAGCACGAGGAGCCACCGGAGCAGCGCGGCCTGGCCTACGGGCTCTACCTGCGCATCGATCTGGAGCGCCTGCAGTGCCTCAACGAGAGCCTCGAGGGCAGCGGCCGCGGCGTCTTCAAGCCGTGGGAGGAGCGGGCCGACCGCACCAAGGTGGGGCCCGAGCCTGGGCCTGCGGCCACCCCCGACCCTCGAGACCCCCGGGGGCGCGGGCTGCGCTGGGGGCGGGGCCTCGAGGGTCTACGGTCGGGCGGGGTCGGGGGCCTGGGGGGCTCCTGCGCCGGCCAAAGAGCCAGTGTGGAAAGGAGAGGGGGCCGGGGCGGGGGCACGCACATCCAGGACCTTGGCAGCCCCCGTTTGTCACCCCCATGCTCCAGACCCTAGTGGTGAGCGCTTTGTGCACCCTTGGACATTTCGGATCTGGAAAGGGAGCTCTGATGGGCTGGCCCAACCCCCCTGGTGCCAAGGGCTGGTAACAGCGGCCTCGGTGTTTATTATGAGCTTGGAGGGGGAGCAGGCTCTGTGAAGGAGGGGGAGAGAGAGAGACAATGATTATTCCCATTGTACAGAAATGCTGATGATTTAGCGGAATGCCTGGTCAGGAGGGGAAATTTGGAGTCCTCTAATCTAGTCCCTCCCTTGCCTTTAAAAAAAAGAAAAGGAAACTGGGGAGGGAGGGAGGATTTGCTCAGAGTCACAGCTAGTGACTCCAAGTCCAGTGCTCATTCCACTCGACCAGCCTAGCATCCTTGGACAGCATAACAATCACCACCCACCATTATCATTTCCACAGTCCTTACCTGGCTTACAGAAAATGTTTTTCTGGAAATCCCTTATCTGGTCCCTCACTGCACCTCTGTTAGGTGGGTAGTAAAAGGTTTATCACCCCATTTTGCAGAGAAGTAAACTGAGGGTCAGACTGGGGATACCAGTGGCCTAAATTCAATGTTGATATAAAATACCAGTGCAATCCTCATGACTTGGACTTCTGATGCCAAGTTCAAGGTTTCTTTCCATTACATTATCATTGCTTCCACATTTTATATAGTACTCTGTTCATACCATCTTCAAAGAGGAAGTATGGTGCAGTGCTTGGAGGTTTATCCCCATTTTACAGATGGGAAAATTGAAGGGTCCTATAGGGGAAATGATTTACCCAGGTCACTTGGCCAGTGATAACATACCTGTATCTCTGGGCTCCTGCACTGGTGCTTTTTCAGCTTTACCTCATTTCTTCTCATGTGCATGGTGTGATTTCCAAAGCAGCATCCGTCACTTTTAATTTTATAGTTCATTATCATTTCTGATTTTCCTGATAGCTGAATTATCAGGCCCAGCAGAACTGGAAAGCCAGGGTGGAGCTCTAGATTTAATCTGGAATCCGTTAGACACAACACTATTGAAGTCTAGGCCATGCCTCCTCAAATTGAGGCATATGGAAACAAACTGCTGATTGTGGCTGGGGCCCGCAGATACATGCAGCAGAGCATGTGCAAGCAAGAAACTGCATTAGATTTGACTTTCAGAAAAGAGCTGAACACCCAGAGGTGTTAATGATCTGTGGGTTGTTGTTTTTTCCCAGTTTGTAGAAAGTGATGCTGATGAAGAGTTGCTGTTTAATATTCCGTGAGTACCCTTCTAATAGGTCTCTTAGGCTTCCTCATCTTAATAAGCCACAGGTACAGTCAGCTTGCCAGGTGGCTTCTTTGCTCAGTGTACCATCTATTTTGGAAAGGGGTGGGGAGGATGATTGCTTTATAATAATTCACACTTATAAAGTGTTACATCTTCATTCAATCCTCACAAACTACCTGTGAGGTAGGGTAATAGAAGTATTATTTATCCCCATTTTAAAGTCTGGGAGAATTTAGACTCAAACAATTGAAAAAAACCCCATACCTAAATCTTCTGACTCCAAATCTGGTGTTCTTTCTGTGGCACTGTACTGTTAGGGAATTATCCTTTCACAGTGAAGGAGATAAAGTTCAAGTGAATGTTTTTAGAATCATCAAACGTGGAAGGAACCTTAGAGACCATCTAGTCCAACCCTTTCATTTTACAAAGGAGGGAACTAAGGCCCACAGAGGGGAAATGATGACCAAGGTCGTATAGACAGTAAGTAGCTGACCTAAGATGCCCCTCCAGCTTTCTGACTCCCCGCGTGTATTCTGTGTTTGGGCAGGTTTACGGGTAACGTTAAACTGAAAGGAATCATTATTATGGGAGATGATGATGACTCACATCCTTCAGAGATGAGACTGTAAGTAGCAAGGACCTCAGACCTCCACAAAAATGTCTGCTCTTTTTCTGTGTCTCTCTTTAGTGACTAGTTCCATTGTTGTTCTCAATAATAGTTTACTGCAAAGCCCCTCATTTGATCTTCCCCAGGGTTAATCAGCACATTACACTTTCTAGGAGCAGTTAATTACCTTTGGGCTACTTTTATGTGTTTGGTTCTGTAGGGCAGTAGACTTTTTGTTATCTGTCTGAATTGCTGCCTTTCTCAGATAACAGAGCTCCTTTAGAGCAAAAAACTTGGGATGTTCTCCTTAGAAGTGATCCCAGTGGTCCTGGTGCTCAAACTGTGCTTCAGACAAGAGCCCCCTCTTTGACATTCTCAACAAATAGTCATCTATCTAATAGCTACAGCAAAAGGGAGTTCATTACCACTGCCCCATTTCATTATTGTGGTGCTCACCCTTAGGAAGTAGCTTCTTTATATTTGAGCTGAAACCTATATATTTTATCCACCAGTCTTAATTTTATCCTCTGGAGCCATACAGCATAAGTTCATTTCATCTAAATAATGTCTTTCTTGAAACACCTACCTAGCTAGACTCCCTGCATCATCTAGAAATATCAGTATTTTCAATGTTGTAATAAAACTGCAGTTTGCATTCTCCATAGTCTTTAGAGTCAAAAAAGTGGCCCATTTGAAGGGATCCTGGTCTTAGTTCATGGATACTTCACAGAAATGCCTCCATTTATATGGTAATATTAGATATTATTGGTTCTTTTTTACCTGGATTCACTAAATCTTTTTGCCAAACTTTAACAAGACCTTTGAATGACAGATTGCTAAATATGTGACAGATTTCATGACTTGGAGTTGATTGGTGGACCATTTGTAGTGAGTGAGGAAATAACAGGAAGTTCTGCTTTGGTAACCATGAAAAGAGAACCAGAGGGAGCCATCGCATTGGATCAGTTCTGAAAGGAGGTTGCATGGAAAGACACTGGCAAATAACAACCCTGGGTGGGAAAGGCTTGGAAGGGATGGGAGATACAGTGATATATTTGCAGAGGTTGTGAAGCTGTGCGAAATGTTGAAGTGTGGCGGATTTCAGGAAAGGCATTTGGGCAGGAAATGTTTTTACAATTAATTGTAGCATGTCTTGAGTATCACAGTAGGAGTTTTGAAAAGACATAAGTATAGAAAGAAGTGTGACCATTTATTTATACTATTGTGTGTTAAGACCTGTACCTGGTATTCATCATTCTTATGGCAGAATGAGCAACGTGTTAAATCAGAAGGGCAGAATTGATCTGAAGTGCTATTGAAAAATTGGGGTGGGGTGGAGTGAGGGGGGTGGCTAGGTGGTGCAGTGGATAGAGCATCGGCCCTGGATTCAGGAGGAGCTGAGTTCAAATGCGGCCTCAGACACATAACACTAACTGTGTGACCCTGGGCAGGTCACTTAACCCCATTGCCCAACTGAAGAAAAAGAAAAACGGGGGGGACATTTGAAATTGAACTGTCAACACCTCTTTTAAGAGTATGAGGTCCATTTGAGACAGATTATCTGGATATTTGTTTACCTGGAAAGTGGGTAGGACATAAGCTTAAGAAGTGTACAACAAACCCTTTATGTGTTTGCTTCTGTTTTAAGGTGTTCTGGCATTATTTGCTAAAGTGTGTGTGTAAATTTTAGTGTAATACCCTAGAGATGCTAGATTGCAGTTTGCTGGTAGAATTTTCATACCATGGGGAGAGTATTTCTTAGACAAGGATTGTTTCCATGGCCAGGTCCTTAAGATCTCTTGGTAAAGCTATTGATGTTAGCTCTTGGTGCAGATGAGCTTCTCTGATCTTGACCAACATTTAGCATGCATGCTTATAACAGCCCTTTGGTTGAAGCCACTTCTTTAGTGCAGAACCCAAAGTCAGCTTTATTAGAATCGTAGGCTGTATTGACCTGCTGGCTGGTTTCTTTGGACCCAAGCATTATTTTAATTTTGAGTTCTATAAGCATATTGGTAAAACTTCCCTTACTGTGATTCGGCCATGAAGGTGATGTTTTTCCTAATGAGTGTACTTCATCTGTCTCTGAATTTGGTGTCAACTGTTTTTCCACATCTTCTGTTTAGTTTCCACCATCTCTTACGTGATCACTCCAAGTAAAATACACCACATGCTTATTGGCAACTTCAGTCTTGGCGTTTAAAAAATGACTTTTCCCTTATTGAGCACATTTTACATTGATAAGGTTATAGCTTGAAGTAGTATCAGGTTAGTTGGATCTTTAGTCTTTGAGCAAATAATGAATAAAAAAGAAGTGATTTATCCCATGTGTTATTCTTGAAACTATTATTAAATTTCTTTTTGTGATTTCTTTCCTTTTGTTTCTTGCTTATGTTAAAATTAGGATGGTTTGGGAAATTGCTGACATAAAAAATATTTTCTTGGCAGTTCCTTTTGAAGTATCATTAAAATCCATTTTTCTTCCTTATTTTGTTTGTTTTTAAAAACAAAAACAAAACCCTATCATCCCTGAAGATTTCCTTTTGAGTGGAATTCTCAGTGGGAGATATTCAGTGGGGGATGAAAGGCTTCATAAAGAAAGATAAGTCTGGTACCACATGTCACGTGAATTTCTTCTTTATCTCTCTTTAGGTTCAAAAACATTCCACAGATGTCTTTTGACGATACAGACCGAGAACCTGATCAGACTTTTAGTCTAAATCGAGACCTCACCGGAGAATTAGAATATGCTACAAAGTAAGCCCTGAGTCCCTTCTCCCTTTGAAAGCATCATCTCCTGAGGGACAGACACTTGTTGATCTGTTATTGGAATTTGTTTTTGGCCAGTCTTCTTTCTTAATGTAGGCGCTGTTAAAAAGGGGAAGAGGTCACATAGCTATTGCTTGGATCGATTTTTTTTCCCTTCTGGTGTGTTGGTGGAAGCCAAAGACTTGTTAACTCCTGGGCATAAACAATGCTGGTCTGGGAAAGCTGTGGGAAAAGATGGTTTTGTGGGGGGAGAGGTAGCATGGGCTCTTCTTTACCCTCCTCATAGAATCATAGGATTTGGAGCTGAAGGGGACCTTAGAGTCATCCAGGCCAGGCCAGCCCCTTCAAAGGCCCAGAGAGGCAGATGGACCACCCAGAAGGAGCAGAGCTGGGATGGAAAGGGACATTTTTTGGTTCCAGATTTCCATCTGACCATGCTGCTTTATGTCTACACCTTTCCAGGTGCCTGAGTTAAGCTTGCTTTAGAATTGCTTTTGTTTTATTTGGCTGTATAATTATAATAATAATAACTACCACTTATATAGCACTTAGTATGTGTTGGGTGCTGCTAAGCGCTTTATAATTATTATCCCATTTGATTCTCACAACAACCCTAGGAGGTAAGTGTAATTATTATCCCCACTTTACAGATGAGGAAACTGAGATAGACTGAGGTTAAGTGACTTGCTCAGGGTCACACAGCTAAGAAGTATCTGAGACTTTGTGTGAACTCTGGACTTCCTGGCTTCAGGCCCAGTGCTCTCTATCCATTGTGCCACCGCTCCCCCTAATGCTGTAAATGTTGTTTTTAAAATATTCTTTCCTCTTCCCTGTTTAAAGTACTTAGCAACATAGCACTTTTAATGTGTCTGTACATAGGAGATAAGCTAAAAATAGAAATCCAGGAAGGTTTTCCTGACATTTGGCTTGTTTGTGATTTCAAACAGAAATTGGATGTTTCTGAAATGGGATTGATGAGTGGGGGATTACATATGTTACTCATGAAGTTCTAACAGTTTATCTTTCCTTTCTGCTTCCATTTTTACAGAATTTCTCGTTTTTCAAATGTCTATCATCTCTCTATTCATATTTCAAAAAACTTCGGCGCTGACACCACAAAGGTGTTTTATATTGGACTGAGAGGAGAATGGACTGAGGTAAGAAATAGAAAACAGGGAAATGGCATGACATCCTTATAAATTACAGTGGGGGAATCTAATAAAAGAAAGAAAAGTACGTAAAACAAATTCTCCCATGCCACCCTTATTTCTTCAGGAGTTCTTCATGGAAAATCTACCCTGGTAGTTTGATATACACTACTTAATTTTAATTGTTATAGGGGTGTGCTTTCTGCTATGGATTATGTAGCTGAAAAGAACCTTCTAACAGTTTAGAGTGTAAAATGACATAACAATCATGGAGAAAATCTGTTCTAGCTGAGGCTCAGAGAAGCCATTTGTTAAAGGTCACAAGGTTGTTGAGAGGTAGAGCTGGACACAGAGGTCACCAAGGCCAGTGCTTCACCATTGGCTTCAAAAGTTCTGTCATGTTCTTTTCCTGGAGTAACAGGTGAAAAATCTAGTAATGAACATGAAGGGATTTTCGGGTTGAAAAGTAGTAGAGGGTGACGGATACTGGATGGTTTTAAGCAATTTATCCCAAAAAAGGATTGAGGAAAATTCCAAGTGTGGTCTGGGGAGCAGTGTTTTAAGGGTCAATTGGCTAATTCAACTTTTCTTGCTCTTCCTTAAGATGCGTCGACATGAGGTGACTATCTGCAATTATGAAGCATCAGCTAATCCAGCAGATCACAAGGTCCAGCAGGTCACTCCACAGACACACTTCATTTCTTAAAGGCACGCTGGGGCTCCCACAGAAGCTTTTGTGTCAGTGATGATGTCAGACAACCATTTTGGAAGGAAAAAGATGGGGCTTGAGAGAGAGAGAGAGATGGCTATTGCAGTTTCCCCCAAAGCTTTGTTGCTTGGGGCCTGAAAACTAAGGACACCAAACCATTGGCAAGGGCCACTGGATTGTTGAGGACAGTTTGGCACTTTGGGTACTGTAGAAATTGAGTCTTGAACCTGTTGGAAATCTGGAAGCCATGGATAGCCCTCGATTTCCCAATTTGGATGTGGCTGTGGACTCTTTAAGTGTTTTTATCCCTTTGTGGCAGGACTTGTGTGTAACCTTTTTAAAAATCAGTGATTACCACTACTGGGTTGCCTGTAGCATTCCAAGATCTTGAGATTTTGTTCATGGCATTTGCCAGTAAGATCTCCATCTTGAAACACTTCTCCTTGCTTGCTCCCTCCTGTGTGTGTGAAGTATTTTGTGTTTGTTGTGGCTAAGCCACTCAGGTCTACCAGGTAGCTGCTACCGCCTCTTGAAGTATGCTGGGATCGTGGCTAGAAAGCTCATCTCTTGATCCCATTTACAGCTTTGCATTCTTTCTTCTTGCCTTTGGTAACCAATCCCCGAGAGGCAGTGTGTGCTGAAATTGTTCACATGGGTATGGCCATCTTGGTGGTGACATTGGGGTTTAGGAAAAGCGTTGTTTATGGCATGATGCTTAATGCTTCTTAGAAACCAGAAATCTTAGAGCTCTTCTGTGCACAGCTTTCCATTCCCTGTGACTAAGAAGCTTCCTAATAAATTCACACCAGACATAACATTTGTCTTTTGGTTTTTTTATTCACATTAATAGTATTTCCCACTCATGGAACACTTCATGGCTCATAAATCATTTTCCTCAAAAAACCCTGTGAAAAGAAGTCGTTGAGTACATAGGAATTGAAACTTCAGACCTTGGAAATAACCTAAGTCCAATTGTCTCATTTTATATATGAGGAAACTGCAGCCCAGAATTTAAATGATTTGCCCAAAATCACACAAGTAGTAAAAAGCAGAGCCAGAATTCAAAAGGTCCTCTGAAAATCCATGGATTTTTGTCCCTAGAGATACTGCTTTATGCAAGGAAGATGAGGGGACTGAGGCTCTAAAGTTGACTTGCACAGTGGCAGAGCCAGTCTTCACTCAAAGACTCAGTCTTCCTACTACACAAAATGCTAACTCTAAACCAAGGATTTTGGAAAGTTCTACTCTAGGCTCATGAGGGATAACAGTAACTTTAGTTCCTTGGTTTGGACACAGATTTTTCCTCATTTCTTGAAACCATGAAGAAACTGCCTGCACACATGGAAATGAGGTTTGTGCACGTGCTGAGGAGTTGGCTGTCTTTTTCCAGTGTGTATTAAATTCATAACATGGTAAGATCATAGGATTGAAGGGCAGTAACTTCAGCTGTTCTCTACTGCTATGTACCTGCAAAGATAATTAGCATTCACACTTAAAGAGGCATGTTGTCAACCTAGAGCACTACATTTCTCCAATAGCAAAGACCTGTCATATATGGAAACTCAAAAAAAATTGAGGAAAAGTTAAATGTGGCCCTTTCGTAAATGTCAGTACCACAAATGAGGAACAATAAACAAATGCTGAAAAAGGACAGTTTCAGGAATTAAACATGGCTATACATGAACTGACAACCAGAGTAAATTTGACACTTGCTTGATGCATATCCACCAGCCTCCAACCATAGCAGCTTTATCAATACTGCACAGTAATTTGGAGATGAGGAACAAGACATTGCTTGGAGGTTGGCAGTAAGGGGGGAAAAGTCAAAATAAATTAATAAAAAAAGAACTAATCCAGAGTAACCCCAAGTTGCCAAACTTGCTGACTTCTGGAGTGTGGTTTAGATTGCTACAGAGTAACTATGTAATCTGTGAGCATGGGAAGACTCGTGTATTAGCTGGACTGTTGGGGAAGGTGATTTACAAGTTCCTTGGATCTGACGGGAGGGGAGTATTGGGGCCTTGCCACAGTCGCCCTCCACCTCCACCTGTTTTCTTTCTAGTTCATCTTCCTTTCTTTTCAACCTGTCTCACCAGGGGTTGCTTAGTCTCGGTACTGGCACTTCCGGCAAAAGCAGGAGCTTGGTTCTGGTGCCTTAAATCTTATTTCATAGGTTCCCATTAAGCATTTGAGGTCACAAGGACCTGCCTTATGGCCTGGGGCGTAAATGCCACCTAGGGCTTTGAATGAAAGGCAAAACTTTGGTAGTTCAGAGAGGAGTTTGCATGTGATTAAATTGGGAGAATGCATCCTGGGCTGCCGAGATGAGTCAGTTCCTGTTCACTGGTTGGTTGTCATGCTAGTAAAAACAGTGATTCCAGACATACTGGTTTTCCTTGGGGAAAACTTTATTGTAGCCAAGAACCCAAACCTTTCAATGCTTGTGGCTCTCTCCTTGGGGCTATGCCCCTTAAGTATCTGCACCGTCTGGAGCGTGTTGTCTTACAAAACTTTACAATAAGGAGCCTTAGAGGTTACAAAGTCCAACTCCCATCTTAGACAGTGGGATACCAAGGCCCAGAAAAAGGAAATGACTAGAGCTAAGCCGCACAGCAATTACAGCGGCAAAGCCAGGACTAGAACTCAAGTCTTTCGTCTTCCAAGCAAAAATATTTTCTACTGCTTTAAAGTGGCCGAAGGATTGAGGGGTGGCTACGCCAGAGCTCCCTGGGGGGGAAGGGGAGGGACACAAAATCTGGGCATTTCAGAGGCCTGCAGCCTCGGTGCCCAGGGTAAGGGGGGTGATGCGGCCCTAACTGTCCAGCTCCAGGGGCCACGTTAAGGACAACGAAAGCTGGCCACGTATCGAGGGCCGTCAGGGGGAAGGTTTCTCTTCTCGGAGGGGCCGAGGGCCAGTGGATGACGTCCGGCCAGCAGGAAATCACGCGGGGTCACGGCTCGCTCGCTCCGCGCTTCTCCGGGGGGCACGCGCTGGACTGAGCCTCCTCGCGGCGCTCGTCCTCCTGGAGCTAGGCGCTCCTCCTGGCCCGGTCCGCCCGGAGGGATGGCTTCCACTGCCCACCTCGGCAATCTCAGTCCTCGGGAGCAGCCCTCAGGGACAGCTCCGTGCGCCGCTTCCGGGTTCCGTCCCGCGCGGCGTACGCCACTTCCGGCAGCGCGTGGCCGGGTTCTCGCGGCTCAAGCGGAAGTTCCGGCGGGGGCAGCGGGAGGGGGGGGGGCGGGGGGGGGGGGGGGGGAGCTCTGTGAGTATCCGAGCCGGAGAAAGAGGTGAGTCGCCCAGGACGGATTGGAGCCCCCGGGAGCTGGGCGCGGCGGAGGTACCATTGTTCGGGAGCCCGGGGGGGTGCGTAGGGGCTATGGGGCGGGCGGGACCATCGCGAAGGACCCGACGCAGCGGTGGGGGACGGAGGCCGGGCGACGAGAGGAACGAACGAGGCGGAAGGTCCCCTGGTGGGGACTCCCGCGGCACCAGCGAAAGGGGCGCGGGAGGGCGGTGCGCCATTGTGTGGGACCCCGGGGCCAGAGATGGAACGTCCCATTGTGAGGCTGCCGGAGGGGAGGGGGCAGGAGTGGGATGTCCCATTGTGGGGATGCCCTGGGCGGGATGTCCCCTTGTGGGGTCGGGGGGAGCAGGAGGGATGTCCTGAGTGGGATATCCCCTTGTGGGATGGGGGGGAACAGGTGGGATGCCCTGGGTAGGATGTCCCCTTGTGGGGTGGGGGGGAGCAGGAGGGATGCCCTGAGTGGGATGTCCCATTGTGGAGAAGTGGAGGGACAGGAATAAGACATCCCATTGTTGGGATGGGGTAGGAGGGGTGCCCTAAGTGGGATGACTCATTGTGGGGATGTAAGGAGACAGGAGTAGGATGTCTTATTGTGGAGAAATTGGGGGACAGGAGTCAGATGTCCTGTTGTGGGGTAGGGGGAGCAGGAGGGTTGCTCTGAATGGGATGTCCCATTGGGAGGGATGACAGGATTGGAAGACAGGAGTGAGATGTCCCATTGTGGGAAGGGAGTGAGGGGGATGGAAGTTCTAAATGGGATGTCCCATTACAGAAGTGCTTAATGTGTTGGCAGGGCAGGAAGACAGGCATTGAAAGCTGTAGGTGGGATGTCCCATTGTGGAGATTTCTGGGGTACAATGGCTCCTTGTGGGGGGCTTATATAATGAGGGAGAGCCATGGGTGGGAGATCCCATTGTAGGATCTTGAGGGGCCTGGATGGGATTATGAGGGTGCTTGGTGGAATGTGAGGGGAAGGAACCATTGGTAGATAGATGGGTTATCTCACTGTGTTTATTGAGAGACCCTAGGGACAATATTGGAAGGAGCTCCTTTGGGTGGGACAGTCCTTGTAGGAATGGGAATGGCTGTTTAGGGGTTGGGGTGGGGAGGATGCCCTATTGTAGAAACTCCCAAGAGTCTCTTTGTGTAGTAGGGAGTTAATGAAAAGCCTCTTGGGAGAGGGGGTGGTGTACCAGAATGGAGAAGGGAGGCAAATAAATATGGGGGGATGTTAGTGAAAGGGATACAAACTACACCAATGTGACTCCAGGTAGGGGAAGCCTGGGATATGCCATGGAGGTATGGGGTGGTCATGGGGGTCCTGATGAAAGATGACTCCCAGGATGGAGGTCTGGGGTCCCGACTGAATTTCTAAAAGGCCAGTGGCTGGTGGGCAGGGGCAGTACAGGAAGTGTCCCTAGGAACTTCTCTTTCTGTTTTTCCTCTTGTCAGGGTGGGCCCAGACCAAGGAGGAAGAGAAAGTAGGCTTTGGGGGTTGGGATGGGAGTCAGAGGAAGGATAGGGCCCCTGGGGTTCTTGGACCTGAAAGGTCAGAGAAATTTTTTGGGGCAACCAGATGAAGATCTAGAGGGCTGAGGTTTGACCAGGGGTCTCTTCCTGCCCAGTTATGCCGAGCCTCCTGCTCCTTGCTCTGGCCATTCCTATGGCTGGCCTAGTGGCATTGGTGGGGTTAATGCCACTCATCCTGTCCAGTTTGGCATCTTTCCAGAAAGGCCATCCCCACTCAGCCTCTGTCAGAGGGGCTGAGCCAGGCCAAATGGAATAAGCCTGGGTTTGGGGCAGAGAGAGAGAAAGAAAGAGAAAAGTGGCATCTCCCCTCTCCTGTCCTATCCACCTCCTACCTTCCTTACAGTCAGAAGATGTCAGAGCTCACAGGGTCTAGAGAAAGGGAGGGACCTATCCAACATAAAGATTTAGGGGCAGAGGCAGGACCCCTGACTACAACTCAATGCCCAGGATTCGATCCCTCCACCTTCACCTAATCTCAGCCCTCTCTGCCAAGGGAGAGCCCAGCAATACAGCTGGTTGGGGGGTGGGGGTAAGGAGAGGAAGTCTTTGGGGTTATGCTGAAACTCGCCACTGTCAGTGGAGAAGACCTGAAAGCAAGGGCCTGCTCCTGGGGGCCAGACCCACCATACAGCTCTTGTCCCTCTGTCCCCATTCAGGCCCCAGCGTTGGCATCCCTTTTGGTGCATGTGCGGTAACAATATGTCTGTCCCCCTGCTCTCCGATGCTGCGACTGTTTCAGGAGCTGAGCGGGAGACAGCAGCGGTAAGGGAGAAGGCCCACAGGCCTCTTGGGGAGCTGGGGGCTGGGCCTGAGGGGGTGTGGGAAACGTGGAGGTGGCCCAATGGCAGCTTCCCTAGGGCCAGGAAATAAGGAGATAGATAATGACCTCTTTGCCCATTGCCTCAGTTTCTGGGGTATGGGAGTGAGGAAGGGGCTGGCTGGAGGAGAGGCCATGGAGAAGAGTGGGGATCAGGAAGGAGGCCCCAAGCCTCTTAGCCCTGCCTCTGCTTTCTGTTTTTCTTTCAGGTTATTTTTTTACATGGACTTGGAGACTCAGGGTAAGTGAGGTTCCTTGGGTGGGAGGTAGGTCCTAGCCTAGAGAGCTGGTATCGGGCAGCCTCCCCATCATGTGCCCCTCTCTCCCTGGCCTGTCCTTGCTTTCTTCTCACAGGCACAGCTGGGCTGATGCTCTTTCCTCTATCCGTCTTCCCTATGTCAAGTACATCTGTCCCCATGCGTAAGTGATGCCTTTGGTGGGGGGGGGGGCGGTGGCGCTGGGAGAGCTCAAGAGGTTGGGAGCCTGGAGAGTGGGGAGAGGGTCAGGACTGAGGGCCTTCCATCACATCCTTCCCCTTGGACCCCTGCCCCAGCCACTAGGTCCCAAAACTAGGTCACAGAGGACTTGAATCAGACCCTGCTTGGAGGAGTCATCAGAATGAGGGCCTGGCTCATTCCTTTCTTCTCCCCTGCCCCCACCCTCCTGCTAACTCTGGACCCTCTGCATAAGGGACCCCCAGCACTCACCAGGCATAGCGGGAGCCCTCCGATGTCGATGCACTGATGCTAGAACCTGAGCAGCCTCTGGCCCCATGTGGCTGGTTGCCTGGCAACTCTTCAAACATTGGTCTGGGGATGGGGAGGGCCTCTCTCAGTCCTGATCTGGCCCCTGGGCCTGGTGCCCAGGGCTCCACCCTTAGCATCCTCCCCCAGGACTGAGGCCCAGGGGGTGGCAGGGAGGGGGCAGTCACTTCTCCTGCTCCTTTCTTCTCTCCCCAGGCCTCGGATACCGGTCACACTGAACATGAAGATGGTGATGCCTTCCTGGTAAGTGATAATGACTAAGGTTGGGCTTGGCTCTTGGAGGGTCTCTTCAGAGAAGGGAGGAACTGGTCCAGGACAGGTCCTGGAAGAGATCAGGGTCCCCTTGTCTGCCTCATCTGTAGGTTTGACTTGATGGGCCTGAGTCCCGATGCCCCGGAAGATGAAGCTGGGATCAAGAAAGCAGCAGAGAGCAGTAAGTCTTTCTCATTCCCCCCGACACATGAACCTTCAGTCATTCAGCACAGAATGAGCATTAGGAGATCCTACTGTGCGCAGGCCACTGTGCTGGGGAGATTACAAAGGTGTAGGTAAGAATCAGTCCTTGGAGTTCATGGAGTTTATGGCCTAGGACAATGCACCATTCATACATTCACGATGATCCTTCATTCAAAAAAGCATTCACACTGGGCTTGTGGGTGTAGGGAAGGTTGGCGGGGCAAGATACAGAGTTTAGCTGGGATACACAGTATCTGCCCTCACGGAGCAGACATGACTCTGCTCCCCACTTCTGGAAGACCAGGTTTTAGGCCTTTGAGGGGACCCCCAGAGCCTTTTTCTTCATCCAACTCCCCCTTGTCACTCCGTTCCCCTCCCTGCCCCCTCAAGTCAAGGCCCTGATTGAGCACGAGGTGAAGAACGGAATTCCAGCCAATCGAATCATCTTGGGGGGCTTCTCCCAGGTGAGGAAGGAGTGCTGGGGCCTGGCTCTGAAGGTGGGGAGGCTAAGGGGGAGCAGGATACGGGAAGGGAAGGCGGAACATGGCTGGGAGGCAGTGTCTCTGTGGGCAGGGCCTGACCCGAGCCTCCGGCTGGGCCTGTCCCAGGGTGGAGCCCTGTCCCTTTACACAGCTCTCACCTGCCCGCATCCCCTGGCTGGCATCGTGGCCCTCAGCTGCTGGCTCCCCCTGCATCGGGCCTTCCCTCAGGTGAGTGACCCTGTCTCTGGCTGGCTCAGCCTCTCCTCTCACCTTATCCCTCAACTGGAAGGTGCTTGGAGGTAGACACACCGGATCATCAAGTTAGAGGGAGCTGCAGTCATCCCAGGCCAGGCTCTCATTCTACATGACCCAGAGATGGAAGTCAGTTGCCTAAAGTCCCATAGGTAGGGGGTAACAGAGCCAGAATCTGACCCCAAGGCCTCGAATTTCGAAGCTAGTGCTTTCCCCTCCATGATCTCCATGATCATCTGACTTTGACAGATAAGGAAACTGAGGTTCAGGGAAGTTAAAGTTACTTCTGCAGTAATACAGTAAGGCAGCGTAGAGCCAGGACTCAGGCTTATGACCTTGGGAGTCCTTCCCCAAAGCTCTTCCCCCACGTCATATTGCTCTGGTTCCCAGAATGGAGAATGCGAAAGGAGCAGAGGCGTCAGAGCTGGAAGGAGCCTGGCTCTTTTAGCCCAGGGATTCTTCTCCTGGTTTGTGTCATGGGCCCCTCAGGCATGATCCAAACCAGGAGAAGAACCCCCAGACCCTTTCTCAAAATGTTTCTGGACTACATTCTTAACTGGAGGAAATGCTCAATTTCATTTGGAGGTTAGTAAAAATAAAAATGTACATTTTTTTCCCCATGCAAGTGCACAGACCCCCTTGAAATTTATCCCTGGTGAAGAATCCCTCATCTGGCCCAATGTTCTCATTTTGTTATTAAAGGGGGAAAACTGTATGGATATTTTTTTTTGAGCACATCACACAAACCTTAATAAAATTGATCAGCAAACATTATGGGGCTACAGTGTGCCATGCACTGTGCTATAAGCACTGGGAAACAAAGAAAAATTGAACTGCCCCAGCCTCCACAAGAAGCTTACATTTTGATGGGTCAGGAGAATGGGACGTGTTCAGAAGGAATGCAGAGTGATTTGATGGGGTGGAAGGGCTCCTCGCCATCAGGCATGACCTCCTGGGTGGGGGGGGGTGGCTTCCCCTCCCTCAGGTACCATCACCCCCGTTAAGCAGAACAGGTCACAGTGACCCCGACTGACAGTCCAGGCAGCTGCCTGCTCTCCATTGACGTCTGCTTTGATAACTGGCTCTGAGTTTTGTAGTTTAAGGCTGTCTTCATGTAGACACCTTGTCTCTCCGAGGTTCTGAGGTCCTCCCTCCGTGGGGAGGCTGGCCCTTGGCGCATTGCTTCTCTGAATTCTTGTATTTGGTGTTCTTTCGGAGGTGATGCCGTCTCGCCCCGTTCTGATGGCAGTTCGTTCAGCCCTTCCCCAGTCATGACCTCATTTGCTGCCAACTCTGATATTACAGAGAATGGTGTGCAGCAATGTCTGACTCTCTGTGACCCCACTTGGGGGTTTTTTGGCAAAGATACTGGAGTGGTTTGCCATTTCCTTCTCCCGCTTATTTTATGGATAAAGAACTGAGGCAAACAGGGTGAAGTGACTTGCCCAGGGTCACGTTGCTAGTAAGTGTCTGAGGCTGGATTTGGACTCAGGTCTTCCTGACTCCAGGCCCTGCGCGCGCTATCCACTGTGCCACCTAGCTGCCCTATTACAAAGAGTGCCCCTAGGAATGTTGGGGGGGTGTCTTTTGTTGTAACCTCCTTGGGGGTTTGGATCTAGTCGCAAGAATGCTGGGTCACAGATACGAGAGTTAACTGCTGCAGCACTGGGCCTGGAGGCTCTCCCCCCAGGCCTCTTCTCCCCGTGGCCCTGGTAGCCCCCTTCCCTGATCTCAGACTCTGCCCCAGCAGGCAGCCAATGGCACGGCCCGGGACATGGCCATCCTGCAGTGCCACGGGGAACTGGACCCCATGGTGCCCGTACGCTTTGGAGCCCTCACCTCCGAGAAACTCAAGTCTGTCGTTCCTCCAGCCAAGGTCCAGTTTAAGACCTACCCTGGGGTCATGCACAGCTCCTGTCCCCAGGTCAGTGCTCCCCCGCAATGCTGCATCCCTCCTCCCACCCCCACCTCAGTGACTCCGCCTGACGGACTTTCACCCCTACAGGAGATGGCAGCTGTGAAGGAATTCATTGAGAAGCTGCTGCCCCCCATCTAACAGAACCCAGCCTGCCCCCCTTCCCCCAGGCGGGCCGGAGGGGCCCTCAGCAGTATCCGAGCTCTGAACGAGAAGTGGAAGCCATGGCAGCCCGTCCCCCACCCCCAGGTCTTTGAGGTCATGGGAGGATCGGCCCCTCCCCCTTGGAGATCATCTTCCGAGCTCCTGTTCCCGAGCTCCCGTCCCTCTTTCCCTGTCCTGTCACTGTCCTGGGAGGCTGGGGATAAAGGGCGCAGTCTCCGTCTCCTCAGCTGCCATAGTCTGTCCTGTCCGATCTTCCTGTCCCCCAGGGCCGCAGTATTGCTAGGGGTGCGTGGGGGCCCAGCTGCTGACCCACTCAGGACCTGTACGTACCTCACGGGTCCAGCTTCTGGGTGTACCTCTCTCCTCTTCCCCCCAGGTGACCTCAGTGTTTGGGCAGGGGGGGCCTCCTGGCTCCCCCAACCCAGACACCCACTCCCCCCTCCTCCTGCTGTAGGGAGAGCTGGGGTCCCCCCTTCTTCATTCAGATAATCACGTGTCTTCTGTTGCTTTCCTGTCCCCTTGCCCTCACCATGAATGTCTCAATTCTTTCTGCTGACAATGCGCCTCCCCTGGGCCCGAGGCCCCTGTTGCTGCTGTGCCCCTCCGTAAGGGAGGGGCTTGGGCCCAGGCCTTGGGGGTGGGGGTGGGGAGAGGGCAGGTGCATCTGGGCTGAAGCTTCTCTCCCCAACCCTGCTCCCCACCAAAAAGATCCCTGGTGGAATCTCCTTCCAGTCCAGACACCCCCGTTTCTAGGCTGGGGGGAGCTGGGCCCTGCCCTCTGGGGGAAGGATGGAGGACCTATTCCCTGCCTCAGCTGGATGGTGCCCAGATGTTCTTGGCCTGTTCTCCTCATCCCCTTCCCCCTAGGGAGGGGGCTGAGGCTCAGGTTCTGAGCCCAAAAGGGGCTCATCTTCCTCCTCCTCCATGTGGTTTTGGATGTTTTCGTTTCTTGTTTTGTGTCTCCAAGTCAAATCAGATTAAAGAAAAATAAACCTTCCACCTTGGTCCTTGTTCTGAGTTGGAGTGGTGCGGGGGAAGGAGGGGGAGAAGGGTTTCAGAATCATGGAGTAGGTCAGCTCCTATCTTACTCCCTAGCATCAGGGCCCAGAGACAAAGTGTAAGAAACTTTTATTTGGAATCTGATTACAAGACTAGAAATGATTTTGGGAGGAGGGGCTAGGCCATGGCTCCCTACCCACCCCCTGTGTTTTGGGGACCATGGTGGGGCAGAGGCATCCATCCTGTCCCTCTTGGATAGGTCTTGATCTTGGGGAGGGAAGGGACTGGAGTTTTCAGCTCCCTGGTGGAAGGAGGTCCCCTGGATGGCAGGGAGAGTGAGGAGGAGGTGAGGTAGGAAGGTAAGGCCCTGCCCTCTCTCCTGTGCCCTCCTGGGTAAGCAAGGGTCAGGCTTAGTTCGCTCAGCCCCATTGGGGAAGTTAGGTGGGGTATGAGGTTCAGCATCTACCCCTCCCTTCATCCCAGAGAGGCCAGAGATGGGATAAAGCCCAAGTTAAAGCTCAGGTTGGGGAGGTCCATCATTTCCAATATTCCTCAGTGGCAGATCAGGCCTGGCTGCTAAATCCTGTTGGATTCTGTTCTTGCCACCGCCAAAGGTCCTCACCTGAAACAGGCAGGGAGAAGGTGGCTCAGGGTCCTGGGGGGGGGGGTGCGAGGACAAGTCCCCTCCTGTTCAGCCATGCTTGACCAGAACCCTCTCCAGATACTCACACATCTTGTCTAGGCCAAAATCTGCTTTCCAGCCCAGCTCCTCCTGAGCCAGCTTGGGGTTGGCATAGCAAGTGGCCACATCCCCATCCCGGCGGGCCACAATCTGATATGGGATCTGCAACCATACAACAGTGAAAGGTCTGCTGTGAGTAGAGGTAGGTCAGGGGTGGGGGGGATGCTTGGTGAATGAGAGCAGGTCCTTTGCACAAGAGCTATCTGTCTAACCAACACCCTAGGAGGAGGGAGCTGGGAGTGGCATTGGCCCCATTATACAGATGATGAATCAAGTCCTGAGCAAGGGGTTAAGTGACTTCTGGTCAGATGCTTTGAAGCTAGAAACTGGCCCCATCATAGGCTCTCAGATCCACAACGGGAAAGGGACTTCAGAGGGAAACTAGACTAACCCCTTCGTTTAATCGATGAGGAAACTAAGGCCCTGCCCACAGTTCTAGAGCTGGTAGGTGGTAGAGCCAGGACCCTGTGCTCTTTCCCACCCTTCCTCTGCCTCTGAGGAGTCACAGATGTCACGGTCTGGTGGAGGCAGGGCCTGGAGGGTATGAGGCATGGGCTGGGGCATCACTCCCACCTTCTTTCCAGAGGCTTTCTCCATGGCAGACACCATCTGTAGCACAGAATATCCAGTGCCTGTCCCCAAGTTATAGATCTGTGGGGACAAGGTATCCCGTGAGAAGGGGGTGCCCGACAGTGCTGGGGACCCCTTATTTCAGCGTCTATCACCAGCTGCCTTCTTCACGCACTCCCCCATGGACTTGCTGCCTACCCGACAGCCACATTGTTCCTTGAGTTTCTTCAGGGCTGTGATGTGGCCCTTAGCCAAGTCCACAACGTGGATGTAATCCCGGACACCTGCATGGAGGAGGTGTCCCATCAGCCCCCAGCTATTGGCAGGACTCCCTTACCCACTAAGTACCCACCCCTCAACCCCCCCCCACTTTAGCAGATGAATTGAAACTATATTTATCAATGCCTAGAGCATGTGGAGCACTGTCCTGGGGGCCTTGTCCTCAGCGATCCCTCACCTGTCCCATCCACTGTGCTATAGTCGTTGCCATAGACGTTGAGGACTTCCCGACGTCCTATTGCCACCTGGATGGGGGAGGGGAATTAGGGTCGGCCCTCTTCCCTAGGTCACTCCAGGCAAGCGTGGCTCCCCCCAACCCTGGCCCGAGGGGTACCTGGGAGACATAGGGCATGAGGTTGTTGGGGATGCCCTGTGGGTCCTCGCCGATGCGGCCAGAGGCGTGGGCCCCGATGGGGTTGAAGTATCTCAGCAGCACAGCGTTCCAGGCCTGTGGATCCCAGAGCTGTCAGCTGCAGGGGCCTTCCAGGCCCCTTCCCCTGTCCGAGTGACCTGAAGGAAGTCACTTCTCCCTGGCCAGGCCTCAACTGCCCCATCTGTCAGGTGACCCCTGGGGGCCTTTACCTTCTCTGCCTGGCACAGGTCCCGGATCATCTCCTCGATGAAGAACTTGGACTTGCCATAGGGGTTGGTGCAGCCCCCCGTGGGGTGGTTCTCATCCAGGGGCAGGTAGTGGGGGTTTCCGTACACAGTAGCTGAGCTGCTGAACACCAGGTTCTTCACCCCATGAGTGTTCATGGTCTGGGTTGCCAGAAGGGAAAGAGGGGAGGTCAGAGGCCTCAACCCTGGAAGGCCCTGAGGTTTGGGGCTGTCACCTTGTCCCCCTGCCTGCCCCCCGAGCTGGAGCGCACCTCTCGTCCCATCTCAGTCCCTTCTGACGTCCCCAGAGGTCAAGGCTAAGTCCCCGTCACTTCTGGCTCGGTCTGTCTCTACTGGCCCTGTCAGACTACTTGCCACCGTCAGTGGGTCAGTGGGCAGAGGCCCGGGGACGTGGCGTCCGTCTGGCCTGAGCCTCTCACCTCCAGCAGCTGGATGGTCCCCGTGAGGTTGACCCTGTAGTAGTCTAGGGGTTTCTCTACTGACTCCCCGACTGCCTTGAGCCCCGCAAAGTGGATCACAGCCACGAAACTGTGCTATAGGGAAGACAGAGAGCATGGAGGCAGGCAAGGCTGGGGGGATCCCAGTCCTGGGCCCATCCCAGAGGGTCCACAGCCCAGGCCCACCTTGGGCTCCTCCCCTCACCTTCTTAAAGAGTCCTTGCAGGGCTGCTTGGTCCAGAATGTCCATTTCCTCAAACTCCACCTTCTTGCCTGTGAGTTCTTCCACTCGCTTCAGGCTCTCAGGCATGGGCCCCTGCCCTGGATGGGAGAGAAGGTGGGCTCAGGGGGTTGGGGGCCCAGCAGAGATGACAGGCCCTGGAGGCTGGGGGCCCGGGAGAGAAGGCGAGCTCTGGGGGCTGGGGGCCCAGGAGAGATGACATGCTTAGGGGCCTGGTTCTCCCTCTCCCCTCTCCCCCCACCCCAGACACTATCTGGCTGGGCCACGGGTAGGGCGCTGGGGACCTCACCACGGATGGTGTTGTGGAAGTTGTCAATGACCACAGGCTGGTAGCCAGCCTCCAGCAGCTCCAGGACGGTGTGGCTGCCAATGTAGCCGGCTCCTCCAGTGACCAGCACCTTCTCCACCATCCTTCACACCTGGGGTAGCAAAGGGAGCCTCAGAGAGGCGGGGGCTATCTGGGACAAGGCCCGGAGCTCTTTCTCCTCCCCCTACACGTCCCTGCTTGGGGTCCCTTTCCTCCCACCACAGCTGCCCCTGGGAGATCTCCAAGCACCCAACTCACTGAGGTGGGGGGTAGGGGGTAAAAATGGAAACAGAGAGATGACAGCTAAGCTGTGCTAGGCAGGCAGTCTACAAGCTCCTTGTCCAGTGCCCTGGAGGGTATGAGCTGTGGACGTGGCTCAGACCTGGCCAAGCTGTCAGGTAGGGAGTTTCCTCTCCAGCCAAGGAAGAGGGAGGAGGAATTCATTCAGGTTTTCAAAGAACTCCAGTTTCCCTCCCCTCCCCCTGCCTCCTGAGGACAGCTAGTCGTTCTGGTTCCTGTTCTGGCCCCTCCCTTCTCCCCCGCCTTCCAAACTGGGCCCAGACACCCCAGGAGAGCTGCAGTCCAGCAGGGACAGCTCCACGGCCCTTCCCCCTCACGCCTTTCGGGGCAGTTAGGGGGACAAGGTAGGAGGGTCTGCTCGGAATCTCCCCAGGGCTGGGAGGAGAGGCCTCCCCGGGCCCCAGGACCCAAAGAAGGGCAAAGGGTCTCTTGGAACAGAACCAGGGCCTTCCTGGGGACACCTAGGCTGGGGAGGAGCTGAACTAACATTAAGGGGCTATCGGTAGGGGAGACCTCCAAGGCCAAAGGGAGTTGAGCCTGGTCCAGCGTGTCTTTAGCCAGCTCCCCCAAGAATGAAGGGGATGGTGAGGTCCCACACAGGGAAGAGTCTGAACTGGGCTCAAGCCAGCTCCTGGTCCATCTCCCTCACTGCCCTGCCCCCATTCCTCCTCTCTTCCTCCTCATTCAGAGGGACTTTGACCCAAAGGTAGTGAGCCCCGCCAAGTACAAACAGCCACGAATACACATGGACTGGCCCCCCTGGCCCACCCCCACCTGTGGCTTCTGGCTCAGTGGCAGGACATGGGAGGGGGAGTGATAGTTCACCTATCCCAACCTGGGTGCCAGTGTGCTGCCCCCCCTGCCCCCACACTCACCTTTCCAGACTCTTCAGCCCACTGCCACTCCCAAGGCTCGGGTCACTGCCTGACATGGCCCAGACTTTCCTCTGCCCTTTACTACTCACCTCCCCAGAGCCCCATCCTCTCTTACTCACCACTGCCTAGCCTACTTATTTCCCCCAGGGGTGGGGAACCTGTGGCCACATGTAGCCCTTTAGGTCCTCGGGTGCGGCCTTTTGACCAAGTCCAAGTTTTACAGAACAAACCCTTTTCTTAAGGGGATTCGGATTCAGTCCAAGGGCTGCACTTGAGGACCCAGAGGGCCGAAGGTTCCCCACCCCAGTATCAGCCCATACCCGCAATATCACACGCCTCCTATTCCTCTCGCCCCGCCCTGGCGCCTCTGCCCACCATCCTCTCACACTTAGCACTCTCCCACCCACCCACCCACTACCGCTCACCTCCTAAACTGCTCAGCCCACTCACTATAATGAGGCAGCCGGTGATGCAGTGGATAGACCCAAGTTCAAATTTGACCTCAGGCACTAGCTGGGTGATCCTGGGTAAGTCATTTGACCTGCATGCCTCAGTTTCTTCAACTGTAAAATGGGGATAATCATAGCACAGCCGCGTGGCTGGGCTGTTGTGGGGATAAAACCGGGCTAACATTTGTAAAGTGCTCCTTTATGGAGCCTATCGATACGGGCTAAGCGATGGTTAATATCGGTCACGTCCTACGCCTGTCACTCGCCTGGGCAGCTCTGGACTCCCACCCATCCTCCTCTATCGTCCACCTCCTGGGCTGGGCTGCTCCGCCCTCCCTTCCGTTCCGCTCTGCGAGCCCCGGGCCCCTCTGACGCCGCCCGCAGCCCTCGTACCTGGTCAGTAGCCAGCGACCCTCCTGGATTACAGGTTTAGACGGTGGGGTCCAGCGCCAGGTCGGCTAAGGTCCAGGTCCACCTGCCGCGCTGGCCCTTTAAAGGTTATAGCCACGCCCCCTTTCGCCCCCCCTTCGGATCGCGCTACCTAAGGCCCCATGGAAACGTGTCACCGAGACTCCGGCTACGGAGCCTGGAGGAGGTCAAAAAGGTAGCAGACTGCTCTAAAGCGCCTGCGTGATGCACTGCCGAAGCGCGGCTGGCGAGGAGAAGACTGGAGGGAGGAATCGCGCCCTGTTGGGTGGGGCGCGCGGAGGAAATGAATGGGCCAGGCCATACCACTGAGCTTCTAAGCGGAGGGGTGGCGAGGGGAGAGTTCAGGGACGTGAGGCTGAGCAGGTGGTCTTTGCCGGGAGTCCGGCTGCTGCTGGTGTCTCTGACTCCCAAAGCCAAGACTGACCCTGGAGCTCGCTGCCCGAGGGAGCCTGGGGTTGGGGGACGGTGGAGACTCCATTAGGGGCCGGAACCTCAAAAGCCGAGTCCAGACGGTTACTTGCCCCGGAGCGGGCGCTCGGAGCAGCCCACGCCACTCACGACCCCGCGGTTCTGGGGTTGCCCCCGAAGTGTCCCGGCCAGGGGCACCTTCCACGAGAGGGTGGAGAACTCCCACGGCCTACGGGTCTTCCGCGTGCCCTCCGCGCTTAGCCCGGGGCTCGGCACACAGTAGGCGCTTCCTAAATGCGTGACCCTTTGTGACCGTGGGCGAGCCACTCGCTTCAGTTTCCTCATCTATAAAGTGACGGGTGGGGCTGGAAGACCTCGGCCCGCTGTGCGCTGGATCCTAAAGGAGATAGGCAGTGGGTGGGGAGCAAAAACTCTGACCTTCACAGCCGCTTCACCAAGCAGGCCATAGTACAAGATAAATGCCATTTTTCATTTAACAAAAATCTATTTTCTCTCCTTTTCACCTCAATAAAAATAAAAACAAAATTCTTGTAGCCAGTTTGCATAATCAAATAAAACATTCCCCCAACTGGCCAGAATATGTGTCCGTTTTCCCCTGGTGGTGTCATCTGCACTCCCCAAACCTCCAAGGACATTGAATGGAAGCTCCTTGAGGGCAGGTACTTTCTCACTTTTGTACTTCTATCCCCAGGGCCTAGCTGGGTCTCATCACCGAAGTCCTTGGCACTGTCACATGGTTCAACACCAGGAACAGATGGGGCTTTATCAATGCAAGTGCCACTGAAGAAGATGGATTCCCATCTACAGCCCAAGGACCACCGGACTTCCAGCTGGAACTTTCTGGTGAGCTTCTTAAGAAGCTGAAGCAGAAGACTGTCTTCCTTTTCTGTTTGTCTTTCCTGGTTCTCCTCCCACCTCTCTGACAGCTCCTTTGATGATTTCATCCAAGTCACACCTGCTAACCACGGGTGTCCCACAGGGCTCTGTCTTGGGCCCTGTCCTCTTCTCCCACCATGCTATTTCACTTAGTGATCTCACCAGTTCCCATGGTTCAGTTATCATCTCTGTACTGATGATTCTCAAAGCTACATATCCTGTCCCTTCTCTGACTTTGCGTTTCCCATCTCCAACTGCCTATTGGACCTCTTGAACTAGACGTCTTGTAGACATCTTAAACTCAACAGGCCCATCTTTCCCCCTAAACTCTCCTTTACAAACTACCATATTATTGTCAAGGGCACCCTATCCTTCTAGTACCTCAGGCCCACAACCTAGGTCATTTTTGATTCCTCATTACCACTCATCCCCCCATATCCAATCTGTTGCCAAGGCCTGTCAATTTTACCCTTGTACTATCTCTTGACCCCCCTCCTTCTCTCCTCTGACACAGCTGCCACATCCCTGGGGTAGGCCCTCATCTCCTCATCCTTGGACTATTCCAACAGCTGCTGGTTTGTTTGCACACATCTGTCCTACACTCGGCCATGCTCCATTCAGCCACGAAGTAAGGGATCTCTCTATAGTGCAGATCCAGTCATTTCATCCCTCCACTCCATAAGCCTAAGTGTCTCTCTATCACCTCCCAAATCAAGTATCAATTCTGTTGGTGTTCAAAGCACTTTATAACCTGGTCCACTCCTACCTTTCAGTCCTCTTACACCTTAAAACCATTCTCATCCATTGACACTAGCCTCCAACAAGCCACTCCATCTCTTGGCTCACAGTGTTTTCACTCATTTGTGGAATGCTCTGAATACTGACTTTCCTGACCACTGGAAGCCTTTCCCAACCCCCTCCCCCCCATACAGTACCTTCTCTCTATTATTTCATATTTATTCTACATTTACTTGTACATAGTTCTTTGCATGTTATCTCCTCTATTGAACAGTGAGCCCCGAGGGCAAGGTCTTTTGCCTTTCTTTGTATTTCCAGTGCATCGTTTAGTACCTGGCAGAGTAGGCACAATATTTATTGACTGACCAGTGCTTTGCACACAGTAGTACTTTTTGATTTAAAAAAATAAAATGAAAGGGTGGTCTGGGTCCTCTCTCCAGCTCTGATCCTAGATTGGCAATGCAAGCATCCCTTTTTTAAATTTGAAATCTTGCCCCAGGTTACATGATTAGGAAGTGGAAGAGTCCTAATTTGAATTACGGTCTTCTGACTCCAAATTCAATACCACCACACCAAGAATCAGTGAGATTACTGCTTGATCTTCCACATCTTGAAGCTCAATGGGGTTAGGAAAATATCATGTATATAGTGTCTGTTTGCAGAGTGCAGTTCCACAACCACCCTGTGGGAGTGGGTTCTGATTGGCTCCCCTTGAGAAGGAAAGGATGACTCAGCTAGATTGATTTGCCCGGAGACGCTCAGTCAGGAAGTGTCTGAGCTGGATCTTGAACCTCCGCCTTCCTGACCATCCACATTGCCTCTTCGATCATGCTCATAAAGGCATAAAGGGCGGTGGGGTGGGGAGGACTGGTTTTGAGTCAGAGAACTTACTCTGTTCTCAATTACCAGACCCAAGGACCTTAACTCACTCTCATCTTTTGGCAGCCATTTAACATTCACCGATGAGCACCCTCTCCTCCTAAAGAGTCTCTCCATCCCTGGGTTTTTGTGACTGTTTTCTCCTGGTTCTCTTCCCAGCTCTTCCTACCCAGTCTTAAACTTTGCTGGATCTTCATCTATGCCATGTCCACTACTAGCAGTTGTCCCCCTCAGGCTCTCTCTTGGTGACCTCATCAGCTCCCAAAGGTCAGCTATCATCTCTATGCAGATAACTCCCAGGTCCATAGATTCATCCTAACCTTCACTCTTGCATCACTGGTTGCCTGCTGGACATTCTGGGCCTGAAGTCTGGCAGCCCTCTCCACCTCACCACCTCACCATATCCAAACTCATTATCGCCCCCCCTGCCCAAGCCATGCCTCTTCATAATGTCCCTCTTACTGTCCTGGGCACTGCCCCCTCCCAGGTACCCAGGCTCACCACCATGATGTCGTTCTCAACTACAACTCTTGCTCATGCCATATATCCAGTGATGTCAAATTCGCTTCTACTTTCCTCCTTCTTCAATATGTCACCCACTCTTCACTCACCCAGGCAACACCCTAGTGTAGGCCATTATCACCTCTTGGTGAGACTACTGCAGAAGCCTCCTATGTGGTCTTCCTCTTCTCCAGCCCATTCTCCACACACTCACCACAGTGATTTTCTTGAAGTAGAAGTATGACCACATCACCTCTCCCCTCACTAAACTCCCAGTGGCTCCCTATTCCCTCCAGGATCTATGATAAACTCCCCTTTCTGGCATTTGAAGCCCTTCACAATCTGGGCCCTTCCAACCTCTCCAGTGTTGTAACACATCACTCCCTCCACCTAGCCCTGCTGGCCTACTTGCTGTTCTTCCTTCCAAGCTGTCCCCCATGCCTCCCATGCACTTTGTTCACCTTGACTTCAGAACCTCTAGTTTGCTTCAAGCCTCAGATCAGGCTTCCTTCTACGTGGAAATTTCCCCAAACCCTACCACTACCAGTGCCCTCTGCAAGCTAGCTTGTATTTGATACGTCAGAGTATTTTGGAGACACCCTGTTTTCCAAAGCTAAGGCCCAACAAGCAGACTGTGCCCTGAGTTTGGCATAACAATAATTCTTTATGCCCTGGAATGATCTCATCCTCTGGCAAAGTATATTGCTTGGACCAGCACCAGGTGTTCACAAAGGAATTTGGCTTCCCTGATTTTCCAGGGCCTCCCATCACATGTTCACAATGCCACAGGGCCAGTGGGAACAGTAATTCAACATCTGAAAATGACTGTCATAATCCAGCCCACTTGTGGTGTATAAGACCTGCCTTTGGTCTAGCACGTTAAGTTCTCCTTCCTAGGAGGGGGGCTTCTATACACATATGTCATTTTCCTCACTCAGAAATTAATTAAACTTGTTTTGTGTCTTGACTCTTCTGCCTCTAGCAGGCTGTTTGTTTTTGTTTTTGGTGAGGCAATTGGGGTTAAGTGACTTGCCCAGGGTCACACAGCTAGGAAATGTCAAGTGTTTGGTCTGAGGTCGAATTTGAACTCAGGTCCTCCTGACGCCAAGGCCAGAGAGCTTTATCCACTGCGCCACCTAGCTACCTCCCGGCTGTTTGTTTGGCTCTGGCCACTCACAGGTTGGAGGCCAGTTCTGATACGGTTGATGTTGAATTTTGAGCATACTTACACATGTACATATTATCTCCCCCAGTAGAAGGTAAACTCTTTGAGGTCAAGGACAGTTTCACTTTTGCCTTCGGGTTCCAAGTGCTTAGCACAGCATAAGAGTACACAGCAGGAGCATAATAAATGATAAACAGCTTGGTGGAGTGGATAGAGCACTGGATCTGAAGTCAGAGGACATTGGATCAAATCCTTCCTCAAACACTAGCTGTGTTAGCCTGGACAAATCAACTAACCCTTTGTTTCAGTTATATCTGTAAAATAAAGGGTTTGGATTTAATGGACTCTAGGGTCCCTTCCTAGTAAACTACTAATTTGCTGACACTACCTAAAAGACCTTAGGCAAGTCATCTCCCTGGGCCTCAGTTTCTCCATCTGTAGAAGCGTGTGTCTGTGTGTGGGGGAGTGTAATGGATGGCCCCTGGAATTATTCCAGCTCCACATGTCTGATCCTCATCATTAACTTTTTCCTGTGAACTGTTTTCTCATCACTTTCTAAAATACCCCTTATCTGAAAGGCCGGAGTCCATTTATTTCCTAGGTGGGCACTGGGAAGGGTGGCTCATAGCTCAGGCCGACCTGAGTTCAACCCCTCTTCATGCTGTTTGGTTCTTGCTCTCCTTCAGGAACCTCAACTTTCCCCATCCCTCAAATCGTATGTCCAAGCTGAGAACCAAAGCAATTTCTACTTCCCTTGCTCCCCATGGCACTCGCGGAGTTCTGCAGGCTCACTGGCATTCTACCTTTTATTTACATTGATGAGAGATATACATTTAAAAATCATTTCCAGGTAGAGAATGGCATCTGAGGGTTTCCAATATCACAGTCCTGCGATTGGCAGGATGGCACCAGGCAGCAGCCCTTCAGGAAATCCTAAGAAGGATTTAATCTTCAGCAGGACCAAAGCCCTTTCCATCCCCAGATAACAGATGGCAACTGGGGGTGTCAGTAATCAAAATCAAAGCCTTGGGTGGAAAGGTTGGGCTCTTAAGAGGGGAAGCCAAGAAGATCTTCAGGGAAGCAGGATACAGTGAGAAGGCCTTCTCCTAGCACCCTCCAGGACATCCTTCTTCTCAGGGTCAAAGATGATGGAAAATGGACCAGGAAAACTTCCAGATTCATAAGCCTCTTCATGGGGAGGATCTGGGGCCTCTTCCTCTGACCCAATTCGTCCAGCTTACCTGAGGGAAGCTTTTCCAGCCATGTGTACTGAACTGAATTTGATTTCCTACAGAGGTCAGTTCCCAATTCCTTTTCTTTGGCATCCCCCAGCCCTGGCACTACCATTTCTGGGCTATTGTCAGTGTGTCCCTTCATGTGGTAAACAGAAAGCAGGATTTGTTCTGAAGGTCCGGGGTGGCTGCTGGGGTCTGGCTAGCCCAGCCTGTTGGGGAAGGCAGGGCAGAAGCAGGGAAGTCACAGCCTGGAGCTGAAAGTGGCCTGGGCCACTTTGGAATTGCTTTTTCTATTCAAGGCCTGGCAGATAAATTTTCCGGCTTCCAGCAACTTCGGAAGGCTCACCCCCTTGAAGAAATAAGTCACAAAATAGAGGTTACAGTTTGTCAGTAACCACTAGCCTGGGGTGGAGGGAGAGGGAGCAAACACCTGACAGATGGAAACACACGGCTGGTAATGTCAGATGGTAATAAAAATACAGGGAAAATGGTCTACCTTTACATGGGAAAACATAGCCTAGCAGCAGTTACGGGGCTGTGAGACCTTATGGGGTCAGGAAGAGAGGATGGAAAACAATCAGCCAGATGAGAAGCCTTTTAGCCCTCCCCTATCATCCTGTGAGGCTGAAAATCTTGGCCAGTCTGAGCCCATTTGTTTCATTAACAGAGACAGAAGGACATCATGGGAATTGTTAGGCCAGTGTAATGGAGATTGGACCAGTCTGGGGGGAAATCAGGAGGCCTGGCTTCCAACGAGCTTGTGATCTTTAGCAAAGGCAGGGCTTCAATTCCCCCTTCTGTAAAGTGGGGAAGTTAACACTAGATAATTTCTAAGCCCTAATATTCTCTGTTCTAAAGACCCTCCCAGCTCTGACATTATAGGTTCTAAGGGCCCTCCCAGATCTGACATTCTGTGTTCTAAGGGCCCTCCCAGCTCTGATATCCTGTGTTCTAAGGGCCCTCCCAGCTCTGACATTTTGTGTTCTAAGGGCCCTCCCAGATCTGACATTCTGTGTTCTAAGGGCCCTCCCAGCTCTGACATTCTGTGTTCTAAGGGCCCTCCCAGATCTGACATTTTGTGTTCTAAGGGCCCTTAGGAAAAACTACCTGTCAGATCTATGGATAAGAGAAGAGTTCATGACCAAACAACAGACAGAGAGGACCATGGGAGGTAAAATGGATAATTTTGATTACATGAAATTTAAAAGGTTTTGCACAAACAAAAAAAGTTTTTGCATAAACAAAACCAAGGAAGCCAAAATTAGAATGAAAGAAGGAAATTGGGAAAAAAATGTTACAGCACATTTCTCTGCTAAAAGTCTTATTTCTCTAATATAAAGGGAACTGAGCCAAAAATATAAAAATAAGAGCCAGTTGATAAATGGTCAAAGGATATGCACAGGCAGTTCTCAGAAGGGAAAAAAAATCAAAGCTAGCAATAATCATATAAAAATGCTCTAATTTACTACTATAGAAATGCAAATTAAGACAACTCTAAGGTACCACCTCACACCTATGAGACTGGCTAACATGACAGAAAAGGAAAGTTACAAATGTTGAAGGGGATGAGGAAAGAGAGGTACAGTAATGCATTATTGGTGGGTTGTGTTCCAATCATCTGGGACAACAATTTGAAACTATGCCCAAAAGTCTATAAAACTATGCATACTCTTTGACCCAGTAATACCATTGCTTGATCTATACTCCAAGTAGATGCGGGCCCTCTCAGGGGGGAAAAAAAAAAGGGAAAAGGATATGCACAAAAATATTTGTATCAGTTCTTTTGTGGTAGCAAAAATTGGAAACTGAGGAAATGCCCATCAATGGGGGAATGGCTGAACAAGTTGTATATGGTTGTGATGGAATACTACTGTGCTAGAAGAAATGATTAAAGGAATGGTTTTAGAAAAAAGCTGGTTAGACTTGTATGAACTGATGCAAAGGGAAGTAAGCAGAACCAGGAGAAAATTCTAACAGCAATTGTTAGAATAGTAAAAGCAATACTGTAATGATAATTAACTGTGAAGGACAGCTACTTTGATCGATACAATGATCGATCAGAATTCCAAAGGACTCAAAATGAAAAATGCTATCCATCGAGAGAGAGAGAGAGAGAGAGAGAGAAAACCGATGGAT
Organism: Vombatus ursinus; assembly: GCF_900497805.2. Classification (NCBI taxonomy): domain Eukaryota; kingdom Metazoa; phylum Chordata; class Mammalia; order Diprotodontia; family Vombatidae; genus Vombatus; species Vombatus ursinus. The sequence goes on along the minus strand of NW_020954637.1, from coordinate 1,567,824 downwards.
TCGGAGTGCAGAATGAAGCAGATTTTTTTTCTTGCTTCCCCTCCCCCTGCCCCCCAGAACATGGTTAATGTGGAAATGTTTTGTATGACTTCACATGTATAATGACTGTAGTATTTCTTGCTTCTCAATGTGCGAGGGAGAGAATTTAGAACTGAGAATTAAAAGTTAAAAAACAACAACAAAACCAAAGCAAGCAGCTGCCAAGTGGAATGGTCTCCTAGGGAGCAGTGGGTTCCCAACATCAGGTCTTCAAGCAAAGACCGGGTGACCTCTTATCAGCCATGGTGCAGTCATTTTCTATCAATATGTTAGACTCCCTACTGCTGACATTCTGTGTTTTAAGCTTTATTTTGGCTTTCACATCTACTATGGTCTAAGCTCTCTTATATTCCTAATGTTTTATGGTTCCTGACTGTCTCACTTCAGCAGCCTATTAACTCTGCTGCATCCAGGGCATTCACCTAACTATGAAATCTGTGTGTGTTGATCTTTTCCTCCTCAGTTTTGTGCAGGAGAATACCAGGCCCCTTCAGGAAGACCAGGAAACCAGTCTGTTCAGGTAGGAGAGGATGTAAACCCAAGTGCTGTCTGGTGGCTCCGGCACCGTGACCACGAGGGGGCAGATGACACTTACCGTTTCGATCCCCAGTCCATTCAGCATGTACAGAAGGTCTTCTGTTGCCACGTTTCCTGATGCACCCTTAGCATATGGGCAGCCCCCAAGCCCAGCAACCGAGGAATCCACCACAGACACTCCCATCTGGAAATGTAAATACGAGGAGAAACACATTAGGCTGTCATCAGGCCCAGACATCTCACTGTAAAGTGGATTAAATTACTGGATTTCTTTACAGGGGGAAAGTTTTACAGGGGAAGAGGAATAAAACCTGAGGGTAAGAGATACCTGCGGGTATGAAGGTAGGAGAAATCCAGAGAGGGAGAAAATGTTTAAGTGGGATTTATCAAAGACAAAGTTGAAAGTTTCAGAATGTTAGGACTGGAAGACGCCCTGGAGGTGCCTTCTACTCTGATGCCTCATTTTACAGAAGAGGACAACCTAGGCCCTGAGAAGTGAAGTGACCTTCCCACAGTCCTGCAGGTGGTAAGCAGTAGAGCAGAATTCAAACCCAAGTCTGCCGATTCCAAATCCAGTGCTTTGCAATACTCTTATTTTACAGGGCTAGGAAACTGAGGCCCACACAGGTAGCATGACTTACTCAGGGCCCATAGTGGTATGACAGACAAAGTCAGGGAATCCTAGGGCCTCCAACCTAATAATTCTGCCTAGGTCAGCCAGTCCTGGTGAAAGTGAGTACAAGCCCGAAAGGTCCTTTAAAATTTCCTCTCCTATGCCCAGGGAAGACAGTGAGGAGAGGAATAAGTCAGGTGACTGAGAGGCCACAGCTGGTGATGAAGGAATTAAATCTTATCAGAAAATTTCTGGCAACAGACAAGTGGGCAGAGGAGCTGGCTTCTGGTGCCTCCCCTGGGCTAGGGCTCTCCCTCTTCCTGATGCCGGCCACCATACGAGTTGGGAAAGAAAGGCCAGACACCTGCAGAGAGATGGGAGGTCACGGGCCTATCCAGCCTCAAGAAGATAGGAGAGCAAAGGGGGTTGAAGAGCAGAGGAGGCTGACCCCAAGCTTGGCCACCCCTCTAGCTCCATCTGCCCTCTCCCTCTCCCCCTCTGAGCCTGGAATGGGCTCCTCCCAATGCTGGCTGCAAATGTTTCCCCCATCTTTTGAGACAAAACTCAGGATGCCACCTGCTCCAAGACGACTCAGAAGATCCTCACCCACTCCTGGGCAGAAGTGAGTGATCTCTGCCTCCTCCAATTCTAAACAGACACTCCTGTCTAGCTCCTAAATCCCTCCCCAACTCTGCCTCAAACTACTCTTCCCTCCTTATACACTCCATCTCCAGTCACCACATCTGTGCCCTGGATGTCCTCCTTCCTTACCTTTACCTAAGCGAATCCCTCTCCTACACAAAGCCTTTCCTGAGCACCCCCTTTGTGGATTCCCTCAAGAAAATATCCACTCCTTGCGAGCAAGAACTGTTTCATTTGGGGTTCTGCATTCCTGGTGCCTAGCAGTATGTGGCACAGAGTAAGTGCTTAAGAAAGACTTGCTGAGTGATTTATTATTCGTGTATTTGTCTTGGTAGCTAGGTGGCACAGTAGATAAGAGTGCTGGGCCTGGAGTCAGGAAGACCCGAGTTCAAATCAGGTTTCTGACGCTTACTAGCTGCGGCAAATCACTTAACCTGTTTGCCTCAATTTCGTCATCTGTAAAATGGGGGTAAAAATAGCACCCATCTCCCAGAGTTGTTGTGATGATCAAATGAGATAATTGTAAAGAATTTACACAGTGCCTGACACATAGTAAATGCTATATAAATGTTAACTACTATTATATATTAGCTATATGTTAGTTATTAGTTATATAACATATCAGTTATGTGTTAGCTACTATTATTATTCTTCTTCTTCTCCTCTTCCATTCTAGGTTGAGAGCTGAGTCTGGGTTTGGTATTCAGGTGCTTAACACTTTCTTGTGCAACCCTAGGGCAGAAGGTAAGGTGAGTGGTTACATTTCAGACACAGGGCTGGCATCAAAAGAACTTTATGTCCTTAAGAGGGCAATGAATGGGATTGATGGAGCCTCCTTTTCATGGGGATGTTAGCAGAACAGAGCCTCAGTGGAAACCACACTAAGGTCCACCCCTCTGGGATCTCTGGGAGAAGAGATGATAGGACTCAGATCTGGAAAGGGCTGTGAGATCATCTAGTCCAACCTGCTCATTTTACAAAGGAGGAAACTGAGACCAAGGGAATTTGGGTGACATGTCCAATGCAGGAGAGCCAGAATTTCAACCCACATCTACTAAATCTAGTTCTATCACTCCCTTCCCCCCACAGCACACATTTCCTCTTCTGAAGATTCACTTCCTTTCCTTTACCTGAAGAGCCATTGAGATGTTGGCGAGGGCTTGTCCATAGGTGTCATGGCAGTGGACGGCCAGGGCACTCACTGGCACCTCTTTCATGACCGCAGACAGCATATCCTTCATGCCAACCAGGGTGCCCACGCCAACAGTGTCCCCCAGAGAGATCTCATAGCAGCCCATTGAATATAGCTTCTTAGACACCTGGAGAGTGAAGAGGACACTAGGCAGGGGGTGACCTCCATGGGTTGAGAGATACAGGTGAAGGAAGAGAAATACGTGGCCCTCTATTGCCATATGGCCACAAACTGGTCACGGCGTAAAGAGGCGCACAGGGGACATTTCTTCTCGATCTTGCCTTTGACTCTTGGGTCTCCATGGACCAGTCACACAGTAACACCCAAGAGTCAGAGGGCTGAAGGGGTTGTCAGAAGCCACTAAACCAAACTCACACCCATGCACGAACTGCTTCTTACAGCATCCCTGAAAAGTGTCCGTCAGTTTTTGCTTAAGAAGGAGAAGAAGTCCAGAGAAGAAACCTGAACTCTCTCTCCCACAGGACAGCAATCACATTACTCTCCCAACCCCAGTTTCCATTTCTCCCCTATCTTTCCCTAGAGCTATGTCCACAGGAGATGATGGATAAATGTCTGCTAACAACCAGTCCAGGAAGTTTTTCCCTTGGAAAGAGGGCAAGGGATTTCTAGAGCCCATATCTAGGCACAGAAATAATCTCTCCAATGAGACTTCAGGTGAGCCCCACCTATGGGAAAGGCTAACCGGCCCCTAGTGAACAAGGGTTAATTCTCAGATGGACCACTTGAATGATAAGGGCTTCATGGGGGCACAAATAGTGTCTCCAAACACTGGAAGGAAAGAGGGGTTGCTAAGCTTGGTTCTGCTTGGCTTCCGGTTCAGAGAAGCAGAATGTCACTCAATGCAAGGGAAGGAGCTCCCCGATTCCTGACAAAGTTCGGGAGTAGAAATGGGCTGCCTCTGGAGGCTTCGAGGTCCCATCTGGGAAAGTCCTTCAGCAGAGGCTGGAAAACCACTTGCTGTGGAGAAGGCTGATGAGCTCTCGGTGCCCCTGGCCTCTGCCCGTTGTCTTCCCACCCACAAGGTAGCCAAACCTTCACAAAACTCCTGTTCCAACAGAGACACACCTCAGCTACTTTGGCTGGGGAGATTTTCCCTTCATACGGGCATCCAAGCACGCAGGACACATACCTGCCAGGAAAACATGCCCTTGTCAGGGGAGTCCCAAGTGGTGAAAGAACCACGGCCCAGAGAGAACAGTCCTGGCAGATTCAGCTCAGGCCTCCCCTGACAACCCAAGGGATGAGTGGACGCCACCTCGGGCCACACTGCAGGGAGCTCCAGAGGGGTAGGGAAAGTAGGGCCCGTGGGCTCACCCTCGGACAGGAATGTTGGCGGCTCTGGCCGCACTCAGGACCTTCTCAAAGCGCTCCAGGCTCTCGTCGATGGAGCAGTTAATGTTCTTCTTGGTGAAGAGCTCCGAGGCAGCCCCAAATATGGCCACTTCCTCGGCCCCTGAAGCAACCTAGCAACAAGTGCAGTATGCTTGTAACAACAATGCTGGCTTTGGAGCTACAGGCCTGGCTTCAGATCCCAACTCTGCCTCCTCCTGCCTTTGGAACCTTGGACACCTCTTTTCTCCTCCGAGGACCTCAGCTGCTTCCTCTCTAAAACGAGGGGGTTCAATTAGCTGGCCCCAGAAGCCCCCTCCAGCTCTACAGCTGTGATTCCTAGGGGTCAGAGGGGACCGCCGTAATAGGACCTAAAGCCCCTCTTCTCAACCAGGGGTCTGAAGGCCAATCGATGGAGAAACTGTTCAGTTACACACAGGATCCAAGTCTTTGCTGCCTTTTTTTTGGGCAGCAACCTTGAATGATTCTGTATACCTGCCGTATCTCCTCGGCGGCAGTGATAATCCTATAGCACTAAGTGTTCTACAATTGGAATCTCAGGGTGGAAGCTCCTCAAGGACAGGAGCTGGTTCTCATTCTGTCTTTGTTACCTCAGAACCTAACACACAACAGGCATTTAATACATGTTTGGGGAATTGGACTCCACTGGAATGGAAACAATAACCCAATGCTTGCTTAGACTAGCTAAAAGGTCACTACAGTCAATTTAAAGTTGGAAGGGCCTTAGAACCAATTTCCTTATATTACAGATGATGAAACTGAGGCTCAAAGGGGCCTCACGTGACATGCCCATGGTTGCAAAGGCAGAACCAGGATTTGAACCTAGGTCCTCTGGATTCCAAGCTCTTTCCATTGGGAAAAGCAAACAAAATAACCCTTCCCAGGGGAGAGACTCTCCCAGAGGTGAGCGAGGACTGAGTCTCAGACACCAGCAGAGGTCGCTGCGAGCCAAGACCTGAAGCTCGGGCTCTGACCGATGGAACATGTTCCTTTTACCGCTGCCTGGAAGCCTGTGAGATTGGGGGTCAGGACTGGGTAGCGGATGCCAGGAAACTTCTTGATGCCCTTCAGGACTTCAGCATGGTCTGCCATCTGGGGAGGCAGGAGAGAAGCATCCCAGGGTTAGAAGGAATCTGGGGCACTCAGGATTTTTAGTCACAGAGAATCACCCAGGATCCTAGAATCAGAGGGCTAGCCCCAAAAGGGTCCTCAGACGCCATTGAGGAGCACCCCACTATGTAGATGAGGAAACTGAGGCACAGGGCAGGATGTAGGTTTGAGTGCTGAGCCCCCAGCAGTGGAACAGAAAGCACAGCTCCTACAGAACAGCAGTGAGGGTGGTGACAAATGAGCTGTACAAAGTGGTACCCTTTCTGCAACCAAACTCGAAGGCACAGGATCAGGGGCCCCATTTTACAGAAGGGAAAACTAAGGCCAAGAGAAGTTGTGAATTCTCCAGGGTCATAAGCTCATAGCTTTGAGTGGAAAGGGACTCCAAGGTCATCTAGTCAAACCTCTTAATGAGGAGGAAACTGAGGCCCATGGAGGCGAAATGACTTGGCCCAGGTCACACTCAGTGAGGGAGCAGAGTCAGCCATAGAATGCAGGCCTCCTGACTCCTAGATTTTTCCTCTGTATCACTGCTTAGAGTGAACTGAGGGAGGCCTGCAGTGTAGACTTCATTCCAGCCTCCCCAAACTCTGGGCCTCCTTGGGGCTGGGTTCCTGGCCATATCCTACATGGAGATTTCCTGGCCACCCCCGCCCCCAAGCTGTTCGCACCCTCTCCCTTCTCTACTGATCAAGCATTCACTTCCACTTTGTATTCCCTACCCCCAGTAGAATTTAATAAGTTCATTGGAGGCAGAGACAGTTTCCTTTTGTCACTGTATTCCAGTGTCCACTTGGGGGTCTGGCACACAGCAGGGGCTTAATAAATGTTTTGTTGAATTAGATCAGGAAACTATGATGGCCAAGGCCATGGTGTGCCCAAAGGACCCTAGTAATACCCTCCTGAAAAAGATTTCAATTCCCAGCAAAACAAGTGAAGCTTTCTAACCCCCAAAGCCCCACCCTGCAGGCTGCTCTCACCTGGGGCACCCACTTGGGAGACACGAAGCTGGTGGCTTCGATGACAGGGAGTCCTGACTCAGACAACATGTCTATCAGCCTGATTTTCAACTGAGCAGGTACAATAGACTGCAGAAGGAAGAGAGGCAGAAAGAACTCAATAATGAACTTACACCAGGAAGTTCCTGGCCCTGGGACTCAAGAGCAAACCCAACCTCTGAACTGTCATGCAGATTCCTAGGCCAGGCCCTGGTCCATAGGGCAGGGTTTTCTTAAGCTCAGTCGATGTTTATGTTGGGAGTCAGAAACTGACCAAATGTCAAGGACCACAGGGAATATGGATGCAGATTAGCACCCCACGCCAGAGCACACACACACCTGCATGGCACGCCTGACAGCTGCCATCAGCCCTGCATCTCCTTCACCTGCTTGTCCCCAGAACTCCTCCCTCATGGCCCATATCCCGCTGGTCCTCAAGTCCTGTCAATTCTTCCTTCACTTTGAACTGCTGACTTTCTACTCCAGGCCCTCTAGCACTGTGGTTCCTAGCGCCCGATTTCTCCCTCCTCTAATCTCTCGTTCTAGACTGAAACTGCACGTCCATCTTCCATCATGTCACTCCTCCAATCTTGGAATGGCTCCACATGACATCTAAGTAAGAGGAACAGATGATTTTACATCTTAGAGATGACAGAATCATAGACTAAGAACTCTCTAGGTTATCAACTCTGATTTCCTCATTTTACAGCTGAGGAAACCGAGGCTCAGAGAAGTGAAGAGAGGTTTTATTTTGCCTCGGGTCACCCATCTACTAAGTGTCTGAGGTGGGATCTGGACTGAGGGTCCCCTGACTCCCTGGTCCAGAACTCTAGTCACTACTGTCTCCTTACTGATTGCCTGTCCCTGAACACCACTTTTTCTCAGCTCTATCAGTGCTCGGTGAATGAATTAAATACCATATCTGAAGGAGCCAACATAGCAGATATTCCACAAGTGCTGGATTAATAAGATTTTCCACGTTTACCTTTTCATTTTGCAGACCATCTCGAGGGCCGACCTCCACGATTTTAACCTTCTTTGGGAGTGCAGATAGACTGGAGGAGCTGATCTTGAACACAGGAAGGAAGAGAAGGAATAACTGAAATAACTGAGCATCATTCAGAAACACTAACAACGCAAGTAGTACTCGACACCATTTTAATCATTTGGCCCAGATTACGAACAAAAAGGAACCTTCCAAGCCTGAAATCCACCTTTAAAAAAAAAACTTAAATTTATTTATTTCAATTAACAACAACAAAAAAGCCCCACCTTTTCTCCCTCCCCCTTCCCATTCCTCAAAGAAAAAAGAAGCGCCTTGTAACAAACATGTATTACCAAGCAAAACAAATTCCTGCACTGGTCATGTCCAAAAAATAGATGTCTCAATATGTACCTGGAGTTCATCCTTTCTCTATCAGGAGACGGAGGAAATCCATCTTTTTAAAAATGACACAAATAACACAGAAACTGCGGTATTGCTGGGATCTATCTTCATGAGGAAATGTAAAAATTCCCATTTATTTACCCCTCCCTCAGTACAAGGTCCTCAGGGAAGAATTTCAGTCCTTTCTGATCCACAACATCTTCTCAGACCCCACCTAAAACTTTGATTTTTCACTGTCCTATACTTTCATCTATTACAGATTTCTGTGTTTGTGTATGAGGTAGAGCCCTGGTCTGAGGAGTCAGAACACTGAGTTTGAATCCCAACTCAGTCAATTACCAGTGTCACTTAACCTCTGTGGTGCCTCAATTATAGCAAGTCTGTAAAATGGGATAAAAGCACCTAACTCTCAGGGTTGCAGAGTGCTACACAAACTTGAGGTGCTGTTGCTATTACTAAACAGTTAGCCTGCATGCAGGCAGGGTCTCTGTCTTACCTAGACTTTACACATCTCCCATAGTTTGGACACATAAGGTACTCTATAATCGATGGCTAACTTGAACTGTCCCATCCCCCCACTAAAAAGAACAGCTGCAAGAGTAGATCAGAGTGCACTCAGGAAAACCTGGGTTAAATCCCACTTCTGAAATTTACTAGTTGTGGGTCCAGGAGCAGGTTATTTCTCCTCTCTCGGGGAATCATTATGCAAACAAATATACACAAAGTAAGCAATCTACAGGATAAATGGGGCATATCAACAGAGGGAAGGGCCGGGGAAGGCTTCCTGTAGGAGGTGGGCTTTTAGGTGGGGCTTAAAAGGCTGCCAGGAAGGTCAGGAGTCAGAGTGGAGGAGAGGGGGTGTTCCAGGCAAGGGGATTGCACAGAACTGTGTGCAAGCTGTGCTCCCCAGGAGCTCCTTGAGGGCAGGGGCTGTCTTTCGCCTTTCTTTCTATCCCCAGCGCAGAGCGCAGTGCCTGGCATACAGTAGGCGCTTCATAAATGCTCACTGACTGTAAGAAGGAATCATCCGGTCCAAAGGCTTCATTTTGAAGGTACGGAAAGGAAGGCCCAGGCCCGGGGGGAAAAGGGGCCTAGTGCGAATCCTGTCTATTCCTAAGCCAGGTTTGCCCCTGCCCCTTCAATTCCTCCCCAAACTCAGTTAAGGTCAGCATCGCGGGCGTCACTGAAGACAGCAGGGGGCGGAGAAAAGAAAGGAAGAGCCGGGGTGCGGAGCAGTCGGGGTGCATGTGTGTTCCGGGGGAAGGGGGGGACTTACAGCCCGCAGGGAAGACGCCCCAATCATCCTTAGTAATCGCAACGATCTCCAGAACGGCCCCATACTAGAACGCTCGAACCACGCAGGCGCCGTATGCGCGCTACGTCACACGGTAGGGCCGCGCACAAGGCGGGGGCGGAGCCTGCTTGTGGGGGCGGGGCCTGCACACTCCCCTACATGTCCTCGTCCGCCGGCTCCCCCTCGCGGCCCTTTGGTGCATGGCCTCCCGGCCCAGTATTACGGGACCCTGGTCTTCTTCCACCCTCCTCTCAAACAAGCCAAAACACGCCCAGATCACCAGTCCCCTCCCTCTGCCCTTTACCCTCAATTCAAGGCCAGTCAACAAGCTTATCTTACTAAGGGTCTTGGCCAGGCTCCTCACCAGCTTCTGGAAGTGCAAAGATTAAGAAACAAAAAAACAAAACAAAACCCCCCCACCAGCGCCTGCCCGCAGGGGTTTTCATTCTGCCTAACCTGCAGACCCTCCTGCTTGTCCCGGTCCTTCCTAAATGTCATGGCCAGAGGCCAGCACCATGCCCCAGCCAGAGGGCACCCCCGAGGACTGGACCCTGCTTCTCTTAAAGAAACTCAGGACCTCGTTAGGGTTTTGTTTGTTTGGGTTGGCTGCTATGTGTTTGTGTCATACAAGTTACCTGGCATTCTTTGCCCAGTTTTCCTTATTAAAGGTTTCTTTGTTATTTAAAAAGGTTTAATCTTACTTAGACACACATCTGACGTCAAGAAAGCCATTTGTTCTCAAGAGGGACAATACTTGAATTTGGATTAATGTTGTTGTTATTCTTCTTTTTTTTTTTTGTTAGGCAATGGGGTTAAGTGACTTGCCCAGGGTCACACATTGGATTAAAGTTAAATGACAAAAAACTTGTTTTTGACAAATGCAGAATACAGAATGAATATATGGTGAAAAATGATTTTTCTTAGTAATCATTATCTTAGAAACTAAAAGCCTTCTCCATCCTCCTTTCTTCCAAAGTTCAGTTCCTTCTTTAGAAGGACATTAGGATCCTATCTAAAGGATCTATTCCTGCTCATCGTGTTTGTTGCCCAGAAAAGCCTGGGAAAATGTTGATTCCTCCCTATAGTCAAGACAGGCAACATGGAAATCGATGTCTCTTTGACCAATGTTAAGTGACCTAAGTCACATACCTCAAGGCCCTCATCTGAATATAGCCCACCTCCCAGTGTGCTGACCAATCAGAGTTGATTGTCACCCCTTGGGAACACCTACTCTTAGAAGGTCACATAACTCTGTGCCCCCAACCCCAAATCGAACCAATTCTGGACGGACTCTGTTAGCGGTGCTCAGTTCTGGACTATAACTCCCATGCAATCAATGCATGTGTGTTGACAGCTTGAGAGAAATTAAAAATTAAAAGAAATTGATAATACCTAATTTTGTTTGTCTCTTTCTTAGAACAAACTCTTCGAGGTTGACGGTGTGTGTGTGTATGTGTATATATATGTGTATGTGTGTGTGTGTGTGTGCATATTATATATCTATATATTGGACATGTGGACTCATTAATGACTTCTCTTTGTGTCTGGCCATTCAACCACTTCTGAATTCACTTAATTACATTGTCAAGGGGTGGATGGAGTGTTCAAGGAGGACTAGTACCTCTGGTGTGTGGGCTTGCCAAACACTTTTCAGGTTTGTTCATCGCCTTTGCTATCCACCTGGCGCTGAATTCTCACCTGTGGCTCCAAGAAGCTGTAGTATGTCTAGCAGACACACCCTGGTAAAACTGTCTCAGCAAATAGGCTAAACCAGGGTGATGAGAACTGAGGGGTCTCAAACCCTTTGGTGAGTTGGGATGGTGTCTACCCCAAGTATGTGAAGACTTGCCCCAGTGGAATGAGCAGATGAGAACAGTTTGTTCCAGTGGCCATGAAGGCGGCTGCTGCAGGCATTGTTGAGTGCTTAGAGCTTGGTCGGACAGAAGACGCCAAAGGTCATCCACTATATCCCAAGCTATCAGTTGTCTTGATTTTTGTCTTATCACTGGACTTTGATGACTCTGAAAGAGAGACTGAAGCTGGAACTCTTCCTCGTTTAAATCCAATTTATGTGCAAATCAAAAACCTTCACCCATACCATTTTACCATTTTCACCTGCCTCAAAGTCCTGCGGCAACAGAAAAGTGACAAAGCAGCAGGTGAAGATATACTGGGAGCTGTAGTCACAACCCTGCACACAGGCAGCTCAGGCTATAGGGATGCCTTCTGACCAGACTGAAGCACCCCTTGGGTGTCTGAGCAACCTTTTTGGAGGACTGCACAGCTTACTTCTGGAGTGAGCAAGGGGCTAGAAAAAATGTCCTAAAAATGGTCTTCTTCACCCAACCCTGACCTGTTTACTATGGCAAGGAGGGATACCACCCTGAGGTCAAAATACACACACACACACACACAATACAAAAACTTTTGCAAAGATGATTCCACTTACCTTCAGTACATGGAATGTGTGCACACTGATGGACAACACAAAATCCAGTAGACCTGAAAGTTGAACAGCTCTTTTTTTTTAATTAATTAATTTATTTTTAGTTTTCAACATTTACTTGCATAAGATTTTAAGTTCCAAATTTTCTTCCCATCTCGACCCCCCCCCACAAGATGGTATGCATTCTGAATATCCCTTCTAATCATGAACAGTTCTTATCGCAAGAGAACTCAGCAAGTATGACATCCACATAGGAGCCCTGCGTGAAACTAGGCTGGCAAATGAATGCCAGCTTACTGAAGTTGGAGCTGGATACATGTTTTTCTGGAGTGGCCATAGTGAAGGGGAGTGCCCTGAACCTGGGGTAGGTTTGGAAATAAAAACTCATCGAGTCAACAAGCTTGTATGCCTACCAAAAGGAGTGAATGACTGATTCATCACAATGTGATTGCCACTTGCAGGAAAACACCAAGCTACCATCATCAGTGCATCTGCCCCCACCATGACGAGCCCTGATGAGGTCAAAGAAAAATTTTATGAAGACCTGGAGACCCCCATCATCCATGTGCTGAAAGAGGACAAGCTTATAAACCTGGGTGACTAACGCAAGAGTAGGCACAGATTACCAGACATGGCAGGGAGTCCTTGGGAGGAATGGAGTTGGAAACAGCAGCAGCAATGGTCGCTTACTACTGAAGACTTGGTGCCTCTCATGACCTTCTCATCACCAACACTGTCTTCTGTTTACCTAAACATAATAAAACTTCATGGATGCACCCTCACAGCACATATTGGTATTCAATAGACTGTGTGATTGTAAGAAGAGACAGACAGGGTGTGAGAGTGAAAAATGCAATGTATGGTTTAAAATGCTGGATTGATCGTAGACCTGTCCTCTCTAAGCTAAATATTTACATTCAACAAAAGTGATGGCCTCAAGGCAAGACAACGATCAGAAAATGTTCAAGTCAACAAATTAGAGCCCTTCTACGAGCAGGAATAGACTGTTTTTAACTTGGAGGGAAAGCTGAGTCCACACGTGGTTGGCAACACTGGAGCAGAAAAGGAGTGGGTAGCTTTCAAAGATTTGGTACATAGCACAGCATTTACTCATCTGGGCCTGAACACTCGCAAACATCAAGATTGGAAATTCAGAAGCTGCTAAGTAAAAAGCGAGAACTTCATCGGGTTTACCAGTAGGATAGTACATTTATCTCTAAGAAGGCAGCATTTAACTCCATCAAAAGTAAAGTGCAAGTGAAGCTTAGAGAGATGCAGGATTCTTGGCTCAGTAAGAAGGCAGATGAACTTCAGTTTTACACTGACAGTGACCATCCAAAGTGCTTTTATGATGCCCTGATGGCTATTTGTCAGCCAAAGACCTATAGTGTGTCTCAACTACTCAGTGCGGATGGAACCACATTGATTAGTGATAAGGACATGATCCTGGAGAGATGGGCTGAACACTTCCATAGCGTTCTGAACAGATCATCATCTCAGTGCTGAAACCACTGACCAAATACCTCAGGTTGAAGTCAGTCCCTCTCTAGCCAAACTTCCAACTGAAGAAGTTTTGAATGCCATTAGGTTTCTCTCATGTGACAAAGTACCTGGTGCTGATTCTTTTCCGGTGAGATTTACAAGGTGGAGTTGGAGGTGGGGGTTCCACTGCTCATACAAAAGCTGACTGAAATTTTCTGGGTTATATGACAGGAGGGGGTTATCTCCTAGGAGTTCAAGGATGCCTCCATTGTCCATCCCTTCAAAGGTAAAGGAAATAGATTGTCCTATGACAGTCAGGGGACTGGTGTGTGTGTGTGTGTGTGTGTGTGTCTCTCTCTCTCTCTCTCTGTCATTGCCAGCAAGATTCTTGCCAGAGTCCTCCTTAATAGGCTGATCCTTCACCTGGAAGATGGTCATCTACCAGGGAGTCAGTGTGGTTTCAGAAAGGGCTGAGGATTAGTAGGTATGGAATGGTAGGTATGTCTGACAACTCAGGAAAAATGCCAATAGTAGAACAGAGCTCTATACATGATGCTGCCTTTGCCAGTTGTGAGGGCTTGTGGAAAATTATGGCAAAATTTGGGTGCCCAGAGAAGTTCATCAGTATTGGACATCAGTTACATGATGGCATGTTTGCCTAGGTTCTGGATAATGGAAGACGCTCCCTCAATTTCCCAGTTATCAATGGAGTGAAGCAGGGCTGTCTGCTTGCTCCCATGCTTTTTAGCATGATGTTTTCAACAATGTTGTTGGACACCTTCAACAAGGCCAAAAATGGTGTCAAGTTCAGCTACCACACTGATGGTAAATTATTTAATTTGAAAAGGCTGCAAGCCAAGACTAAAGTGGAGGGAGAATTGGTGCGTGACTTTTTGTTTGCGAATGATTGTGTACTCAGTGCATCCTCTGAGGCTGAGATACAAGGAAGTATGGATGGATTCTCTGATTTTAATTTTATTTTTAAGGCTTGGTCAATCTAGATTTAATATTCACCCTCCTGATTTCATTGGTCCTCCTTGAGAACAAAAGATGAACTACAAATAAGGTTCTGTTATCTAAAAATATTGAATAATTCTCTGAGTTGTAAGCTATTCCAATTCACAAAGATTAATTAAAGTATTTTCAGTAACGGTATAAAAGAGTCTAGTGAACTCATAATGAATGAAGCAATTAAACTCACAGGCCTTATTTTCCAAAATACTGTATTTACTGTATGGGTTGGCTTTTTACATGTTTGCCTCTTTATTTTAAGGTTTTGAAATTACCAACCTTTACAATAGATCGTCTTTAAAACTGTCAGATATTTGACATGTATAGAAATAAAACATAGCATGTAAAAGTGATTCAAGGGTTATGTACAGGTCTCTGGAAAAGCAAGGTAGCTAATGAAATCTCACATTTTGTTGGATGAGAAAGTAATGGGAAAGACTAGCTTTCTATTAAATGTCAAGTAGGCCAATTTTGGTCATTCCTAGAATGTTCCAATTCAACTGTATTAAAGTTGTATCTTGCTCTGGTCTGCTAATTCCGCCTCCTCTCCCCAGTATAGTTAAGTAGCCAATATAAAGGATCAATAAGCAGTAAGATTGCCAAGGTCTGGAAATTGGAAGTCTCAGTCCCAGAGATCAAAGGAATATAATTTACAAATTGTATCATATATTAACCAAAAATCCATCCTGGTAATCTGTGTTGAATCAGGGGAAGTTATCTAGAGACTGTGGTCTTTTATTTGATCTTGTGATCTGTAAATCTCAGACGAGTTCCAGACATCTGCAGAATATCAAAAGGTGCTGAAAATTTTGAGATGATGTGGACAAGTTAGCTTTAAAGTTTTACTGCCAACCCTGAAATGACTTGGATATATTAATGAACTAATCCCAAGGTGGCTCCGTAAGAGTTAGTCTGTTTCCCCAAAAAACCTCATACAAAACAAGACCTCAGACTCCTGCTCCTCCTCCCAGCGCTCTTCCATCTTCATGGGCTCCATAATGCTGAGTGCTCCCAACTCTAATTCAGGGTTCTGCTAGTGATGCTCTCTGCTTCTCTCCCTTCCCCATGCTCCTCCCCATGCTACCTGCTTTCCTTTACCACCCCATCCCTAATCCCTGAGCCATCTGCCTCTGCACCCCTTTCAATGCCTGTCTCTTTACTTTCTGTACTGTTTACCCCAACACCCGCTGTGCCTTATTGAAGTGTGATTCTAGCCTCATTTCCTACTGCCATTGTGAATCTTTCCCAGCGAGTATTCAAAGAACTAGGGGTGCCTGCCCCCATTTCATAGTTTCACAAATCAATTATCAAATTACCATCACTGCTCTGGCATATGTCAATTATGATACTACAACCTAAATGCTCTGTCAAATCCTAGCAGCAATTAGGTGGTGCAATGTATAGGGTGCTGGAGTTGAAGTCAGGATAGCTCTGAGTTCAAATTTGACTTCAATTCAATTCAATAAACATTTATTAAGCACCTACCTGTGCCAGGTACTGTGCTAAGCACTTTCTAGCTGTATGACCCTGGCCAAGTCACTTAACCACTGCCTGTTTCAGTTTACTCATCTGTAAAGTGGGGACAATAGTAGTACCTATCTCCTAGGATTGTTGTCAAGGTCAAATGAGTTAATACTTATCAAGTGCTATGCAAACCTTAAAGTACTTATAAATGCCAGTTATTATTATTAATCTAAAGCCCTAAAATAAAAAAAAATACTTCTTATGGGAACAGTGATGCTTTAATGTTTTAAAACTTCTCTATATTTCATATAGGCATTAAATTGGTACCGCTGAAACATATGGAAGATTTGCTACCAAAACTCAATGATTCTTCTTTCACTGTCCATATAAATAGAATTATTTAGTCATTCAGTTGCATCCAGCTTTTTGTGGCCCAATGGATTATAGCACACCAATGCTGTCCATGGGGTTTTCTTGGCAAGGATACTGGAGTAGTTTGCTATTTCCTTCTCTAGTAGATTAAAGCAAACAGAGGTTAAGGGACTTGTCCAGGGTCACATAGCTTGTATGGATTTGAACTCTGGTCTTCTTGACTCCAGACCCAGTGTTCTATTCACTGAGTCATCTAGCTACCTCATATATCAATAGAAACACGGAAGCTATTGATATCAGCTGATCATTTTATATCCATAGACTGAATGAATCAATGTGAAAACTGAGTTTTCTCTAGCACACATCTTTTCCTCATTTCTAGATTAAGACAAAAATGTACCCCTTATTCTCAAGGTGGCGTCCTTGTTTTCCATATTTACGAAGACTTGGTTAATTTTTATCTTGAACTAAGTGGTTATGGATGCTGTAGTGGAACTACACATCACCATGTGATTCTTTGATATTTCTTAGACTCCATTTTGTGACCTGGGGTCCATCTCGTAATTCTGCCTTGCGACACAACTTTCATTTGCGGTGGAAACTTACTAGTGTTTTGCTTCCTGCCCTGCCAAGCCCTGCCATCATATACCTAGGCACTCCCTGACTTTGTATCCTGATATATGACTCTCTCCTACACTATTTCCTGACACAAGGCCATCATCATTTGAGATACCCAAGGTCAGAACACTGAGAGGGCCTTTACACTTAGCCTGCACAGAGATAGGCCTCCACCCCAACCTGTGGTGGAGTTGGGGGAGGAGGGGAAGACGTCCTTGAAGATTTCTAAAAAAACAAAAACTCACTCAAATCCTTGGTCAGCAGAGCAATCCCTGCCAGCATAGCTGACTCCTACCCTGGCCAATGTTTGGAGATTAGTTCCTCCTTCCAGGTTTTATCCAGTCACCTGAGTGGGCCTGCCCCGGTCCCCCAGGCATTTTTCCTCTCCCTCCTTCACTGTTCCTCCTGTAGCTTTTGCCACCTGGACTGCCTCGGCTTACATTCGTCACTGGCCTCGGGTGATAAAGCCTCCTTTTATGACTCTTGAGCTTTGAACCTTCCTGTCAGAATCTTTCCAAACCAGCAGGATGGGTAAGTCAAGCCTGGCCTACTGGCACCTTCTCTTAGTTTATGAGCCACTGGCCAAAACTGAGACTGTATTTGTGAGCCGCAGCACGTCCATGGATAGGCGGCTGCAACCCTGTCTTCTCTGGAGAAAGCAAGAGCTATTCCTGAACCTTGTGCTTCAGTGGTAGGGGAGGGCTGACTTACCGTGGAAACACAAGGTTTGTGACACCCCCTTACCCTGCCCTCCCACCCTAATCCCCAAGGTCTTTAAGTTGAAGACTAGGGCTGAGATGAGTACCCTCAGAAGCTGCTTTGATTTGCCTTTACTAAAGAGAAAAGATCTGACTGTCTGAAAACTGTGCCTCAATGACAAAAGAGTTCCCATTAGATCGTGTCGCTTAGATCCATGAACCACTGACCAGGGTTAGGAACATGACTCTTGGGCCCAATGCCTGTGTCCCATTGAAAGAGAATTCCTTTCTTCTCGTGGTCAAGGCAAGTCTTGAGCCCTCCCGTCAAGACAGATGCCGTCTCTCTTCAGGCTCGTACTTCAAAGTTCCAGTTGCTTTAAATGCTGAACTGAAGTCCAACGTCATTTGTCATTTACTTCCTGCACAATCCTTCAGATCCTTCTCAATTTACTCAAAATGTGGGAAAGCAGCCTGTGGCCTGACTGCTAAGCAGATGGTTGGAAAGGGCCTCAGCAGGACCTCAGCTAACCAGGAATCCTCACGACTACATCCAGGGCGAGGGGTCATCCAGCCTAAAAGAACCGGCAGATGATTGTGGAGCCACTGCCTTTAAGCAAAGCCCAGGCTGCTGCTTCAGGATGAGACAGCCTACCTGTCAATCAGTTGAAAGCTGTAGGACTGAAGGACTGAGCAAAGACATCGACTGTGGATTTTGTTTTGTTCTCTATACAGTGATTTGTAGATGCAGCCATCTTGGATGGTTCAGGATCACGGGTTAGGGAAACACTCCTGTTGGCTTGACTGAGTCTGTTAACAATAGGAAAGGAGGGTGAGAGGATGAAGACGCTGGTACTTTAGTGTAGGGAATTTCCTTCTCCTGTGGTGGTGGCAGTGGGGTGTATGGGTGTTCAGGGAGCACCAGTACCTCTGGGTGAGCCAGGGACACAGGCATTGGGCCCAAGAGTCGTGTTCCTAACCCTGGTCAGTGGTTCCTGGATCGAGGCGACATGATCCGATGGGAACTCTGTCAGGGCTGCTCGTCCCCCTTTGGCGGCCACCTTCACCCAACCCTCACCTGGAGCTCCAAGAAGCTGTAGCATGTTCAGCAGTCACACCCCAGTAAACCTCAGCAGATGGGCTAGATCAGGTTGAGGGTGAATTTGGGTGTGGTCTACCCCAAGCATGTGAAGACTTTCCCCAGTGGAATGGGTAGATGAGAACAATTTGTTGGAACAGCCACGAAGGTGCCTGAAGCAGGTGCTGTGGAGCGCTTAGAGCTTGGTCAGACACGAGGACACCAAGGTCATCCACTACATGCTGGGCCATCCCCATTCTCTTGACATTTGCCTTGCCGCTGGACTTGGATGACTCTGGAAGAGAGTGAGGCCGATAACTTTATGCAACTCTGCCTCACTTAAATACAATTCACCCACGAGTCTAGATGTCTTGGGCACTGCATCTAGAGATGTCAAAGTCACTCTCACACCTCAACTGAATGTGTCTTAAAATGATTTTGATTTGATCCTCCATTCAGACATTTTACAAGACAAGATTTTCAGGATTGTTTTCCCCAAAAATGTATCCTACATGAGCATGTATTCTACCACATGCTTGAAACATCCATCTTTTATTTTGTCCCACCGTCCGTAGAACTTCAATATTTTTCCTGGCGCTTCTTCCTGGATTCTGAGTTAATGATATTAGCATAGCTATACAAATACTTTTCCATATTCTGATTGGCTAAGATTGCAAATCAGTCTCATCATTGCGAAACAAGAGGAATCTATGTAATTTAGTTAGCAGACAAGTCTCTGAAGGTCTCAAGGCTGATAAGGACCTTGAGATCTCTAGATGCAGTGCCTAAGACATCATGAGGCCACTACTGGGGGCTGTGGGGGCAGGTTCAGGAAGGAGCTCAGCTAAGGTAAAGCTATGTTTGGGTTTGAAGGATACAGAAGTCAATCTTAGGTACTATATGCTAAGCTCAACTATTTGTAGGCTGCTGAGATTTAGTGCTACCAAAGCATTCTAAATGTCAGAAAATTGAGTATTGAGTATCGAGCCCTAGTATTCATGCCTTAGTTACATCTCTGGACATGACCCAGAACCATAGGAACCACACCTATATTAATTTCAACTGCTACATACTTTTAAAGGATTTTTAGAACAGCAGCTTGTATTATCTTGGGAATGCTTTTCCCCAACTTCCTCTTAAACAATATTTGTTTTTCCCTTTCTACTGATATGATAGTTGAAACTGTGAAAATTATATAGTATTACTGCCAGTGTTTCCTTTGAAACAAAAGTAGGTGTGTTTGTATGCACATGCTATGTACAGAAGCACTATTGACACATATACACAGGAGAGGGTCTGAAAGGACCTATTATATCAAAAGCAACAATGGTAATGGTAGACATGCTGTGTGAAAGTGTAGTGACTGCCACTGGTGATGGTGGTGGGGTATTCACTGAAGAACTACAGCTTGCACATGGTGGGACAGTTACATCTTGAGAATAAATCTGTGGGGGCGAGAGGAATGCCAGGAGCAGGAGCCTAAGCCTCATCGAAGCCCTCTCGCCTGTCCTCATGCCTGGGCTATTCTATCCAATGCAATCTGCTCCCCACGTCAGCTTCAGCTGCCTCAGTGTCTCTCCTAATGCAGGCCCCCAGATGATGCGATCATCTGTGATGATCAATGGACTCCCTTAATGGGTCAGTCTAATCATGTGAAAAAATGACATAAAATTTAGTTTAGCATGCCCATGCCACAATGCTCACTGCTCTCCGGGGCTCTCAAGCCACTCTTCACTGTTAAAGAGTCCAGACCAGAGGTGGGGAACCTGCAGCGTGGCCCTCTAGGTCCTCGAGTGTGGCCCTTTGACTGAATCCAAACTTCACAGAACCAATCCCCTTATGAAAAGGATTTGTTCTGTAAACCTTGGCCTCACTTGAGGACCTAGAGGGCCGCAGGTTCCCCACCCCTGGTCTAGAACATTGCCAGGATTGGAAGTCAAGCCCCTCAGTTTATAGCTGGAGGCTTCCACTCTCTGCCGTTAAACAATCTGAGCCTTTGCAGTGTCTAGGTGGAACCATGACCAGGATAAGGCGATGGAGAGGATAAGGACTCCAGGCCAAGGGCTGTGGTCGTTTCCCAGCACCTGGCACATGGTTGGCATGTAGCAGCACATAACAAAGGCTTGCTGTCGCAGGGTGCCAAGTTTAGAAAGTTAGCTTAAACAGGAAGCTACTCGGTGGCTGCTGGGATGAGCCCAGTGGCTTCCCGGCAGGGCCTTGGCTGTTAGTTTCAGAGTCCCTGGCTCTAGCATCCTGGTCACTTGGTTCCTCTCCCCCTCCTCTGGGAGGAGTTTCTTGGGCTTCGGCTGGGGCATTGCCCTGGGCACAAACATTTGTAGTCAGAGCTCAGCGGCTCATTCTGCAGGACCCCTCCTAGCTTTCTTTAAAGGTTTAGCACAGCAATCACAAAGGCCAATATTTTTAGGCTGGATGGGCCCTTGCCCTTGCAACTCTGCAAAGCTCTAACTTCTTCACCAAGCCTCTCCAGGACATTAATGGGGACATTATTGCACTCGTTTCTTCAGTGTTGTTGGGGAGAGATTGTTTTGCATACTCCAAAGCCCTAGAGGGAAGGTAGATAATCACCACCACCATTTTACAGACCAGGACCCGAGAGGCTCAAGGGCCTTGTGTGATGCCACCTAGCAGCATCAGAAGCAGGCCTGGTGCCCTTTTTGGGACTCTTTCTACCACATGATCACTTAACAGTTTTCCTCATAAAAAAAAAATACAAAAAAAATAAACAAACCTGTGAGAGGCGTTCCAACCATTATTCCCACTTTATGGAGGTGGAAAGTGAGGCTCAGAGTGATAAACTGACTTGCCCAAGGTTCCCACATGAGTTGGTGGCAGTGGCAGCACTAGGACCCCAGCACTCCTGCCTTCTAATGGGTCACTCTTTCACTGTCCAACATCAGGATTCTGACTTTACTATTCAATTTGGGGGACACCCTAAAGATTTTTTGTACCAAGTGACTTCTGAAAAGGCAGGCAGGGGCCCACCTGCAGAATGAACAGCACAACATCCTTTTTAAATGGAAAAAGTTTACTTTTTTTTTTAACAGGTGTCAAAACATTCACATACAAAGAGGCAGAGGACAGAAAAACGAAATTAGAGCATTTGTTCCTTAATTGTTCATTTTGAAAGAGAATTTAACAGCAGGTGTCATTCATGGCTTTTCAGATTAGAATGAAAAAAAAAAACAAATCTTCCATCATATGGATGTCACCAAGCCTCATTTCCCATTCTGTTCCCTACCCCAACCAATTACCAACCATTGTTTAGAATTACACCTGGGGCTTTCTAATGCAGCCATGGTGGGTGGTGGGTGTAAGTCTAAGAAGTGGAATGCCAGGGATAGCCAGGGGTGCCATCCTGCTCTTGTGCCCCTGGACAGGTGCTGCTGAATTCACAAACATGGCCCTCTAGCTAGGCCCCTGCCCCCTGCTCATTCAGTGCTGCATTTTCCTGGGATCCCCATTTCTTCAGGCTCCTGCTAACCCTTGAGGAAGTTTCCTCAATTACTAGCTGACACCAAACCAGCCAAGGTGGCATTACCTGGCTAAGCCTGTTCTACTTCCTTCTGTCTTCTAGTGCCTGACCCCTACTTACAGGATGGAGGCACCTGCCACAGAGGTGGTATGCGGGGTGGGGGGGGAAAAAGAGGAGACATCCATCCTAAATAATTTTTGAGGTTAACTACATGCCTAAGGATAGGGAGACACTGAGATCTCCCTCCTGAAAGGCCTTTCTTTCATGGAGGAAGGTGCAGGCTTATAAATCAGAGGTATCCACTGAGGTCAGACAGGGTGCATTGTCCTTTGATTAAGATGGGTCAGAAACTATCATCTTAGGTTAAGGAAGAGTGGAACCAATTTACTGCAATGCTCACGTCTTAGAAGCAAAAATCAAACCACAGGTGCCTCACTTGACTTCCTCTAGTTTGAGGGTCCAAACCATCATCTTTATAATAGCTGGAGATGGTTGGGGAAGGTAAACAAAGAGGCCTTGGTCCACTGAGTCTTGTGACCACTTCAGAAACCCTGGGACTCCCAACATGCTCACCTAGAAAGAAAGGGAAAGACAAGACAAGACAGGACCGTTACATGTAGCCAGTTCTAAGGCTTGATCTGGTCCATTCTCCTCATCAGGCAGGAAAGAAGATTGAGCCTCAGAGAGGGGAAGTCATCTGTCCAAGGCTGTACAGTAAGTTCATGGCTGATCCAGGAATTAAAACCATCTGCATATAAGACTATGCTACCTAAGGAGATGACAGCTTTTTAAATAAACTGATGTAGTTACCTCATTTGATCCTCAGAATAATCTTGGAGAAAATGTTATATTATCCCATTTTACAGATGAGGAAGCAGGCTGACAGAGGTTTAATGACTTGCCCAGGGTCACACAGCCATGAAGTATCCAAGGCAGGACTCAAACACAGATCTTTCTGACTCTGAAGTCTGACTCTCCATCTATTACACCACCTAGGAGCCTCCTTATTGACATACCAAAGAGGGCAGCAGACTTGGAGCCCAAAGACTTGGTTTTTGCTCCAATACTTTCTAGCTAGATGAGCTCAGCTAAGTGGAGGACTCCTGTCAATCTATAAAATGGGGTAATAATGCTTTTAATAGTTCACATTACCATACCCTCACTGGATGGGCAGAAGTAGTTCTTTTATTAGGTTAGCATTGATTTCATATATATTTGTTGTATAGATGATGTCTCTCTACAGAATGTAAGGTTCTTGGGGGAGGAAATCTTTCTGTTTTTTAATTAACTTTTTATATTTTGTTTTTATATTGATTACGTTTCCCACCTATATTCCTTTCCTTCCCAGAGAGCTATCTCTTATAACACATATATGTATATGTGTGTGTGTGTGTGTGAGTGTGTGTGTATACTTTTTTTAAGAAGAAAAAGAAAAAAAAATCAGCAAAATCAATCAATATAGCCAAAAAAGTTGACTTCTGCAAAGGAGTGGGGTGAGGTGTTTTCTCACATTTATGGAGAAAGTTCTTAGAGAGCAAAATTATGAAACATGCTGACAGCTCCAGAACAGGCTAAATGACTCCTGTAAGGTGCTGAGTGTGCACATGGTGGAAGAGGTCTTTCCAACCCCGGGAACTAAGAATCATAAAGGGAAATAGGAGAAAAACCCAGGGAAAGGGATTCAGAGCAGTGAAAAGCCAAATTGATCCCTGGAGGCTGCATATTGACTTAGAAAACCACAAATGACCATTATCTTTGTTGTAGTGTATTTTTATTAATTGCAGGCAGCCGCATGAATTTGACAGCTTTGCCCCAGAGGATTTTCCTAATGGTCCCAAGGCTAGAGAGCTCATTTCACAACACCGGTACCCAGAAGACTACTTACTGTTGTCCTATTTGTTGGGATGGGGGAGGTCAGCCGGAGCACTCCATCCTGTGGCCAATTGCTGTAGAAGACGTACACACCAGATTGCTTTACGGTGAACCTGCAGAAGACGGCCATCACAGACTTATCCAAATGGAAGCCTTTACCTTTTGATGAAATATCCACAAAGCACTTGTCCTATCCAAAGTCCATTCCCAGGGGCAGTTAGGTGGCAAAGTGGATAGAGCACTGGCCCTGGAGTCAGGAGGACCTCAGTTCAATCTGGTCTCAGACCAGACATTCAACACTTACTAGCTGTGTGTCCCTGGGCAAGTCACTTAACCTCAATTGCCTTGCCAAACAAAAAAAAAAAAAACAAAAAACAAACAAAAAAAAAGCCATTCCCATGGATGAATCCATTACTTGCACTCAGAGTTCCTGGCATGTTTTTAGAACCTGGGAAATCCCTGGTAACATTCTCCTTCTGCTTTCCTTTCTAAACAATTCCTTTCAATCAATTTACCTGATACTTCACTAGGTGAACATAAGGTAAACACTCAGCAAGTATTTCCTGTCACTAAATGTACACAACATCTTGGGATCCTAGAGAGCTGGAAAGGGACCCCAGAGGCATTTTACAGAAAAGGGGGGCCCAGGGAGCTGGGATTTGCCCAAGGTCCCTGGGTCATAAGTTTTAAGTGGGATCTCAACCCAGAGGGTGTTCTGACTCCAGAGCCAGTGTTCTGTCCCCTGGTCCACGCTGATGAATAAGGGCATGATTTCACCAAACAATCCAAGCATTTGAGGGGGAAAAACGCCTGTAGAAGCATAGCACAAGATCCATCTGGAGAAAAGCATTTGTAGATTGAGAACAATAAACAGGTATGGGATGGAAAGGGGGGAAAAAGATTTGGAGTCAGAATGTGGGCTTAAGTCTCAGATCTGCCACTACCTGGATTACCTTTGCTCCTCTAAGCCTCAGTTTCTTCATTTAAAAATGGGGATGATTCTATTTTTTTTTTAACTACCCATCATGCAGAAGGACAACGTATCTAAAGCCCAGTATAAATGTCAAAAGATCATTGTCATCTTTCTAACTTTACTCCTCCCTTGTCCTTCATGGCTTTTGATTTGAACATCTTTCTACTCATGGGAAAAGAACAACTGAATGCAAGCAGAGTTCTGGACCAAGGGTAGAAAGTGAGGGCATCTTATCTAGTTGAGTGGCCTCAGATTGTAAATGAAGAGGGACCTCTCTTCCTGAGGTCCATGGCAACCCTCAGAGAGGGCCAAGAATCGCTCTTGGTTCACAATTTCCCTCTCAGCCAAAGACCTGATGATGCTCTCCAGGACCTAATATGACTGGAAGCAATGAAGGTCATGGGACTTTTAGACTGGGGACCCTGGAGACTGTTTAATCCAGCCCTTCTTATTCATTTTAATACCGTTTTTATAGAGTTAGTGGCAAAGCTGAGCCTCAAAAACCCAGATCTTTGAATTCTACCCCATATCATCCTGCCTTGAGCCATTTTTTTCTCTGTCTTTTCTAAGACTAGAAACCCTGGCTAGGGCTGTCACTCACCTGGAACAAATTCTATCAAGGCATACATTAGTGCAGGGGCTCTGAACCTGGTACCCCTGTGGAATGACTGCAAAGGATGTGTGAACTCGGAGAGGAATAAAATACATGCCTATTACAATATAATTCATTTCCTGGGTAATCCTTGGTATGTTATTATGCATTTAATAAAATGCATACTAAAAATATGCACTGATGCATATTTTCTGCACTATTCTTGGAAGGGGTCCATAGGTTTCACTGGATGGCCAAAGTTGTCCAGCACAAGAAGGCTAAGAGGCCCTCAGTAGAGTGAGTTGCCAGGATTTGCTGATTCCTTTATCAGTCTATGGACAAAAAGGTTTAATGTGAGGGAAATCAGGAAGCTTCTAAAGATTTCTGGGCTCAGCAGGGAGGGGATCACGGGGAGGCCCCGTTGGACATGGGAGATAATAAGCCATGTCTACATACAAGAAGGATCTTCATTTGGGATAAACTAATAGACTTGGTGACCCAATCAAATGCAGAGGGGGCAACTTGCCTTATGGGGGTGGTGACGTTCTCCATTTGCACCCTCCATGGCTTAGAAGCATAGATTCCCTCTCCATTGGTTTTTAGCCAGCTCCCCACACTACGGAGCCTTTCTTCAAAAATGGGGGGAATGATCCCATCTTTTGTTGGCCCAACATTAAGCAGATAGTTTCCTCCAAAGCTCACGACAAAAATTAGTTCCTGGAAGGAAGAAACAAACGATGAAGTGCCCTCACCTATTATTATTGGTACTGGATACATTGCTCTGAAATTCATAAATGTTAAACGACAATGAAACAACCTGGGTACATTCTCTGTTTCTTAGGCCTTTTAGAGCTCATGGGGGTCAGAAGCATATAGCAAAGAGGGCTGTTTAGACTCCAGCATCTCAGCTCTACAAGGGTCCTTAGAACACAAGAAAGCTCAGCCTGGGAGGGACCTCATGTAAATCGATTAAGTATTTTTTTTAACTTCTATAAGTCACACGGCAAGTGTAACAGGCACCAGCAATACAAGGAAGTAAAGAATGACACGAGGGCAGCTAGATGGTGCAGTGGACAGAGTGTCTGCCTGGGGTCAGGAAGAACCAAGTTCAAATTTGGCCTCAGACACTTTCTAGCTATGTGACCGTTTGCCTCAGTTTTCTCAACTGTCAAATGAGTTTGAGAAGGAAATGGCAAATCACTCCAGTGTCTTTGCCAAGAAAAACCCAAATAGGGTCAGGAAGAGATGGATATGACTGAAAAACGACTGAACAAAAGAATGACATGGAGTTTCCATTACAATGGGGAGGATATGAAGTACATAATACATTGATATATATGTCACAAATCTAAAATGAGTGAGTATAAATATATAGAGAGTAGTTTAGAAGGGAGGGCCCAGGGGTCAGGAAAGGCTTCGTGAAGAAGATGGTATCAGAGCTAGGGAGGAGATTCTTGGAACCCAAAATGTTTGAGCAGGAACACAGAATTTCGGAGTTGGGAAATTTCATGGAACAGAGAATTTCAGAGCAGGAAGAGTCGTTACAACTCACAATTTCAGAGCTAGGAAGAAGCCTTTTTCAACATAGAATGTCAGATACCCGATACAGACCAG
This sequence comes from Vombatus ursinus, assembly GCF_900497805.2. NCBI lineage: Eukaryota > Metazoa > Chordata > Mammalia > Diprotodontia > Vombatidae > Vombatus > Vombatus ursinus. The sequence continues at coordinate 1,540,931 of NW_020954637.1, read as the reverse complement.
ATACCTCAGAGATGAGCTAGTCCAGTCTTCTAATTACAAATGAGAAAGCATGCCTAAGGAAGAGGTCGTGTGGCTAAAACTGATCCCTAGTCTCTTGGCCCTCACTGCTTTCTTCCTACATGTTCCCTCTCTCCACCCCAGTTCAGGAGGCCAAAGCCAAAGCAGCTCTTACCTCAATGATTTCTAAATGGGTCATGACATCACTGCTGTCCATGTTTCGACGATACCCCCACGATCTTTTATCCAGGCTGGTGCACATCTCCCACTTGTGTTGTGGAGGAGTCGTTGGCTTGTATTTGTCCATACAGTTGAAGTAGCCCCCATGTTTACACCCAGTGTCCTTGCCCCATCGATCATTCACCACAATTTGATCCTAAATAATGAAGAATGGAAGACCTGAGTCACTATAGATGGAGCCCCATGGATTCCTGTGGCTACAGAACCTATCTGTAAAAGCTAATCTCCTGAGTTTTCTTAGCTGACTTTGCAATTCCAGAATGCATTCTGCTCAGTAAATCTATTCCTTCCCTGTCCTCACATGACCAGGATGCTCAGCCCTTCACCATCCCAGCTGCCTTCCTGTTGACACTCTCTAACTTATCCTTGTCCTTTTTGAGCTGTGGCAGCTACAACCAAACATGACCATGCGGCAGAACAATCATCTCCCATTCCTAGAAGCTCAGGCCCTCTTAATACAGCCCAAGATCTCCCCCCCCATTCTCCCATCACATTGCCGACCCATGTGAATTCTATAGATCACTGAATCCCTCAGTCCTTTTCAGAACAATTGTTGTCTGTTCATTCTTCTTCCTTGTGTACATGTGATTTATTTCTCCTGCTAGAGTGTCTTATCAATATAGTGTGCATATAGTAGGTATTGCATAAAACATCACTAGCTGAAATGAAATGAAATTTACGTTCCCAGGCCTTGGCACATTCAGCGATCCTGCCCCAGACCCAAAGGCCTGTTCTGGATGTCACCTAAGACTCTATGTTAGGGAACAATTTTTTAAATTAATTAATTATTATTTTTCAACATTCACTTCCATAAGATTTTGAGTTCTAAATTTTCTCTCCCTCCCCAAGGGAATAATTCTTTTCAATATCTGCCAGGAACAATGTGAATGTACAGGAACTTAAATTTCTTACTCTTGCCCCAGACCCACAAAACATCCCCACAGCAGCATGCTGCATCCTGCATTCTTGGAGAGTTTCCTTATCTCCCCATCCAGAATTCCCTTCTCTCCTGACCAATCATGGAGGGAAGGAAGGATATGGTTGGTTCCAGGCCCTGGCTCACTCCACCTTCTACAGTCACAAGCAGTCCTTCAGTCACCTACCTTTACAGGGCTGTCATTGTACAGCCAGGCAAGGAACTCGGTGGAATTCCAGTAAGTGTCAGGGGCTTCCCATTCTCCATCAGACCAGATCAGGTCAGGTTTGTACCTGAAAGACATATGGAAGAGTAACATGCTGGAGGAGTCTTTACAATCCAGAACATCGGTGGGGTCTAAGTGACCTAGCAGTGGACCAGAAGTCAAGAGACCCAGGATCTAGGCCCACCTCAAGCACTTGTGAAGAACCACATAACCCCAGGCAAGGAATTTCACTGTTTGAGCCTTACTACCTTCATCTGTAACACTGGGACTAGACTACTGTCCTAGCCTCCCAGGGCTGAAAGCATGGATGTCAAGTACTTCGTAGAGAGGCAACATGGAGCAGTGGAGCACTCCAAGTGACCTTGGAGTCAGGAGGACCTGGGTTCAAGTCCTGCCCCTGGACCATGCTGGCTACATGGACCTGGTAAGCTGCTTCATCTGAGTGCCCTCAGACACTCTCTAAGAAGATGCTGTCTGCCTTGGAAAGTAAGCTCTTTACTGGGAGATGACATACTTGAAAAAAGTAAAAAGGCTTTGAAGCCATAGAACGCTACTCCCTGAACCCATTCCCAGGGCAGTGTCAGCAGGCTTACTCTAGTTAGCCCTTCACTCCATAGAAATTATTGGTCCCTTGGAGAGATAGGAGGACCTTGACTTTACCCCCTTAGTAGGGCCACAGTCAGAGCTCAGTGTAATTGACTATCCCCAAGAGGATATTTTACAAGCAATAGAAACAACTGCCTGCACCTCCCATTTCTCTAGCCTTTTAGTGTTATAAAGCCCCATGACATGGGAATTATAATATAAATGTACCAACCCAATCTTGTAAAGGATGAAAACTGAAGATCAGAGAGGTTCTTACTTGTTCACAAGATCAATCATTTCTGGTAGGGTCTTGGTCTTGACAAAGTTCTGGGTTGTGAAGTTGTTTTTCTTGTCAAGCAGATACAAAGGATGAAACCATTCCAGGAGTGAGTGGTATAGTCCATAATGGATATTCCTAAAAAGATGAAGCAGGAAACTGAATTATCTCACAAGGAATTTTTTAAAATAGCTACTTTTAAAATAAAAATAGCAAGACCTAATATTTTTTAAATTAATTTATTTTGAATTATCCTATTCTTTTTTTTTTTTTTTTGGCTAGGCAATAGATTAAGTGACTTGCCCAGGGTCACACAGCTAATAAGTGTCAAGTGTCTGAAGTTGGATTTGAACTCAGGTCCTCCTGACTCCATATTTTGAATTATCAATAATCACTTCCATAGGTTTTTGAGTTTTAAGCTTTTCTCCCCCTCCCTCCCCAACTTACTCTCCAAGATGGCACGCAATCTGATATAGGCTATACATATACATTCCTATTAAACATATTTTCACATTAGTGATGTTGTAAGTAAGAATTAGAACCAATAGGAGGAACCACCAGAAAGAGGAAACAAAACTCAACAGAAGAAATAAAACAGCAAATAGTATGCTTAAATCTGCATTCAAACTCAATAGTTCTTTCTTTGGATGTGGACAGAATTTTCCAACATGAGGCCTTTGGAGATGTGTTAGATCCTCGTATTGCTGAGAAGGATTAAGTCTATCAATATTACTCATCGCACAACGTGGCTGTTACTGTGTACAACGTTCTCCTGATTCTGCTCACTTCACTCAGCATCAGACCATATAAGTCTTTCCATGTTTTTTTGAAGTCAGCCTGTTCATCATTTCTTATAGCACAATAGTATTCCATTACATTCATATACCACAACTTGTTCAATTCCCCAATTGATGGGCATCCCCTCAATTTCCAATTCTTGGCCACCACAAAAAGAGCTGCTATAAATATTTTTGTACGTGTGGGTCCTTTTCCCATTTGTATGATCTCTTTGGTATATAGCCCTAGAAGCATTATTGCTGGGTCAAAGGGTATGCACATTTTTATAGACTTTTGGGCATAGTTCCAAATTGCTCTCCAAAATGGTTGGATCATTTTACAACTCCAGCAACAATGCATTAGTGTTCCAATTTTCCCACATCTTCTCCAACATTTATCATTTTCCTGTTTTGTCATGTTGGCCAATCTGATAAGTGTGATGTGGGTACTCAATAATTTTTAAGAGTGTAAATGGGTCCTGAAACCAAAAAGTTTGAGAACCACTGATGTGTTAGACCCAGATCTAAGTTGGGAGGTACCAATCCTACTGGGAGCACTAACTCAAACTCAGAAGAAGGAAGCTCTGGTGTTTGAATTCCTTGCTCTACCACCAACTCAAACTCTAATCTTTCTTTAGCTCAGGAGAAAGCGCAGGATGAGAAGCGTAAGGAGTGGGGTGGGTGTATTTTGGCACAACCTAAGGAGGAACATAGGAATGGAGGGGCAAGTGGTAGGAGATGGCCTGACAATCACAATCATAGAATCCAATACTCAAAAGCAACTTTTCAACACCATTAGTCCAAGCCAGGGGTAGGGAACCTTTGGCCTCAAGGCCATGTGTGGCCCTCTAGGTCCTCAGGTGTAGCCCTTTGACCAGATCCAAACGTCACAGAACAAATCCCCTTAATGAAAGAATTTGTTCTGTAAAACTTGGACTCAGTCAAAAGGCCCCTCCCGAGGATCTGGAAGGCCACATGTGGCCTCGAGGCCAAACGTTCCCTATCTCTGGCTAAGCCATCCAGGATAAAAAACTCGATTACTACATAGCTAACAAGTGGTCATCTAGCACCTGCTGGAAGACCTCTGAGGAGAGGTCACCCACCCTGTGGAAGGCAGCCTATTCTACCCATCAACTATCTTGGCCATCCATTTATGCTGCTGATGCTTAGTGAGCTCCCAGTCCACTAAACCCACAGATCTTTTTCAGAACTATTGTTCTGAACCAAGCCTCAAAACACTTCCTGAAAAGGACTGGAGAAGCCCCCTGTCAGTAGATTCTTTCCTAGGCTGATACAGACACTATGGCCTATTCTGGTCAGCCAAATGCCACTTGTAGCCTGATCATCTTTGGCTTAAACCTCAAACAAGCAGGGCCTGGACATAATAATGCTCAATGACAATGAGACTGTTCTGCAGATTACTCTTAGTTATTGGGGAAAGCCAAGGGGACAAGCTGAGGAGATTTAAGTGATTGAAGGCCAGCAAAGGGGAGTCCAGGGCTAATAAAAAACCAAACACACTTACTTCTCTTGGAGGAAACGTCCCAATTCACCCACCAGATCTCGGTGTGGCCCTACATCCATAGAATTCCAGTTCCAAGATGTAGGACTGGGCCAGAGTGTGTAGCCCTCATGATGCTTGCTGGTCAGGACCACATACCTGTGGAAATCAAAGCCACATTGTTAATGCTTTCTTCCTGCTCAAATTCTCAAATATTTACCCATCTGTGTACATAGGGCCTCAGTGAAATGTAAGATTTTTGAAGGCCGGGAGCTGTTTTTGCCTTTATATCCCTAGGGCCTAGCACATAGAAGGTGCTTAACAAATGCTCAGCAAATCAAAGGTGAATAAAAGAAGAGGCCAGCAGCAATTTGTGGCCTCTTCTCTGGCCTTCCTGTGGTGGAAAGCTTTGTTCCTTTGGCTGTTAGGCTTCCTGCAGAATCACAGATCTCAGGGCCAGAGAGGGTGCCTAGCCTGACTACAGTATACCTGACAAGTAATTCCTCAGGCTCTGTTCTAAATCCTCAAGGGAGGGGGAAGTAGCCCCCCTGAGGTAAGCAGCCCAGGCTTCTTTTAGATGGCTCTCAGGGTTGGGAAGTTTATCATTTTATCAAGCCCAAATCTGCCTCAACAATTCCTGCCTTACATGTAATTGGGGAAAAAAATAAAAATACTATATATTAGAAATTTAAAAAAAAAATTGTGCCTTACAAAATGTCTGTCTCTGTTTCTACTTTATTGAGGGTGGAAGGGGACCAGTAGCTCCCTTAAAGATTCCCAACAAATAAATGGTGGCTTTAAAAGGCACTTCAGGGATTGCTTGGGGGAGACATCTGGATAAAGGGAGGTTCTGGGGCTCTTTACACAGAGAACTTCCCTTCCTTTTACATTTCAGCTTCTTTCTTTCCTCTTGCCTCACTGTGCTTTGAACATGAGCCTGTGTTCTTAAAGGCAGAGTTGGCAGAGTCCAAGATATGGCTGACAAGGCTTCAAATAGATCACAATGACAATTCTGTTAACCCAGAACCAGCCTAAAAGCTTACCATGAAAAGACTGGCCACTAGGTGATAACAGGAAGGAATGTAATCTACATGGGTGAAAGGGGACGTTTACACCAAGGAAATCACAGGTCTTTCAAAATACTGAAGATTACCTTTGAGACTTAAAAATGTCTGATGGTGGGGGCAGCTAGGTGGAGCAGTGGATAGAGCACTGGCCCTGGATTTAGAAGGACCTGAGTTCAAATCTGACCTCAGACACAACAACACTTACTAGCTGTGTGACCCTGGGCAAGTCACTTAACCCCCATTGCCCAACGAAAACAAAAATGTCTGATGGTGGGGGCAGCTCAGTGGTGCGGTGGATACAGCACTGGCCCTGGATTCAGAAGGACCTGAGTTCAAATCCGGCCTCAGATACATAACACTTACTAGCTGTGTGACCTTGGGCAAGTCACTTAACCCCCATTGTCCAACCAAAAAAAAAAAAATGTCTGATGGTCAAGGAGAAGGACCAGAAGACTGTTCCAGCCTTTAGATTTCATGATGGCATCTTATGGAGGTAGAAATCCTGAACTCACTACTAACTTGCCAGGGTGAGGCAAGAGGGGGACAAAGAGGGTGTGGTAAGGAAATTAAAATTATTCTGTATTATTTAATAACTGATTCTATTCTGTAACTGACCCTATTTTGTGTTACTGCCCCATTTTGTATGATTGCCCTAGCCTCCTTCTCTATCCCCAAGTTAAGCTCAGGAATGCAGTTTTCCCTCTGAGTTAGCTTAAAGGTGTGGTTGAAAGGAAAAGTCGTTATCAGTCAATCACTTAGCCCCTGGGACTTCTGCTTGTTGTCTGCAAGCCCCAACCAACTGAACCTGGTGCCATCCCCCTAAAGATGTCTCAATCCTTGCCTGTTCTTGTGCAGTTAGAGGACATTTGATTTCCTTCAAAGGGTCGGCAAGCCTGGGAATATTGCTCTCCTAACCAAGATTACAAGAGGCAGATGAATCCCATAAAACAATGAACATTCCTTAATTGTCAGAGAGGGGCATGATTAGCCACAGCTGAATGCCAACCCACTTTTCTTAGGACAGCCAACTATATAACGTTCCCAGCCCCTCTTCTTTCCAGCATGTCAGTAACGAGGGTCCCCCTCTGTTTACTGAGGTTGCTGGCCTTACTGAAGTGGCCAGTCTGACATGCTTTGTTAACAATTATATGTGTGTCACAGTTAATAAGCTGATTTGCTCAGAGTATGTACCTCAGTTTACTTTTGTTGAATTGACTAGTGACAGGGGATGTTCACCAGCTCTTCGTTTCCCCCCAGAGTAGCCACCTGCTCTTTTTAACATTTTCCCTTGAAAAAACAGAGAAGTCTAGAGCTGGCAGTTACTGTTTTTCTCAGTAGAAATGAGCATGTGGGAAGGCAATGTGGTAAGCTTGGGAAGAACCCTGGACATCAGGAGTAAAAGCTGTGCATTCTGGGCTTGGGTGCCTTTAACTCTGTTTGACTTTGTACAAGTTCCTTAACTTTACTGGGCCCTAAATTCTTCAACTATGAAAGGAGGTTGGCTGAGCTGGTCTCTGTAGCCCCTTCCACCTCCAAGAGAACAAGACTAATCTGAATATAACTAGGGAACAGAATCATCTGCTATGAAGGAAAACCATCTTTCTTGATTTCTTTTCTAAAGGTCTTATGGTGGAAGATACTGGGAGGATAGGAGATCCTATACATTTATTCCACTAAACTGGAGTCTGTGAACTTGTTTATTAAAAATAATTTTGACAAATGTATTTCAATAACTGGTCTACTTTGCAATCCTATTTTTTTGGGGGGGGGCTAGGTAATGGGGTGAAGTGACTTGCCCAGGGTCACCCAGCTACTAAATGACAGAGGCCAGATTTGAACTCAGAAAGGTGAATTTTCCTGACTCAGGCAGACACTTTATCCATTGTGCCAGCCACCTAGTGTCCAAACATGATTGTAGGATGAGCCAGTTCTCACCTCTGCCCCTAATTATCTAGCTAATCTAGACATCTTGTCATCTGACCTGCTGCTCACTACCCTACTTGTACTCCCTTACCAGGAATGGCCAGTCTCAAACCAGGACCAGCCAGCTTCAAACCCGGAGCACCAGAGACCCTACCCCACCTACACTGTTTCAGGATTCCAAAGTTGAATTTACTCAGTTTTAGTAGGAGCTGCCTGAATTACATACCAGCTCCTCTATATTTGCATCCCTAGGGCAGAGCACAGCAGGACCTAAGAGGAGTTGAATAAATGCTTGCTGATTAATGGCAATAAAGCATTTATTAATAGTTTACTACATGCCAGGCTAAGCTATAAGGGCTGGGGAGACAAAGAAAGACAAAAAACAATTCCGAGCCTAAGGAGCTTACAATCTGATAGGGAAGACAACATGCAAACAGCTATACACAAAAAAAGCTATATACAGAACCCTCAGAGGCCATTTAATCCAACCTCCTCATTTTTCAGTGAGGAAAGTAAGTCCCAGAAGGGAAGTTAAGTGACTTACCTAAGGTAACACTGGTAAACCCAATCATTTTACAGATGAGAAAAGTGAATGTCAGAAAGGTTTTATGGTTCCAACCATCAATAGGCAGCTATTAGGTGTCAGGCACTGGGCTACTCACTACTCAAATACAATCAGTGAAACAGTCCCTACTCCCAAGGAATTTTCATTCTAAGTCATTTGCTGTTCAGTCCTGTCTGACTTTTCATGATCCTATTTAGGGTTTTCTTTGCAAAGATACTGGAGTGGGTTGACATTTCCTTCTTCAGTTCATTTAACAGATAAGGAAAACCTGAGGCAAACAGGGTCACAAAGCTAGGAAGTGTCTGAGGCTGAACATGATCTCATCCTGACTTCAGGCCTGGGGCTCTACCCACTGGGCCACCTAACTGCCCCTTCTAACTCACAGTAAGCCCTTCATGAATCCTTGTTGCTACCAAGGCAAGGTTTTGCTCTCTACAAAGCAGTGACAGTGCTGGACTCGGGAGTCAGAAAGTACTAAGTTCAAATCTAGTTACAGTTACCAGCCCTGTGTCTGGGACAGTCAATCAATAAACATTTACTAAGTACTTCAGACAATGTGTCAATCGCTGGGGATACCAAAAACCCCCAAACCAAAGCAACCCTCCCCAATTCCAAACGGGAAAGTCACTCATGATGCCCCAGTATCCTTATCTGATGAAAGGGATGGGATAAAACTGGGCTATTTGTAAAGCCATGTAGCAGTTGGGGCGGGGTCTGGGCGGAACCCTGGCCCCACTCTGCCCACCCTTGGGGGGGTGGCAGCGTGGCTTCGTGGGGCGGTGCCCCGGGGTGGAATCCGACGCCTCTGGGCTTCAGTTTCCTCCTTCGCAAACCCGGGACGGGTCAGGCCCTCCCTGGCTGGCTCCGCCGGTCTCACCTGGCCCCGGATTCCTCGAAGAGGTCGGCCCATCGCTTGGGGTCGTAGAAGCTGGCCCGGAACTGGGGGCCGAAGTCGGGGTAGGAGAAGCCCGGGGGGTAGTTCTGCAGCATGAAGGCTTCGTACGAGGGATCGTGCCGGCCCTGCCAGCTCCACCAGAACCACTCGCTGCCCCAGGCCGGCACCGAGTACACGCCCCAGTGCACGAACAGGCCGAACTTGGCCTCGTCAAACCAGGAGGGCAGCGGCCGCGAGTCCAGGCTCTCCCAGTCCGGCGTGTAGCGCGCCGAGGCCGAGGCCGCCAGCAGGAGCAGCGGCAGCTGCAGCTGCAGCCACCTGCGACGCCGCTGGGCCGCCGAGGCCACCGTGGCGCCCATCCAGGAGATCGCCATCCGACTATTACCGAGCGGTGCGCTAGGCCCCGTCCTGGTTCGCGGGCTCCTCCTCTTGGCCGCGCTGATTGGCCGTCGCGAAAGAAGGGGGCGGGGCTGATCTCGCCTCCTAAACGAGGCCCGCTGGCCTTCCAGGACCAGCACGCACTATGGCGCCCTCTGGCGTCCGAGAAGGGGAAGCGGGGGCAAGCCTCAATGGATAATACCGGATGACAGCAAGGCAGCGCTGTTTAGTAGAGCTCTGGATTTAAGAGAGAGGCTTGGGGTCAAACTTCAGAGCCCCTGGGCCAAGTCCCTTCACCTCTCCGGGCCAGATTTTTCATATGTAAACTGAAGGCTGGCCAGTCCCTTTCCCTAGCGTGCGCCCTCGCTCGGTCTCACCTGGCGCCCGACGCCTTCAAGAGGTCTGTCCACTGCTTGGGCTCGAAGAATCCTGCCTCGAACGGGGCCCGAGGTCGGCGTAGGAGAAGCCCGGCGCGCAGTTCTGGCGCAGGACGGCTTCCTACCTAGCTGGGATCGTGTGCCGCCCGCCAGCGGCGCTACTGACTGGATACCCGCCTAGTGCGCCGGCCTTGGTCTCGGCGAACCACGACCGCTCGTCCAGGCTCTCCCAGGCCGGGGTGTAGCTCGCCGAGGCCGAGGTCGACGATGTCGGTAAGAGCAGAGGCAGCCGCAGCTGCCGAAGCTGGGTTATGGACGTTACCATGACTGCCGTCGCGGACATAGCGACCCGATGGCCCGAGCGGCTAGCCCAGGCAGCCTCTAGAGCGCAAGGGCAGTCCTAGCCGGCTCGCGGACTCCGCCCCTCCTGCCCACTGATTGGCCAACGAGATGCGGCCTCTTAATCAGCTCCAGTCTTAATCCACAAGATCCGCCCCCTGCTGCTGGGGGTGGGGCCTCTCCGTATCATATCCCCAGTGATTGGCCAGAGGGAAGAAAGGGGTTGGGATTGATTTCTGCCTTCTAGGTTACTTAGGTTACTTAGGTTACTTAAGTTACTTAGAACCAGCGTGGGCTAAGAGACCGGAGTAAACCTCTAGGGATAAGAAGGAAGATGAGTATAATTTAATATTGTTAAAAGTGGATTTTTAAGGATTAGGAGTAAAGAGTGGACTGTTGGGGGTTGACGTAAAGAATTCCATTTTGTTACTAATTCAACTTTGTTATGTATGGTCTCAGCAAGTACTGCAGGATCAGCTTACACCAGGCTTCACTGTCTTCTTTCCTCTCCTAAATGCTACAAAGAAACTTAATTATTGCAAGGGACTTTCAGAGCCCTAGGACGCCCGCTCCTCTTTATCTTGTCTGTAACTAATGTATGGTCCCCTTTAATCTAGTGAGAACATTCGCTGACAAGTACACATTCCTATATCTTCTGTAACTGGAGATATACAACCCTCTTTAACAAGTCTTTCTCTCTCTTCTCTCTCTCTCTGTCTCTCTCTCTGTCTCTCTCTCTCTCTCTCTCTCTCCCTCTCTCTGACTCTCTTCTCTCTGTCTCTGTCTCTCTCTCTGTCTCTGTCTCTGTCTCTTCCCTCTCTCCTCTCTCTCTGTGTCTCTCTCTGTCTCTCCTTTCTTTGTCTGTCTCCTCTCTCTGTGTCTCTGTCTCTCTCCTCTGTCTCTTCTCTCTCCGTCTTGCTTTTATCTCTGTCTTTGTCTCTCTGTTTCACCAGTTTTTGCTTTGTAACAAGCAGGCATCCACGTAATGAATGGTATATTTTTATATACACACATATAATGACATATATGCGTATATTATATATGTGGTATATATATTTATATTTGTATATCTTTATTCATATTTCCAAATTGTGAATCAATGGTGAGTAGGACTTCCATTGTCTTGCTGTGTAGTTTCCTACCTTCAGAGGGAAGAAGAGATTAGCAGATTAGGGTTTTGTTTGTTTTTTTAGAAAAGCCAGAGCAAAGCATTTTGTTGCAATAATAAAACTTGAAACTCATAAGTGGTGGAAGGAGAATGAGTGGTGGCAGTTTCTCTTACCAAATCACTCCACAGATTAGCCTAAGTTGGATGGGAGTAGGTGAGAAGGAAGGGGACTGGTGGAAGGAGCGGGGTCAGCGGTCAGGGAGCTGAGCATAAAAAACAAATGTTGAAGCTATTGGCCAACATCAGGGTTTTTTGTTTTTGTTTTTTTTTTCTTTGTAGAGAACACGCAAGGATTTCTTGTGATGATAACTGGGCTTTCACTGTGTTGAAAATTTTTACAATTTAACAATCAATTCAATTCTTCAATTTAACAATCATAATTTCTGCAAGTTAACATCAATTTAAGTTCCTGGAATTTAGGTAGCTGTGGAGCTCTGATGGCTACTGCAGATTAAATCCTCCAAATCTAGAAAACCATAAGATGGGTCGTCAAAGTCAGGCATCAGTAAAGTAGGTTTATGTTAATTTGAGTTGTCCTGCAGGTAAGATACTAAGTGACTGGTCCAATACTGCATGGAAAATGCTGCTTTAAAAAGGCATAGGTTGGGGCAGCTAGGTGGCACAGTGGATGGAGCACCAGCCCTAGATTCAAGAGGACCCGAGTTCAAATCCAGCCTCAGATACATAACACTTGCTAGTTCTGTGGCCCTGGGCAAGTCACTTTAACCCCATTGCCTAACCCCCCACCCCAAAAAAAGGCATAGATTAAGACTCCAGCTTCTGGGATAAGAAATCACTATTTAACAAAAACTCCTGGGAAAACTGGAAAAATATATGGCAGAAACTGGGCATAGACCAACATCTTACATGCTGCAGGATTTAGATATAAAGACTGATACTATAAGCAAACTGGAAGAGCAAGGAATAGTTTACCTTTCAGATCTATAGAGAAGGGAAGAATTTATGACCAAACAAGAGACAGAGAACATTATGAAATGCAATAATAATAATAATAATAATTTTGATTACATTAAATTGAAAAGTTTTTGCACAAACAAAGTGAATGCATTCAAAATTAGGAGGGAAGCAGAAAACTGGGAAAGAATTTTTGCAACCAGTATCTCTGAAAAAGGCCTCATTTCTAAAATATGTAGAAAACTGAGTCAAACTTATAAGAATACAAGTCATTCTCCAATTGATAAATCGTCAAAGGATATGAACAGGCAGTTTTCAGAGGAAGAAATTAACACTATCTTTAGCATATGGAAAAATGTTCTAAACCACTATTGATTAGAGAAATGCTAATCAAAATGACTGTGAGGTACCACATCACATCTTTCAGATTGGCTAACATGACAAAATAGGACAATGCTAAATGTTGGAGAAGATGTGGGAAAACTGGAACACTAATGCATTGTTGGTGGAGTTATGAAATGATCCAACCATTTTGGAGAGCAATTTGGAACTATGCCCAAAGGGCTATAAAAATGTGCATGCCCTTTGACCCAGCAATACCACTCCTAGGTCTGTATCCCAAAGAGATCATAAAAATGGGAAAAGGACCCACATGTACAAAATATTTATAGTAGCTCTTTTTGTGGTAGTCAAGAATTGGAAATTGAGGGGATGCCCATCAATTGGGGAACAGCTGAACAATTTATGGTATATGAATGTAATGGAATACTATTGTGCTATAAGAAATGATGAACAAGCTGACTTCAGAAAAACCTGGAAAGACTTGTATGGACTGATGCTGAGTGAAGTGAGCAGAACCAGGAGAATGTTGTACACAGCAACAGCCATGTTGTGCAATGACTAATTTTGATAGACTTGGCTCTTCACAGCAATGCAAAAATCTAAGACAACTCTCAAAGATTCATGGTGGAAATTGCTACCCACATCCAGAGAAAGAACTATGGAGTCTGAATGCAGATGGAAGCAGACTATGTGTTCTCCTTTTCCTTTGTTGTTTTGTTTTATTGCTTCATTCTTGTAATTCCTCCCATTAGTTCTAATTGTTCTTTACATCATGACTAAGGGGAAACTATGCTTAATATGAATATATAAGTAGAACCTGTATCAGATTGCACACTGTCTTGGCAGGGGGAGAGGAGTGAGAAGAGGAGAAAATTTAGAACTCAAAATCTTATGGAAGTGAATGTTGAAAACTAAAAATAAATAAATAAATTATCAAGGAAAAAAGTAAAAAGGCATAGGTTGAGGGGACGGAGCCTGTGGAGAAGAAAGAAGGTTGGATACTTGAGGCAGCTTTTCCTTTCCACCTTCATTTGGGACAGGGGGGCTGATATGCTCCAAGGAGAGAATTCAACATGGGGAATATGTCAACCCTCAATGGTTACTCAATCCACTACGGCTTTACAGCAGCAGGAATTAAAAAAAAAATACAAAATAGATATATTTCATCCAAAAAAGTAAAAGGGGCAAAGATTTTCTCTGTCCAAATAATTCCTGTTCTAAGGTTAACTCATCTGAGGTCTGTTAATGCATGATCATACATTTAATATTAAATCTATACTCAAAAGATTTCAATTTAAATCTAGACCCTAAAAACAAAAGCAAAAAGACGAATGACTTGACAAGTCAAGATTTATGGTGAAATGGAGACTTCCAGCTGACTCTATGCTTTCCATCCAGTGTAGCACTTGTCCCCAATTTGATCTTCAGCCACCTCTGAGAAGAGAAGCTGTACCTTCCACTCAATGATAATCATTCTCACACCTGTTCATACCCTACATACACATCCAAGTGATTCTAAACTCCCTGGATGCTATCATTTAAATTCCATTCCCCATCCCCTCACAATCTGATGCTTTATTCCTATCTCCCTAAATCCTCTTACCCCAAAGTTCACACCAAGCCACCCATCCCTTCCACTGTTTCCTCTGGAATGCTTTTTCATAGGCAACAAATTTCCATTCACAATCTTTTCCTTTTCCACTCTTTCCATATCCTGTTACTGAAATCTGGCCCCGCTGTGATAACACAGTTTCCCTGGCCTCTTTTTTATTACTGGCTACGCCTCCACACTCATTTCTCTAGGCTCACTGGATAAAGCAGGTGAGTCAGCATACTCCTTGCTCTCCATTACCATTTTCAGATCCTCTCCCCTATCTCCAACACTCAGTAACATCTCCTCCTTTGAGCATCACGCAATCCCTATCTACCATCCAATCAAAATCCTGGTATTTGTCTATAGACCTATAGGATACTCCTTTTCCTCAACTAGTTTAGTATCTGGCTCACGATTTCTCTTCTGACTCTCCCTCAAACACCCTAACCATTCAGTTCTTCAACCTACTTGCTTCCCATGAGTTGCTCCTACACCCCATGAGCCACATGCAAACATGGCTATATCTTTGATTTTGCCATCACCCCAAAATGCACCACTTCCATGTTCCAAGAGTTCCCAAATCCCCTCATCTGATGATAATCTATTGGCTTTTCACCTCTCCCTCCCCTTTCCTTACCAAACTCAATACTTTGTCCACATTGTGACCTCCAACCCCTTGACCCCTCATTTCCCTTGGCCAATGACCTCTACACTAGCCAAGCTCCTCTTTTCCTTATCTTGATCCCTTGGTTCAACTCTATTCTGTCTTCTTCTCTTGAGTCACTTGGCCCCCTTATCATCTCAAAGATTTCATCCTGCTTGGGGAATGACTTGTATTCTTATAAATTTGACTCAGTTCTCTATATATTTGAGAAATGAGGCCTTTATTAGAGACAATTGCTGTAAAGATTGTTTTCCAGCTTCCTGCTTTCCTTTTAATCTTGGTTACATTGGTTTTATTTGTATAAAAGCTTTTTAATTTAATATAATCAAAATTATCTATTTTACATTTTGTAATGCTATCTCTTTTTTGGTCATATCTTCCCTTCTCCATAGATCTGACAGATCAACTCTTTCTTGCTCTCCAAATTTGCTTATGGTATCACCCTTTATGTCTAAATCATGTATCCATTTTGACCTTATCTTGGTATACAGTGTAAGATGTTGGTCTATACCTAGTTTCTGCCATATTCTTTTCTAGTTTTCCCAGGAGTTTTTGTCAAATAGTGAGTTTTTATCCCAGAAGCTGGGGTCTTTGGGTTTATCACTGTTACTGTGGTCATACACCACTGTTTTGTGCACTATTCCACTGATCCACCAATCTATTTTTTAGCCAGTACCAGATAGTTTTGATGATTACTGCTTTATATTACAGTTTGAGATTTGATACTGCTAGGCTCCCTTCCTTTGCATTTTTTTTTCATTAATTCCCTTCATATTCTTAACCTTTTGATCTTCTAGATGAATTTTGTCATTTTTCTACCTCTTTTGTATTTATATGTATGTGTGTGTTTATATATGTGTATATATCAGTTTGATTGATATGACATTGAATAAGTGAATTAGTGTAGGCAGAGTTGTCATTTTTATTATATTGGCTCAGCCTACCCATGGGCAAATGATATTTCCAGTTGTTTAGATCTGACTTTATTTGTGTGAAAATGTTTTGTAATTGTGTGCATATAGTTCCTGGGTTTGTCTTGGCAGGTAGACTTCCAAGTATTTTATATTGTCTACACAGTTAATTTAAATGGAATTTCTCTTTCTATCTCTTGCTGCTGGGCTTTGTTGGTAATATATAGAAATGATGATGATTTATGTGGGTTTCTTTTATATCTTGCTAACGTTGTTAATTATTTCAAATAGTTTTTTTAGCTGATTCTCTAGGATTCTGTAAGTATACCATCATACCATCTGCAAAGAGTGATAATTTTGTTTCTTCATTGCCTATTCTAATTCCTTCAATTTCTTTTTCTTCTCTTATTGCTAAAGCTAACATTTCTAGTACAATATTGAATAACAGTGATGATAATGGGCATCCTTGCTTCACCCCTGATCTTACTGGGAAGGCTTCTAGCTTATCCCCATTATAGATAATGCTTGCTGATGGTTTTACATAGATACTATTTATCGTTTTAAGGAAACTCCCTTTACTCCTTTGTTCTTCAGTGTTTTTAATATGAATAGGTGATGTATTTTGTCAAAAGTTTTTTCAGCATCTACTTAGATAATTAAATGATTTCTGTTGGTTTTGTTATTGATATGGTCCATTATGCTGATAGTTTTCCTAATATTGAACCAACCCTGCATTCCAAGTATAAATCCCACCTGGTCATAGTATATGATCCTTGTGGTATATTGCTATAATCTCCTTGCTAGTTTTTTATTTTAAAATTTTGTATCAATACTCATTAGGGAAAGTGGTCTGTAGTTTTCTTTCTGTTTTTAGCTCTTCCTGCTTTAGGTATTAGCACCATATTTGTGTCACGAAAGGAATTTGAAGTTTGGAATTCTTCTTTGCCTATTTTTCCAAATAGTTTATATAGTACTGAAATTAATTGTTCTTTAAATGTTTGGTAGAATTCACTTGTGAACCCATCTGACCCTGGGGATTTTTTCTATTGATGACTTGTTCAATTTCTTTTTCTGAGATGGTGCTTTTTAGGTATTGTTTTTCCTCTTCTGTTAATCTGGGCAATTTATATTTTCATAAATATGCATTGATTTTGCCCAGATTGTCAGATTTGTTGGCATATAATTGGCCAAAATATTTCCTAATGATTGCTTTAATTTCTTCTTCATTGGTGGTGAATTCACCCTTTTCATTTTTGATACTGGATATTTGGTTTTCTTCTTTCTTTTTTTAAATCAAATTAACCAATGGTTTATCTAGTTCTGTTTTTTTCCCATACAACCAGCTTCAAGTTTTGTTTATTGGCTTAATAGATTTCTCACTTTCAATTTTATTAATCTTACCTTTGGTTTTCAGGATTTCCAATTTGTTGTTTAATTGGGGATTTTCAATTTTTTTTTTCTAGTTTTTTAGTTGTATGCCCAATTCATTGATCTATTCTTTCTCTATTTTATTGCTGTAAGAAGTTAGAGCAGTAAAATTTCCCCTAAGTACTGCTTTGGCTGAATCCCAATTGTTTTGGAATGCTGTCTCATTGTTGTCATTTTCTTTAATGAAATTATTGATTGTTTCTATGATTTGTTCTTTGACTCACTTATTCTTTGGGGGAGACAACATGCAAACACATGTATACAAAGCAAGCCACTTACAGAATAAGAATCTATAGCAAGCCCAGCAGCCACACCCTGGTAAACCATCTTGGCAGGTGGGCTAAGCCAGATTGAGAGTAACCAACAGGACTCCACCTCGTCAGTGAGTTAGGGGGTGTCTGCCCCAAGCATGTGAAGACCTCCCCCAGTGGACTTGGTGCATGAGAACAATTTGTTCCAGTACCCATGAAGGTGGAGTGCTTAAAGAGACTGGAAAGGTAAGAGGGGCCTAAGTTATAAAGGGCTTTGAATGCTAAACAGAGCATTTGTTTATTTGCTCCTGGGGGCAATAGGGAGCCACTGGAGTTTATTGAGTAGGGGTAGGGAGGTGACATGGTCAGACCCACACTTTAGGAAAATCATTTTAAGTGGTTTAATGGAGGATGGATTGGACTGGGGAGAGACCTAAGGCAGACACACCCACCAGCAGGTTATTGGGCAGTCATGAGGTGATGCCTACCCCAGGGAACAGCAGTGTCAGAGGGGAGAAGGAGGTTGTATTCCAGAGACGTGCAAAGGAGGAATCGACAGGCCTTGGCAGCAGCTTGGATATGGGGGATGAGAGAGAGAGGAATCCAGGATGACGTTGAGGTTGTGAACCTGGGGGGCTGGGAGGATGGTGTTTTCCTCTATGGTAATAGGGAAGAGAGGAGAAGGGGGAGGGTTTGAACGGGAAGAAAATGAGTTCTGTTTTGAACATATAAAGTTTAAGATACCCATCTCCCTTCAGGCGACCCGTTCCTCTTTGGGATAGTTCTAACTTTGGAAACCTTTCTTTACTTTTATTAGTCTTAAATCACCTTGTCTGTCAACTCTCCCCTTTGCAGCTACTAGTTGTGCCCTTTGGGGCCAGGCAGAAGAGTCTTGGACCTCTTCCACAAGGCCATCCTTCTAGTGTCTGAGGACAGCCGTCTTCTTCCACCTTCACCTCCACATCTTCTCTTTCAATTTTTTTTTGTTTTTTTGTTTTTTAAATTAATTTATTTTGAATTGTCAACAATCACTTCCACAGGCTTTTGAATTTTAAGTTTTTTTCCCCCTCCCTCCTCACCTCCCTCCCCAAGACAGTGCACAACCTGATATAGGCTATATATATATATACACATTCCTATTAAACACATTTTCACATTAGTGATGTTGTAAGGAAAAATTAGAACCAATAGGAGGAACCACCAGAAAGAAGAAACAAAACACAACAGAAGAAAAAAAACAGCAAATAGTATGCCTCGATCTGCATTCAAACTCCATAGTTCTTTCTTAGTATGTGGATAGCATTTTCCATCATGAGACCTTTGGAGATGTCTTAGATTAGATATTGCTGGGAAGGGTTAAGTCTATTAATATTAGTCATCGTATGACATGGCTGTTACTGTGTACAAGGTTCTCCTGGTTCTGCTGACTTCACTCAGCATCAGACCATACAAGTCTTTCCAGGTTTTTCTGAAGTGAGCTTGTTCATCATTTCTTGTAGCACAGTAGTATTCCATTACATTCATATACCACAGCTTGTCCAGCCATTCCTCAATTGATGGGCACCCTCTCAATTTCCAATTCTTTGCCACCACAAAAAAAGCTGCTATAGATATTTTTGTACATGTGGGTCTTTTTCCCATTTGTATGATCTCTCTGGGATATAGCCCTAGAAGTGCTAGCACTGGGTCAAAGGGTATGCACATTTTTATAGCCCTTTGGGCATAGTTCCAAATTGCTCTCCAGAATGGCTGGATCTTTCACAACTCCAGCAACAATGCATTACTGTTCCCATTTCCCTACATCTTCTGCAACATTTATCATTTTCCTGTTTTGTCATCTTGGCCAATCTGATAGGTGTGATGTGGTACCTCAGAGTTGTTTTGATTTGCATTTCTCCAATCAATAGTGATTTAGAGCATTTTTTCATATGACTATAGACTCCACATCTTCTCTTATCCATTCAAAATAGCTTCAGTTCCCTCGACTAATCATCCTATGAGACCATGTGTTTACTAGTCTCCTTCCTTTCTGTTTGTCCCCAGTTCAATTCAAATTGTCAAGCATTTGTTAAGCTCCTACTATGTGCCAGGCACTGTGCTATCTGCATGGAGATTCGAAGGCAAAAAAGACAGTTCTGGTCATTAAAGAAGTCAATCTAATTAAATTTAACATTCATTTGTTTTTTAAATTTCAATTTTTTTTTATTAGCACATATTAACTTTGCCCCAACTGTCTGCAGGTCAGGTAGGTCACATTATTTGATACCCTTAAGGGAATTGTTTTGGGGGCAGGGTCAAGATTCTCTGCCAGTGGCCCTAGTCTTTACCAATGCAGTTCCCCCTGCACCCCAGTTCTGTTAGCCACTAACCATCATAATAGCTTATAGAGAAGTATTTGCTTCATAGGTATAACCACAAATATAGAGATGTGTTCTCCCAGCATATGGGAGGCATAATCTTTATCTCTTCTCTCCTCACTGCCAAGTCTTTGAGATGGAGGAAAAGTGATTAAGGTCATAGCTTAAATGGGTTCCTATAGAGCATAGTCCCAGGCACCCTGGCTTCTCAGGGCTTCCATGCCAGGTTGGCTGGCTGCATCATCTCGCCTGCAATTGTGTTTCCAAGGTCATCTTGACTCAAATACCTGGGTCCCAAGAGATCACCTCCTATACCTGGACAAACAACACAGAACAGAAACAAACACCCTCTCCGCCCCCACCCCCAGCCCGGTGCACTTCTGGAAGCTGAGGTAGAGGAAGCAGGGGAAGGAAAGGCCTTCCCGTATCTCTGGTTCAGGTCATGGCACCAGTGCTGTTGGTGAACTGTGGTCTTCACCCTCTAGTTGCAGCAGGTGAAAGTGGCCTAAAAGAGCATCAGAAAAGAGAGCAACTGAGTCAGTGCCCCAGTTTTAAAGGCACAGGCAGCCAGTCAAAGGAGACTATGCCCACCCGTGTGGTTGGGGACACAGGCAGCTTCCACGTTAGGCATTCAGGACTTGTTCCAAAGGCCCCTAAAGGGTGCCTCCCTATTAGGCGAACTGAGCCATGTCTAGATAAGCCCGGATCATACAGATTTTTCGGTCAGCTAAAGTACACTTTCTCACTCTTCCACCCTAACTTCCTCTGTCCCCCTAACTTAGAACTAAAGAAAAAGAAAATCCATTACGAACACATATAGTCAATCAAAACCAATTTCCACACTGGCGATAACTGAAACAACATTTATCTTGTTGCTGCATTCTGAATCTTTCACCTCTCTATCAGAAGATAAGCAGCCTATTTCCTCAGTCCTCTGGAACAACTGTTGATCATTACTCTGAGAAGAGTTCCTAATTCTTTCAAAGTTGTTCATCTTTGCAATATACTTGTTATTGTATAAATTGTTCTCCTTTTTCTGTTCATTTTACTCTGCATTAGTTTATACATGTCTTCCCAGGTTTTTCTGTAACCACCCAGAGCAAATGGTATCCAGGGAGAGCAGTAGTTAGAGGCCTGGGTCTGGAATCAGGAAGAGTCTGAGTACAAACCCAGTCTCAGATACTTACTAGCCTGTAATTCTGGGCAAATCACTTATCCTCTGTATTCCTCAGTTTCCTTAACTATAAAATGGGGATAATAAAGCACCTACCTTTCAGGGTTGTTGTGAAGATGCGAATGAGATATTTGTGGAGCGCTTAGCAGTGCTTGGTACAGAGTAGGTGCTATATAAATGCTTATTCCCTTCCCCTCTTCCCCCATCTCCTCCATCATTTCTTATAGCACAATAGCATTCTATCACACTTATGTACTATAACTTGTTCAGCCAATTGATGGGCACCCCATCAGATTCCCATTCTTTACCATCTCAGAGAGGGCTATATTTTTGTACTTCCTTAAGAGTCTGGCTTAGAACTAATCATCCCTTGTCTCTACTTTTCCTTTGGATAGATGTCTACTTGTGTACCCTGACTGTAAGAAAATTTTCCCTAACCTTCCTTTCTCTCCCACTCCTTCCTCTGTTGGTGTAAGTCCTCGAGTGCCGCCCTTTGACTGAATCCAAACTTCGCAGAACAAATCCCCTTAAATAAAAGGATTTGTTCTGTAAAACTTGGACTCAGTTAAAAGGTGGCACCCAAGGACCTAGAAGACCACATGTGACCTCTAGGCTGCAGGTTCCCCACCCCTGCTTTAAACTCTCTTCTAGCTCTAGACCTCAGCCACTTTTCTGGACACAGCTGTATACTTCCAAGATGGAGCTGCCAACCAACTCCATTCCCAACCATTGTTTAGAATTACACTTGGGGCTCTCTAATGCAGCCATGGTGGTTGGTTGGTATAAGTTTAAGGGGTGTAAAGCTAGAGATAGCCAGGGATGCGATCCTCCTCTTGTCCCCCTGGAGAGGTGTTGCTGAATTCACAAACCTCTGGAGTGTTCAACATTGCCCTCTAGCTGGATCCCTGCCCGTTGCTTGCTCAGTGTTACATTTTAGGGCTATCTCTACTTCTTTAGGTTCCTACTCCCCCTTGAGGAAGTGTCTTCAACTAGCAACTGACACTAAGTTAACAAACTTTGCATTACCTGGCTAAATTTGTTCTACTTCAGTCTATCTCCTTGTGCTTGATCCTTACGCATAAGACTGAGCTGTCACATCTGTCCCAGTGGAGGGACTAAGGGGGGCAGAGGAAGAAGAGAAGAAGACATCCATCCTAATTTTTGAGGTTAACCACCACATGGATAAGGTCAAGGATACACTGAGATGTCCCTCCTGAGGCACCTTCCCTTCATTGAGGGTGGTACTGGCTTACGAATTGGGGGCACTCATTGAGGTCAAACAGGGTGCATTGTCCTTTGATTAAGATGGGTCAGAAAATCTCCTCAGGTTTAGAGTATTTTATTGTATTAACTTTATTGCAAATTTATTTAATTAATTTAATTTTGTTAGCTTAATTTAATTAACTTAATTAATTTAATTGCAATGTTGTTCATGCCTTAGAAGGAAAAATCAAAATGGCAAACAGTCACAGACATTGGTGTGGTGTCTCTTGCCCATGAAACAATGTGCTTCACTCCACATCTTCTAATTTGAGGGTCCAAACTTTGTTCTCTGAAAAATCTGTAGCGAGTTGGGGCAGGGTAATGATGAGGCGCTGATTTGTTGATATTTGCTGACAATTCAGGAGCTCTGGGAATCCTAACATTGTCACCTACAAAAAAAGAAAGAAAGGAGGAAAAAGAAGAGGTCATGACAATTATATGTAACCAGCTCAAAGAAAAAGGAAATAGAGTGAGAAAGGATATTAAAATTATCTGGTCCATTTTCCTTATCAGGACAAAAAAGGGGATTGAAGCTCAGAGGTGAAGTGAGTTGTCCAAGGTTATACAGCAAGTTGATGGCTGATCCAAGAACAAAAACCATCAGCACATAAAGACTGTGCTAATTAAAACATAAGTGAAGCACTCATTTGATCCTTTGAGAAAGTGTTGTTAATATCCTCATTTTATAGAGAAGGAAACTGAGACTGAAAGAAGTTTAGTGACTTGCCCAGGGTCACACAGCTAGTAAAGGTCCAAGGCAGATTTTCAAATTCAGGTCTTTTTGACTCTGTATTTGACCTATGGCTCTTGACAGTGATATACTAGAGAGGACAGACTTGTAGTCTGAAGACATTGTTTTGGCTCCATCACTTTCTAGCCAGGTGATCTTGGCCAAGGGAGGACTCCTCTCTCGATCTATAAAATGGGAGTAAAACTGCTCTTTCCCAATTTGCAGTGATAATTGTGTAATACCTCTCTGGTTAAGCAAAAAGAAAGTTCTTTTTTGGGACATCATTCATTTTGCATACATTTCATTGCCTCCCCCTACACAATGTAAGTTCCTTGAAGGCAGGAATTCTTTTAAAAACCAGATTTTTATTTTGTTTTATATTGCCTTCATTTCCTCTGTATTCCTTTTCCTCTCAGTCATCCCTTATAACAAATAAATTTTTATAAAGGTGAAAGAGAAAAAGAACAATGTCAGCCAAACCACTCAGAATATATGTATAAAAAAAGAACTCTGCAAAGTGGGGTTGGGTGTTTTCTTGTTTCTAGGAAGAAAGTTCTCAGAGACCAAAATTGTGAACAATTCAGGCCCTTCCATCCCAGGGAGATGAGTCACTAAGGGAAATAGAAACATCGAGGAAAGGAGCTCCAGAGCAGTAGTGTAAGACTCAAATAGAAAGAATCCTATACACTGCATTTTAACCTAGAAAACCACAAATTATCATCTGTAAAAATTTTGTTAAACAAATTACATTTTCATCTGGTTTGGCTAGCACTTGGGAGTTTTGCTGGCAGCCTCATGACTTTGACATTTCTGCTCCAGAGGATTTTTGGACTTTACTAATGCTTTCATGGTGGGAAGGCTCTTTTCACGGTACCAGTGCAGAGTGAAAGTTTTCTTACCTTTGTGTTTTCTCTTGGCACAGGAGAGATCAGCTCTAGCACTCCATCTTGTGGCCACGAGTTGAAGAAGGCATACACAGCAGAATCCTTGGTGGTGTACCTGCAGAAGTCACCACACGCTAAGACAGCTAGAAAGGGGCCTTTACACATGAGAAGACAGGGACTACCTCAGGGTCACCTGGGTCATAAATTTCAGGTGAGATCTCAACCCAGGGAGCCTTCTTACTCCAGAGGCACTGCTCTGGCCCCTGTTCCATAGGCGTGAAGAGGGGCATTGTTTCACAAAACAACCCAAGCATTTGAGGGGGAAAAGCCTGCTGAAAGCATGACAAAAAATCTATTTGGAACAAAAGCATTTGTAGATTAATTGTGAACGATAGGTGTGAGATGGGGGGGATAGACTTGGGAGTCAGAAGATGTGGGTTCAAATCCCAGCTCTGACTTCCTAGATGACCTTTACTCCTCTCTGAGCCTCAGTTTCTTCATTTGAAAAATGGGGATGATTCCATTTTTTTTTTTTACTACCCATCATGTAGAAGGACAACATATCTAAAGCACGGTGTAAATGTTAAAGACCATGTCATCTTTCCAACTGTACTCATGGGAAAAGATTAGCTAAAAACAAGCAAGAGTCCTGGACCAAGGGCAGAAAACTAGTGCATCTTATCTAATGTAACTGGGAGAGATGAAGGTCATGGAACTTTTAGTTCCATGGAGACCCTGGAGATTTTTTTAATCCAGCCCTCCTCCTCCTCCTTCTCCTTCTCTTTCTCTTTATAGAGTTAGTGGCAAAGCTGAGCTTAAAAACCCAGATCTTTTGACTTTCAGTCTTGTGTACTCTCCCCCAATCATCCTGTCTTTCAGCCATTTTTTCTGCTGTCATCTCTAAGAGTAGAGCCACCAGCTAGGGCTGTCACTCACCTGGAACAAATTCTATCAAGGTTTGCATTAGAGCAAGGGCTCTGAACTAGGATTCAGGGTCTATTGCAAAGGGTGTGTGAACTTGGATAGGAATAAAATGCGTGCTTATTACAATATAATTATTATCTTCCATAATCCTTAATATTTTAATTTATGCATTTAACTGTTATTCTTCGAAGGGGTCCATAGGGTTCACTGGTTGGCCAAAGGACTCCACAGCAGGAAGAAGGCTAAGAAACCCTGAGTCGGACCAAGATGCCAGGATTTGCTGAATCGTTTATGAGTCTATGAATGGAAAAGTTCGACCTGAGAGAAATCAGGAAGCTTCTGAAGGTTGCTGGGCTCAGCATGGAGGGGAACTCAGGGAGGATCTGCTGGACATGGTGTATATACTAAGCCACATTTAGATACAAGAAAGATACTCACCTGGGATGGGACAATAGAGCTAATGACCCCAAATGCAGAGGGGGCAACTTATCTTATGGTGGTGGTGGTGTCCTCTATTTGTACCCTCCATGGCTTAGAAGCATAGATTCCTTCACCGTTGAGACTCAGCCAGCTCCCCACAGAATGGAGCCTTTCTTGGAATATGGGAGGAATGATCCCATCTTTTGTTGGCCCAACGTTGAGCAGATAGTTGCCTCCAAAGCTCATGACTTCAATTAATTCCTGGAAAGAAGAAAGAAATAATGAAATGCCCTCACCTATTAAACAGCGGTAATGGATCCATTGCTTAAGAAATTCATAAATGTTCAAAAAAACCCCCCAAACAACCTTGGGCACATTCTGTTTCTTAGGCCCTTAGAGGTCGTGGAGGTCAGAATCATAACAAAGAAGGCTGTTTAGAATAAAAAATTTCAGGGGGCAGTTAGGTGGTGCAGCAGATAGAGCACTGGCTCCGGAGTCAGGAGGACCTGAGTTCAAATCTAGCCTCAGACCAGACACTTGACAAGTCTCTCAATTGCCTAAAAACAACAAAAAAATTCAGAACTAGAAGGGTCCTTAGAACCCACCACCCCAGATCTAGGAATTCAGAGCTAGGAGTGACCTCAGAATTTCTGATTAGAGAGGAACCTCAATCAGATCAATGAAGAATTTTTTAAGCTTCTATTATATTCTGGGTACTGTGATAGGTACTGGCAATAGAAGTAAATAAAAACAATGAAATAGTAGATTGATATATACATCATAACCACAAAGGAAATGAATACAAATATATGCAGAGTAGCTTGGAAGGGAGGGGTCAGGAAAGGCTTCACGCAGAAAATTATGCCAGGTCTGGGAAGAAGATTCTTAGAACAGGAAATGTCAGAGCAGGAAGAATGCTTGGAACCCAGAATGTCAGAGCTGGGAAGGAGACCCATAACGCAGAAAGTCGTAGTTAGAAGGGACCTCAGAGATGAGTTAGTCCAATCCCCTTTTCATACAGATGGGAATATGTGCTTTGGGAAGAGTTTATATCTAAGCCCAGAACCCAACTCTCAACTCCCAACTGTCTTCCCATTACATCATCCTTCTCTCCTCTTTGGTTCAAAAGACCAAAGCCAAAGCATCTCTTACCTCAATGATTTCTGCACGAGACATGACGTCAGTGATTTGCATATCTCGTTGATACCCCCAGGATTTTTTATTGAGGGTGGTGCACATCTCCCCCTTGCGTTTTGGAAGACTTTGGCTTGTACTTGTCATGACAGGTGAGGTAGCCCCCATGTTTACAAGGATTGTCCTTGCCCCATCGATCATTAGCCACAGTTTGATCCTAAATAATGAAGAATAGAAGAGCTGAGTCACCATGGAAGGAGCCCCGTAGATTCCCGTGGCTACAGAATCTAGCTGTAAAAGCAAATCTACTTGGTTTTCTTAGCTGACTTTGCAATTCAAGAGTGTATTCTGCTAAGTAAAGCTAAACAAGCCCTATTCCTTTCCCGGTTCTCACATGAAAAGGATGCCCAGCCCTTTGCCATCCTAGCTACGTTTTCTGTTCCTACACTCTCTGACTTATCCTAGACCTTCTTACGCTGTGACTCCCAGAATTGAACATAGTCCTCCAGGTGAGGTCTGAAGAGGACCATGCAGCAAGATTATCATCTCCCTATTCCTGGAAGCTCAGGCCCTCAGCCCCAGATTCCAACAGCTTTTTTGTTTTTTCTTTTTGCTCTCACATCATATTGCTGGCTTGTGTGAAGCCTACAGTCCACTGAAATCCTCAGGTCCTTTTCATAACAATTATCTGTTCATCCCTCCTCTCCCCCACTCCCCATCTTACACTTGTAAAGATGACATTTTGTACCCAAGTGAAGACTTGCTATCCATCCCTATTTGTTTCATCCTGTGAGATTCAGCCCAGGGCTCTAGTCTTATCAAGATCCTCTTGGATCTAGTCATCTGGTCATGTTAGCTATTTTTCCTAGCTTTCTCCTAGACGGATTGGGACCCATCCTGTGCATGGATCATACATGCTATCTTGTATTATAGTTGTGTGCTTGTGATTTATTTCCTCTACTAGACTGTCTTATCAATACAGTGTGCATATAGTAGGCATTGCATAAAACACTGGCTGAAATGAAATTTATATTACTAATCCTTGGAACATTCAGTGATCCTGCCTTAGACCTAAAGGCCTGTTCTGGATGTCACTCAAGACTCCATGCTAGGGAACAAAATTCTTTTCAACATCTGCCAGGAACAATGTGAATTTCTTACTCTTTCCCCAGTCCCACAAAACATCCCCACAGCAGCACGCTGCATCCTGCATTCTTGGAAAGTTTGCTTATCTCCCCATGCAGAATTCCCTTCTCTCCTGACCACTCACGGAGGGGAAGGAAGGATACAGTTGGTTCCAGGCCCTGGCTCACTCCGCCTTCTACAGTCACAAGCAGTCCTTCAGTCACCTCCCTTTACAGGGCTGTCATTGTACAGCCAGGTGAGGAACTCGGTGGAATTCCAGTAAGTGTCAGGGGCTTCCCATTCTCCATCAGACCACATGAGGTCAGGTTTGTACCTGAAAGAAACATGGAAGGTGACATGCTGGAAGAGTCTTATACAATCTAGTACATTGGTGGTTCTAGGTGACCTAGCAATGGACCAGAAGTCAAGAGACCCAGGATCTAGGCCTGGCTCAAGCACTTACGAAGAACCACATAACCCCAGGCAAGGAATTTCACTGTTTGAGCCTTACTATCCTCATCTGTGACTGCTCTCCTTCCCTCACAGGGTTGCTAAGTACTTACCCTTTTTTTATTTTTTATTTTTTATTTTTTTGGCTAGGCAGTGGGGTTAAGTGACTTGCCCAGGGTCATACAGCTAGTAAGTGTCACGTGTCTGAAGC
Organism: Vombatus ursinus; assembly: GCF_900497805.2. NCBI lineage: Eukaryota > Metazoa > Chordata > Mammalia > Diprotodontia > Vombatidae > Vombatus > Vombatus ursinus. The sequence goes on along the minus strand of NW_020954637.1, from coordinate 1,512,924 downwards.
CAGATTTGAACTCAGGTCCTCCTGACTCTAGGGCCAGTGCTCTATCTGCTGTACCACCTAGCTACCCCTCAATGTTAAATACTTTGTAGAGAGGCAACATGGAGCAGTGGTCAGAGGGCTATCTTGGAGTCAGGAGGACCTGGGTTTAAGTCCTACCCCTGGACCATGCTGGCTACATGGACCTGTTAAGCTGCTTTATCTCTGAGCACTCTCAGACACTCTCTAAGAAGATGCTGTCTGCCTTGGAAAGTAAGCTCTTTACCGGGAGATCCCTACACCAAGGGAGTGACATACTTGGCAATAAAAAAAAAGAAGGTTTTGAAACCATAGAATACTATTCCTAAACTGATTCCCAGGGCAGTGTTAGCAGGTTTACTCAGTCTAACCCTTATAGAAATTATTGGTCCCTTGGAGATATAGGAGGATCTTGACCTTACCCCTTAATAAGGCTGCAGTCAGAGCTCAGTGGAATTTGAATATCCCCTAAAATGATGTTTTTCAAGCAACAAAAAAAATACTGCTTGCACCTTCTGTTTCTCTAAACCTTTAAGGTTATAAAGCCCCATGAGATGGGAATTGATGCGGCCACTGCAGTGGTGAGCATGAGACCAGCTCAATACTCTTAACCCGGAGGCGCATTGATGAGGTGGGAGACAGCAAGATGGCAGAAGCACCGTTTATTAAATGCTAGTAGCTTTCTTTTATAGCCCTAGTAACACCTGATCAAAACATGATCTCCACGTGATAGCCAGTCACCAAGTCTGCTGGACACCTGCAGCCCTCGTGTCAGGGGTACGAGTAGGACTTTTCTTCCAGTGAGAGGAGAGCCGAGCCAACCGTGGGAGCTGCGTGTCAGCAAAGGAGAGGTCTTGTGAGACTTCCTTGTTTTTGCCACGCAACAGGTTGTGACCCTCAGCTTCTGCCAAGGGAAGCTAGAACTCCCATGGGAAAATTCTCCCAACAGGGAATTATAAATGCACCAACCCAATCTTAAGAGAGGAGGAAAATGGAAGATCAGAGAAGTTCTTACCTGTTCACAAGATCAACCATTTCTGGCAGGACCTTGGCCTTGACAAAATTCTGGGTTGTGAAGTTGTTTTTCTTGTCAAGCAGATAGAAGGGATGAAACCACTCTAGGAGTGAGTGGTACAGTCCATAATGGGTATTCCTAAAAGGATTAAACAGAAAATAGGATCATTTCACATGGAATTTTAAAAATAGTTACTTTAATAACAGTATGAAGTTGACAAACTGGGGAATAGAATCCAAAACAAATTTCAGTTTTTTGCAGTGCAGAAATATTTGCTTTAATGGCTTTCACAGGAGGGACTCAATTCATCAGCAACAAATATTTATTATAGGATTTACTTCAAGGCTTGCCTTGAATTGTGAAGGAGAAGTGGCTTAAAAGATATCAGAGAAATAGAGTTTAAAACTAGATGGGATGACCATGTGTAAATCCCAGGAATAATCAATAAACAGACCATGTGCTCTACTATTGTCCTGTTAAAGGGAATAGACCTTTCACGAGGAAGACCCCTAGCACATTGGGTAGATGCCCTCTGGCAAAGGTCAGAGGATGCAGAGGATGTGCTGAGAGATGCATCATTGGAGGGATGTCATTAGAGAATACTATTAAAAGCAATATTTACCCAAGAGGTATGAGCATCCTGTGCTATGGAGATGGATAGTAAATTGGGACAGCAAATTGAATATATCACATGGTTTTTCATGTTTTTTTTCTTTTTTTCCCAACCTGTACAACCATGTAGAGCTTTTTCCTAAGGATTGTAACACCTACCTTCATCCCAATCTTTCCTTTCTTCCCAGTTGATGCCCTCACTTCAGTGGTTTCTAGGTTTTAAGAAATTGCTTCTACTCCTTCATTTACAAATGACTTTCAGGAAAAGAGACACCACCCTAGAGAATGTTCTATAGATGGATCCTTGCTCTTCAGAAGTTTAAAGAGCTCAGGTGTTTGGATCCTCCTCATCCCACCTTTTCAGGGGAGAATTCCAAGAGGTGAAAACTATTTTCATAATGATATAGCTATTTTTTTTTTTTGACTAGGCAATGGGGTTAAGTGATTTGCCCAGGGTCATTCAGCTAGTAAGTGTTTTCATGTGTCTGAGGACAGATTTGAACTCAGGTCCTCCTGAATCCAGGGCTGGTGCTCTATCCACTGCGCCACATAGAAATAGCCAAGAAGCAAAAACTGTTAAGATTGTAAAGAAGTCCTGAGACCAAAAAGTTTGAGAACCACTGATATCCTGATCCAAATCTAAGTTGAGAGTCTCTAATGCTAGGGGGGCTGGGCAGCTAGTTACTCAAGCTCAGAAGGAAACCCCAGTGTTTGAATTCACTTGCTACACCCTCTTCAACTCTTAATTCCTGATTTTTAGCACAGAGAACAGGCCAGAGCTCTGGAGAAAGGGGATGAGGATGAAGGATTGTCCTAAACTTGGGACACCCCTAATATTGGGGAAAATCTAGGGAGGAACATAGTAATGGAGGAGCACGTGGTAGAGAATTGCCAATCAGAATCACAGAATTGGACTCGGAGGGGAACTCTGCAAGTACCATCCAGTCCAATTCATCCATGAAAGGAATCCTCACTATTATATAGCCAACCAGTGGTCATCTATCTTCTGCTAGAAGATCTGAGGAGAGGTCACCCACCCTGTGGAAGGCAGCCCATTCTACCCATCAGTTATCTTGGCCATCCATTTATGCTGCTCATGCCTAGTGAGCTCTCAGTCCACTAAACCCACAGATCTTTTTCAGAACTATTGTTCTGAACCAAGCCTCAAAACACTTCCTGAAAAGGACTGGAGAAGCCCCCTGTCAGTAGATTCTTTCCTAGGCTGATACAGACACTATGGCCTGTTCTGGTCAGCCAAATGCCACTTGTAGCCTGGTCATCTTTGGCTTAAACCTTAAACAAGCAGGGCCTGGACATAATAATGCTCAATGACAATGAGACTGTTCCGCAGATTATTCTTAGTTATTTGGGAAAGCCAAGGGGACAAGCTGAAGTTTTCAAGTGATTGAAGGCCAGCAAAGCGGAGTCCAGGGCTAATAAAAAACCAAACACACTTACTTCTCTTGGAGGAAAGGTCCCAATTCACCCACCAGATCTCGGTGTGGCCCTACATCCATAGAATTCCAGTTCCAAGATGTAGGGCTGGGCCAGAGTGTGTAGCCCTCATGATGCTTGCTGGTCAGGACCACATACCTGTGGAAATCAAAGCCACATTGTCAATGCTTTCTTCCTGCTCAAATTCTCTTGCATTTACTCATCTGTCAGTGAAATGTAAGCTCCTTAAGGGCTGGGGGCTGTTGCATTTTTGCCTTTGTATCCCCAGGGCCTGGCACATAGTAGGTGCTTAATAATGCTTAATGAATTAAATGGTCCCCCAGCCTTTGTTTGAAGGCCTCCAGGTAGGGGAAACCCAGTCTGTCCTGAGGCAGACAGTCCAGGCCACTTTTGGATGGCTCTAAGGTTTGGAAATTTTTCCTTTTATGAAGCCCAAACCTGCATCTCAACAATTCCTGCTTACAAAGTATTGCCCATCTCTATTTCTACTTTAATGAGGGTGGAAGGGGACCAGTAGCTTCCTTAAAGGTTTCTAACAAATGGTGGCTTTGAAAGGAGCTGCTGGGCTTTGCTTGGGGGAAGAGACATCTGGATAAAGGGAGGTTCTGGGGCTCTTCATATAGAGAACTTCCTTTCCTTTCACATTTCAGCTTCTTTCTCTCCTCTTGCCTCTCTGTGCTTTGAACGTGGGTTTTTTTTTTTTTGTTTTTGTTTTTGCTTTTTGGTGAGACAATCAGGGTTAAGTGACTTGCCCAGGGTCATACAGCTAGTAAGTGTTAAGTGTCTGAGGCTGGATTTGAACTCAGGTCCTCCTGACTCCAAGGCCAGAGCTCTATTCACTGCGCCACCTAGCTGCCCCATGAGCCTGTGTTCTTAAAGGCAGAGTTGACAGAGTCCAAGATATGACTGGTCCTTCAAAGCTGGCAAGGCTTCAAATAGATCACAATGACAGTTCTGTTAACCCAGAACCAGCCTAAAAGCTTATCATGAAAAGACTGGCCACTAGGTGATAACAGGAAGGAATGTAATCTATGTGGGTGAAAGGGGATGTTTACACCAAGTAAAATCACAGGCCTTTCAAAATACTCAAAATTATATTTGAGACTTGAGAAGGTCTGATGGTCAAGGAGAAGGACCAGGGGACTGTTCCAGCCTTTAGATTTCATGATGGCATCCTAAGGAAGTAGCAATCTGTAACTCACTACTATTTGCAGTCTGGGAAAGGGGGAAGTGGGGGGATTGAATTGAGCATTCACCAGCTCTTCCTTTTCCCATGGTCAATCAGGAAGCATTTATTAAGCACCTACTGTGTGTCATGGACTGTGCTAAGCACTGGGGATACAAAGAAGGCACAAGACAGTCCCTGCCATTTAGGAGCTTACAGTCTTATGGGGGATACCACATGGAAATAACTATGTACAACTATAGACAGGATAAATTGGAGATAATCACAGAGGGAAGGTGCTATTATATTATTAAGGGGAAATCAGAAAAGGCTACTCAGGTTACTCATGGGTCACATGATGGCCTTGGACTAGATAAGCCCTTATGGCTCTCATGATTCTATAACTCTATATAAGATGGGGACACCATCAACTTCTGCTACTGGAAGTCATTTGCCCCAAAAGAAAAAGCCCAGTTTTCCTTGGCTCATCTTTCTTGTGCAGAAGTGAAGCCCTCACCCTTCTTTGGTAAAGGAACACAGAAAGAACCGGCGTAAGAAGGGAAAAGTGGAGCAGGGTTAAGAAGGGGAGGTGTCCTGCGTGACCAAAAGAGAGAACTCTGGTGGGGTGGGGGAGAGAAGAGAATCAAGGAGAGAAGTGAAAGCAATAGTCTTAGTGAGGCCGGTTTACAAAGCCTTTTAGGTTCATTACCTAACTTGATCCTTAAAATACCCTATGAGGTTGGCATGCACTTTAAGTGTTACTTAATTTTTTTTCCTCATTAGTAAAATAAAGGGGCAGGCCTGGGTAACCTCTAAGATTACCCAGGAATTGATCCCTTCCAGCCTTAGATTTAGGAAGAGAAATTTGAGGCTAAGAGGTAGACTGCTTACACAAGGAGTCAGGAGCCAAAATCCTGCAGCCTTGTTTATTCTGGGTAAAGTGCTTTTTTTTTTTAAATGACCCCAGGCTATTTCATAACTAGATTTTAGGTGAATAGTCAAAAGAAGCCACGTGCAGAAAAAGGAGCACCAAAGAATACCGAGGACTGGGGCAGCTAGGTGGCGCAATAGAGCTTCAGCCTTGGAGCCAGGAGGACCTGAGTTCACATGTGATCCATCTCCTCCCAGAGAGGTGGTGGACTTAGGGTGCAGGTCGAGACATAGCTATGTAAGGGCCAATGTGAGGAATTTGCTTGGTCTTGATTATGAGTATTTGTTGGAAGAGTTTTCTTTTTCTTTCTTTTTTTGTAATGGGTCAGGAAGTAGGAGAGTGACAATGTACGTATGTGCTCATTGGAAAAGTAGAATTAAATTTAAAAAAGGAAAAGTAAAGGGGAAAGCTTCCAGATGTCAAGGACAAGTCATGTTCACAAGTATTGACGAGGTGAATACGCTAAACTAATCGTTGGAAAGAAATTGGAAATTGTGGACCCTGATGAGGCACACAACATGCAAAGAACTATGGATAAGCAAGATATCTAAGGGGAAAATTGGAGATAATCGACAGCAGAAAGACACTAGCAATGGAGGGGGTGTATGGAGTAGGGCAGGGATAGGCCTCTTGAGGAAGGTGGAGTCCTGAAGGAAGCCACTGAAGGGAAGAGGCAGAGGTGAGGAGGGAGAACATTTCAGGCCTGGGGGCCAACTGGTGAAAAAGAAAGACATCGGGAGATGGAGTGTTATATGTGAGGCACACCAGGAAGGCCAGCTGTGATGGATTACTAGGTATCTGAGCAGGAGTTAAGTGTAAGAAGCCTGGAAAAGCAGACAGGTTGTGGAGGGCTTTTATATGTGATTTTAGAAATAATAGGGAGCCACTCGTGTTTATTGAGTGGGGTCAGTGTCATGGTTAGATGTGTGATTTCGGAAGATTACTCTGGTAGTTGGAGTATAAAGGGGAGAGACATGAGACAAGGAAACCACCCAGCAGGCCATTGCAGTGGTGTAGGCATGAGTTTCCTGTTACCTCCAGGGTCCACTATAAAGTCCCCTCTTAGGCTAGTAAGGATCTTTATCACCTGGCCCTCCTAGCTTTCCAGCTTTCTGATACCCTACTCACTTTCACTCACACAGCCATCTAGTTTAAGAGACCTCCCTGTTATTCCTCACACAAGACACTCCACCTCCCACCTCTCTGCATTTTCATTGGCTTTCTCCCAGGCCTGGCAATCTCTCTCCCTCCTCTCTGTTTCCTGGCTTCCTTCAAGACTCATCTAAATATTCTCTTTCCACTAGAAGGCTTTTCCAATCCCCTTTTAATTCTAGAGCCTTCCTTTCACCGATAGTCCCCACTTTATCCTTCAGCCATTTTGTTTGTACCTCGTTATTTCTATGTTGTCTCCTCCACTGAGCTGTCTGGTCCTTGAGAGCAGGGATGGGCTTTTGCCTCTGTCTGTATCCCCAGCCCTTAGCTTATAGCCTGGCACATAATAGACACTTGATAAATGCATATTGGTTTGATTTAACTTCACTAGGCTGAAAGGTCTGCACCAGGTGGTGCCTGTATAAGTGAAAAAAAAAAGGGGATTCATTCAGGAAATATTGTGAAAGTAGAAATGACAAGATGACCACAGATTGGATATGTGTGGTGAGTGATATATTGAGGAAGATTGGCCTGAGTGACTGGGAAGGTGGAGGTGTCTTTCACAGCAATAGAAAAGTTGGAAGGATTTTGGGGGAAAGATAATGAGATCTCTTTGCAAGATTTTCAGTTCGAGATGTCTTCAGGGCAATCAGTTGCAGATGTTTAATCAGCAGTTGTTGCAGTCAATATGGAGGTCAGGAGAGTGGTTTGGCTTGGAAAAATGTTTCTGAGAAACATCTACATAGAGATGATATCTACACAGAGACCGAGAGATCTGACAAAGTCACCCAGAGAGACAGACTAGAAAGAGAAGAGAAGGGGACCTAGGACAGAACTTGGAACATATCCACAGTAAGGGGGATAAGCTGTACTACTATCCAGCAAAGGAGACTGAGAAGAATTTTTAGACAATTAAGAGGAGAAACAGAAGTGTGCATTTCCCTGAAAGTTAGAGAGAGGGGAGTTTCCAGGAGATTGACAAGGTAAAGGCTGCAAAGAGGTCAAGAAGGCTGAGGAATGAGAACAGGCCACTAGATTTGGTAATTAAGAGATCATTGGTGGAATATGATATTCCGTAAGGCAAAGGAACTTGGATTACAACCAAGGATCAACTACCCAGTGAAAATGAGCATGATCTTTCAGGGGTGGAAATGGATATTCAATGAAATAGCGACTTCCATACCTTCCTGATAAAAAGACCAGAGCAAGACTCAAAAAAGACATAAAAAGGTAAACGGATCAGAAAGAAACAACATGTTATTATTAAGGGCAAACTGTTTACATCCCTACAAGGGAAGATGACACTTGTAACTCTTGAGAATTGTATTGTTATTATACCATGTTAAAGGGATATACATAAAGGGGGTGGGTATAAGTTGTGGCAAAAATAATGTAATGGAATACTATTGTTCCATAAAAAATGATGAGCAGGTAGATTTCAGAAAAACCTGGAAACACTTGTATGGACTGATGCTGAGTGAAGTGAGCAGAACCAGGAGAACGCTGTACACAGTAATAGCCACATTGTGAGATGACTGACTGTGATAGACTTAACCCTTCCCAGCAATACAAGGATCTAAGACATCTCCAAAGGCCTCATGATGGAAAATGCTATCCACATCCAAAGAAAAAACTATGGAGTTTCAATGCAGATCGAAACATACTATTTGCTATTGTTTTTCTTCTGTTGTGTTTTATTTCCCCTTTCTGGTGGTGCTTCCTATTGGTTCTAATTCTTACTTACAACATCACTAATGTGAAAATATGTTTAATAGGAATGTATATGTATAGCCTATATCAGATTGTGCGCCATCTTGAGGAGGGAGGTGGGAAGGGAGGGGGAAAAATTTAAAACTCAAAAGCTTATGGAAGTGATTGTTGATAAATCAAAATAAATTAATAACACACACACACACACACACACACAAAAGAGATCATTGGTAGCTTTGGAGAGAGCAGTTTAATTTGACTAATATGGTTGGAAACCAGAGAGCAGAAGGTTTAAAAGAGAGTGAGGGGAAAGGAAGTGAAGACAATGATTGTAGATGACTTTCTGTAGCAGTGTAGTCATGGAAAGGAGGAGAGGCAGAGGAAGCTACCTAGCAGGGCTAGCAAGTTCAAGAGAGTTTTTTGTCTGTCTGTTTCTTAAGGATCTGGCAGACCCGGATGTTCTTGTAGGCAGCAGGGAAGCAGCCAGGAGAAGAAGTGAGAAAAGAGATTCTTAAAACATTAGATAAAACAATAGAAAGAGTTTAGATGCTCCCTCCTTCTCACAAACAATTGTTAAGTACTTACCATGATCTTTCCATAGGAGTTGTGGAGAGACTAGGAATGCAAAGAAAGTAAAAAACAGACCTTTTCCTTGAGGAGATCACATTTATTGGAGGAGACAACTAACACATCTATAAATATACAAGCTAATGTTGATGGAAATGATCTGAGAGGGGAAATAGTAGCAGTAGAGACTGAGGCTGGGGAATGAGAATGCTATAGAGGGCAGAGTACTGTAAAAAATGGAATGGGATGGAATCAGATCCAGATAGTGAGAGTGGCTTGCCAGGCAGAGTTCTGTAACAACTTGCCAGTGGCCAAGGACATTGCCTCACCCAGTCCAGCAACAGCAGAGTCTGGTAGGGAGAGCCAACCTAGCCCTCAGGTGATCTGTTCCAGAAGGGACTGTCCTGGACTCTCAAGTAATGAATACATCAGGGCCTTGCAGGTCTGGGTCTAAGAAGTAGCTTGACCATGGGAAACTGTGCAGGAAACTCATGTCCATTGTCATCTACATTGGACCCTAGTCTTCTCCCTCTGCCCCAACTTCTTGCACTACTGTTATTTTTAGGACAGAGAATACTCCTTGGTGTTGGGGAAAATGTTTTGTTTATGTTGTTCTTGATGTGTTATTTGAGTAAATACCTTTGCTAAAGTACTGAGTGTACAGACAGAATTTGAAAGGGAAACACATTGATGGGAACTCTTGAACTGCTATTAGGGATATAGCCACCCACTGGGTTACCCCTAGAATCCTGAAAGTTGTGGCAACTGCTGCTCTAGGAGTGCAACCTGACAGTGACAACGTGAGATTGGCAAATAAGGAGGTGTGTGTTACACAATTGTTTAGCAAGCACAAAATAAGCACCTATGTGAGAAAGACCTTGCTGAAGAGTGAAACTTCAATGGGAAAAATCCCTATGTGGAAGGGATAATTGTAATGGGTCTAGTCACTATCACCATCTCCATGTGCTAGGATCTGGGAATTCAGTGTCAATTACCTCACCTGTAAAACTGAGCTAAATATAGCACTTACCTCATAAAGTTGTTTTTATGAAATTAGTTATATAAAGCACTATGAATACATTAAAACATCAAAGAAATGTTAGCTATTATCATGTTGCTGTGTGACTCTGGGTGAGTCACTTTTCTTGCCTTCATTTTCCTTATCTCTCAAATGAGGTGATTTTTGTTTATTTGTTTTGTGGGAGGATCTATTTGAGGACCTCTAAAGTACCTTCCTGCTCTAAATCTATGCTCCCTGCAAGAACAATTTCCCAGGTGCCAACATCACTTGAGTGATCCTTCTCAGCAGGAAACTACCAGAACCACCATTTTCTAACCTGGCCTGGGCTGCTGCTACTGCCCATTCCTGCATCCCACTGTAGAAAATGTGGTTGGGGATGTTGCTTTTGCATCTCACTCCTCAGGGTGTGGAAACCTAGGTGACAGCACACATGAGAGCATTGGAGTCAGTTTAAACTGGGTTTGAGGTCCAACTTATCAGCTTATAGCTAGGGGGAACTATGACCTAATAAGGTATAAAGAATTGTGGGGAGTGGGAGATGTAATTAGGGGCAGAGACTCATGTGGGGAAATTAGGCACTTTGGATGGGCTGTAACCTCTATAATACCCAGCCAATGGGGAAACAAGGGAGGAAAATTCAAATTGGGAATAGGGAATAAAAAGCTGTGGACCTGTCTGACACATGTGGAATGCCCGGTCTTCCCAAGTCGTTAATAATTAAGTTTCTTCCTGGTTCAAACAATGGCTTCATGGAATTCGTGGTAAGACTTTATGCTGCTAACATCACCCACACTCTGCCCCTTAACTTCCAGCTCCCAGAATGGTCAAGCCTCCAGGATTTATTGACTCCTCTCTTTGGGGTTTCCCAAGATCAGGGCATGTTGTAAACTCTTCTCAACCCCTGGCCTGGGGAAATTGAAGGAGACCAGATATCTGGTTATCAAATATATAAGAGCCCCAGGGAGACTTAAGCCAAAGTTTGGGGGAGAACCAAGTCTAGGAAGACTGGACAGGTAGGAAGAAAGCAGCTCGTGGGGGGCTTCCAATCCCAATTGGCAGATTTTTTTTTATTTGATTCTGGAGTTAATACGGAGACCCTGAATAGGGAGGGTCACATGGTTAGATAATGTGGTTTGTTCTTTGTTCTTGAATGGGACCAAGACATCAGGAGGATGATGACATGCCTTGAAATTGAATTGGATTTGAGTGAGGGAGGGTTGTGCAAGGTCACCAGCCCCACTTTCTCCTCCAGAGCCATCTAGGTTCAATGGCCAGATATATAGATCAGGACAACTGAAGATGGTCCCGGATGCAGTGGGAGACATTGATCTTTTTAAGGTAAGGTCTTTTTGATTTCTCACTTTGAGTGGGGCAATGCCCATTCAGTGATTAGGCCAGTTTTTAAAAAGTGAGTCAAGGGATGGCCCTTTTAATAGTTAAAAAAAAAAAAATCAAACTGGGAGGGGAAGACCTCAGGGTTGCTGGCTGAAAAACAACTACTATTTACATTCACTCTGAGCCTTGAGGGCCCCCAAAAAATAACTATTTAGTGGTGCTTGGACAGGGACCTATTATTGGCCAAGCAACGAGAGCCAGAGGGAATTTAGTTTAAAGCATGGTCTTTTTTTTTTTAATTAATTTATTTTTAGTTTTCAATAAACACTTCCATAAGCTTTTGATTTTTAAATTTTCTCCCTCTCCCTTCCCACCTTCCTCCCTAAAATGGTGTTCAATCTGATATAAGCTCTCTATATATTCCTATTAAACATATTTTCACATTAATTATGTTGTAAAGAAGAATTAGAACCAATATGAGGAACCACAAGAAAGAAGAAACAAAACAAAACAGAAGAAAAAAAAGCAAATAGTATGCTTTGATCTGTATTCAAACTTCACAGTTCTTTTCTTTGGATGTGGATAGCATTTTCCATCATGAGACTTTTGGAGATGTCTTAGATCCTTGCATTGCTAAGAATAGATAAGTCTATCAAAGTTAATTATCGTACAATGTGGCTGTTACTGTGTACAATGTTCTCCTGGTTCTGCTCACTTCACTCAGCATCAGTCCATACAAGTCTTTCCAGGTTTTTCTGAAGTCATCCTGCTCATCATTTCTTACAGCACAATAGTATTCCATTACATTCATATACCACAACTTGTTCAGTCATTCCCCAATTGATGGGCAACCCCTCAATTTCCAATTCTTTGCTACCACATAAAGAGCTGCTATAAATATTTGTGTACACGTGAGTCCTTTTCCCATTTTTATGATCTCTTTGGGATACAGCCCTAGAAGTAAGGCATGATCTTTAAGAAAGAAATCTAGTCAGTAAACCCCAAAATAACTGGGTGGGTTTCAGCCATTGAAATTTACCTTCCTTTGGGCAGAACATTCTCAAGTAAGGGCATGATACCCCATGTGCAAAAAGGAAATGGGAGGAGAGGGGAGGGGAGAGGAGGGGAAAGAAGGAAGCCTGGGATCACACAGCTAGTAAAGTATCTGAGGCTTGATTTGAACTCAGGTCTTCCTGACTCCAGGTCCAGCCCTCCATCTACCGTGCCACCTAGTCATGACCAATGAGTGGTTTAAATTCCATTTATATCTATGGAACAAAGTGCCATGAGGTCTCTCACACTCACTTTGTAGGTTGCCCCTTACCCTGCCACTTAGTCACTCATATCATCCAGAGCTCTAAAGTAATTCAGGGGTATGTTTGGCTATTTCTTTGTTAATCTGGGAAATTATGTTATTTCCCTCATTAATAAACCAGCTGCTCAGGTCCCTCACTCCAGTTTTATTGATTATTTAGACACATTGGAGAAATTTTCCCCATAAGCAGTTGTGTGCCTGTTGTCTCTGGGCATTTCTGCTGGCTGTCCCTCATGCCTGGAATGCTCCCCCTCCTCATCTCTGCTTCTGGCTTCCCTTGCTTCTTTCAAGTCTGGAATAAAAATCTCATTTTCTACAGGAAGCCTTTCCCAACTCTTAATTCTATTGGTTATTTCCTACTTCTTCTGTCTATAGCCTATTTGTACAAATTGGTTCACATGTCGTTTCCTCCATTAGACTGCTAGAGGGCAGAGGCTGTCTTTGGCCTTACTTTGTATTCTCAGCTTTTAGCATGGTGCCTGGCCTTGTGTAGATGCTTAATGAATGTTTATTTACTGACTGACTGATTTTACATATATATCTCAAAACCAGCTCCTAATCTCCTGGCATTAAGATAGTATTAAAGTCATTGGCTATTCGATTTATTAACAAGGTAACCAATGACAGGGCAACTAGGTGGCGCCATAGTGCATAGAGCTGGGAGTCAGAAAATTCATCTTCCTGAGTTCAAATCTGACCTCAAACACTTACTAGCTGTGTGACCCTAGGCAAGTCACTTATCCCTTTTTGCTTCAGTTTCCTCATCTATAAAATGAGTTAGAGAAGGAAATGGCAAAGTACTCCAATATCTTTGCCAAGAAAACCCCAAATGGGGCCATGAAATGTTGAACACAATTGAAATGACTGAACAACCACCACCACCAATGATAATACAAAGACATAAAAAACAATTTACGATATTTGAAGTGGAGGAAGATCATGGATAGAATTACCTCTAACCATCACTATCACTGTGGACCACTTCTTACTTCTGGAAACACATTTCCACTCTTCAGTTCACTCAAGATATCAGGCAAAATATCTCCTCAGAAATTCTCTTCATTTTCTTCACAAGGTAAAGGTTCAAAGAGTTCCATCAAAGGAGGGATGGGGCGTCTCTCGATATTTCTTTCTGGTTTCTTCAGCTTCTCTTCAGACATAATAGTGAAACAGTCCCATCAGCTTTTCTCAAGCCATTGGTCTCAATAACTGCTCTCCAGATTCATTCCTTATACGTGCTGTAATGTTCCATTATAAAATAAGTTACCAGTTCTCTCATCTTTTCTCCTATTCTTTTTCTGTCTTCATAGTTTCTGTCAAGCTATCTCTTCTCTGTTTCTCAAAAAACTACCAGTTCTAATTTTTGGTGTTGTTTAGTCATTTTCAGTTGTGTCCAACTGTCTGTGACCCCATGTGTGGTTCTCTTGGCAGAAATATTGGAGGGGTTTGCTATTTCTTTCTCCAGCTCATTTTACAGATGAGGAAACTGAGGCAAACAGGGTGAAGTAACTTGCCCAGGATCACACAGCTAGGAAGTATCTGAGACCAGATTTCAGGTCAGGTCCTCCTGACTCCAGGCTGGGCACTCTATCCACTGTACCAGTTCCGACTATCATACCCTAAATATTCCTTTTGGTTCTTAATGGTAATTACTGCCTACCTGATGAATGCTCCGTCTAATCTCTGCTTGAAGACCAGGAAGTGGGTGGGCATCCCACTGACTCCTGAGGTACCTCACTTTTAGGCAGCACTAGTTGTTAGGAAGTTCTTTTCTTGAGATTAAGCCTAAATTTTCTCTCTTAGCAGCTTCTTTCCATGGTTCCTATTTCTGCCCTCTGGGGCCAGACAGAACAAGTTTAATTCCTCTTTCCCATGAAAGCCCCTCAAACACCTGAACATAGCTCTCACATCTCCCTTCAGTCTTCTTTTCTCCAACTTTGTATACAGTGGTACTAACTCCTCTAGAGCCCACATGGGTGACTTCAGTTTCTGATTCCCCAGTAGGCGAAAAAGAAAAGTACGGGAAAGTAGCAAGGCAAATTTGAGGACATTTTTGGACCTCACTGAAACAAAAGTGGTACAGCAATATAGAAGGTTGCTATGCTGCAGTGTATCTCTACTATGGGACTGCACTGGGAGAAATGCTTATTTCTTCCTCAAAGCACTGGGACTTTGTTTGGAGATGTCTAATGATTCCCAAATTCAACTGCACAGATAGTGGCATTCTTGTGGATCTGGAAAAGTAGCTGGAATCATGTAGCAACCCTTAAAAAATTTGAACAATTAAAACTTTGGATTTGATTGATTAATTAGGGACAATTATTCATGACATGATTTATCTGTGCTTTGAATGGTAACTGTTGATGCCACACTTTGTAATAATGAGAATAAAAGTGATAACTTCTCTCTGCTGTTTCTGAATGCAACAAATATAGAAGTCAGAATTGGTAGAAAAATGGAATGGTGTTTCTAAGTAGTTGATTTGGACATGTATTTAATTGGATTAATGTTATTAGTCTGGCAGTAAGTTTAGTGTTTATGTTCTAAGTCCATGAGATGGTTTCCTGTTCATGTTGTAAGTTCATTAGCTTGTGATTTTTGAAACCATTGTATTGAAGTGCAGTTGGTTTTTGGAATAATATCTGGTGGACACCACCATCCTCCCAGTCACCCAGGCTCACCACCTTGGTGTCATTCTCAACTCCAACTCTCACCCACCTCATATATCCAATTAGAAGTTAAATTTTGTCTTTTCTAGCTCCCTAGTTTATTTTTTTTTACTTTTTGGTGAGGCAATCAGGGTTAAGTGACTTGCCCAGGGTCACACAGCTAGTAAGTATCAAGTGCCTGAGGCAGGATTTGAACTTAGGTCCTCCTGACTCCAAAGTTGGAGATCTATCCACTGCACCATCTAGCTGCCCCCATCCCTGGGTTTTGAATAGGTGATCTATTTTATCTATCTCTCCATTTACCCAGTCAATACTATAGTGTAGGCCATCATCACCTTTTGGCAAGACTATTGCAGAAGCCTCCTATGTGGTCTCTCTCTTCTCCACTCCAATCCATCTTTCACACATCCACCAAAGTGATTTTCATAGAGCACAAGTATGACCATGTCACCATATCCCATTTCCTCCTACTCAATAAACTCTAATGGCTCCCTGTTACTTCCAGGGTTGAATATAAACTCCTCTTTCTGACATTTAAAGCCTTCACAAATTGGGACACTCATGCACTGTTGGTGGAGTTATGAACTCATCCAATCATTTTGGAGAGCAATTTGGAACTATGCCCAAAGGGCTACAAAATTGTGCTTTCCCTTTGATCCAGCAATACTACTTCCAGATCTGTTTCCCAAAGAGATGAAAGGAAAGAGAAAATAACTTATATGTACAAACATTTTAATAGTAGCTCTTTTTGTGGTGGCAAAGATTTGGAAATTGAGTAGATGCCCATCAATTGGGGAATGGCTAAAGAGGTTGTGGTATATGATTATGATGGAATACTATTGTGCTATAAGAAATGATGAGCAGGATGGTTTCAGAAAAACCTGGAAAGACTTATACGAACTGATGCAAAGTGAAGTGAGCAGAACCAAGAGAACTTTGTACACAGTAATAGCAATATTGTAACGATGACTAACTGTGAAAGACTTAGTTACTCTGATCAAGACATTGATCCAAGACAATGCCTAAGGACCCATGGTGAAAACCACTTCACCTCCAGAGGGAGAAGTGATGAACTCTGAGTGTAGATTGAAGCATTCATTTTTCACTTTCTTTATGTTTCTTACTTTTTATTTTTTTTTAGCAACATGACTAATTTGGAAATGTTTTACATGATTTCACAGATACAATTGAGATCTATTGCTTGCCTTCTCAATGGGTAAGGGAGGAGGAGTGAGAGGGAAGGAGAAAATTTGGAACTTAAAATTTTTTAAAAAAAGGTCAAAAATTAAATAAGTAAAGAAGAGAAAGGAAATTTAAAAAAAAAAGCTTTTCACAATCTATTTTCACTCTTACCTTTGGGTCCCTAGTGCTTAGCACAGTGTAGGGACACACAGTAGAAGCTTTTAATGAACAGCAGCTTGGTGGAGTGAATAGAGAACTGGACTTGAAATCAAGACCTGGATCAAATCTTGCCTCAAACACTGTCACTTAACCCTTTGCCTCAGTTTTCTCACTTGTAAAATGAAGGGTTTGGATTAAATGGCCTCTAAGGTCTTTTCCAGCCCTAAATCTGTGATCCAGTAAACTACTTGATTGATTTATTGACGCTGCCTGTATGACCTTAGACAAGTCACCTGACCTCTCTGGGTTTCAGTTTCCCCATCTGTAGAAATGAAGGTGTAGACTAGATGGTCTCTGACATTCCTTCCAGCTCTCCGTCTCTGATCCTCATCGTTATCTTTCTCTACAAACTGTTTGATCACCAGTTTCTAAAACACTGCTGGCCTGAATGACTGACTCCATTCTAGATGATGCATGTAGTTCTATTAAAAGTGCCTTGCCCATGGTCACAGAGGCAGAACCAGGATTTGAACCCAGGTGCTCTGGCTCCCAAGCCCAGTGCTCTTTCCATTGGGGAAAGCAAACAAAATAACCCTTCCCAGGGGAGAGACTCTCCCAGAGGTGAGTGAGGACTGAGCCCCAGAGACCAGCAGGGGTCGCTGTGAGCCAAGCCCTGAAGCTTGGGCTCTGATCGATGTAACATGTTCCTTTTATCGCTGCCTGGAAGCCTGTGAGATTGGGGGTCAGGACTGGGTAACGGATGCCAGGAAACTTCTTGCTACCCCTCAGGACTTCAGCATGGTCTGCCATCTGGGGAGGCGGGAGAGAAGCATCCCAGGGTTAGAAGGAACCCCGGGACATTCAGGATTCTCAGTTACAGAGAATCACCCAGGATCCTAGAATCAAAGGGCTAGAACCCAAAGAGACCTCAGAGGTCATCTAGTAGCACCCCACTATTTAGCTGAGTCTTTTTTTAGGGTGAGGCAATTGGGGTTAAGTGACTTGCCCAGGGTCACACAGCTAGTGAGTGTTATGTGTCTGAGACTGGATTTGAGAACAGCAACTGTCATTTTCCTCTTTTGGTATCCCCAATGCTTAACACTGTGCCTGGAACACAGTAAGTACTTAATAAATGTTTATCATTGATTGATTGATATAAAATCCAGTTTGACTTTTAAAGCCCTTTATAAGGTGACCTTTCCGACCTTTGCAGTCTTCTTTCACTTTAATCCTTTCCATGGACTCTGTGATCCAGTGACAACGGTGTCCTTGCTGTTCCTCACGCAAAACTCCATCTACTGACTGTGGACATTTTCACTAGCCATCCCCCATGCAGAAAACCCTATCTCTTCTCATCTCCATCTCCTAGCTTCTTTCAAGTTTTGGCTGAACTCTTACCTTCTG
Source organism: Vombatus ursinus (assembly GCF_900497805.2). NCBI lineage: Eukaryota > Metazoa > Chordata > Mammalia > Diprotodontia > Vombatidae > Vombatus > Vombatus ursinus. Next base: position 1,495,217 of record NW_020954637.1, on the reverse strand, counting down.
CAAGAAACCTAGCCCAGTCTTCTTGATTTTAGTACCTTCTCTCCAAGATTTGCTCCTGTTTATACAGTCTATATATTGTTTGCACACAGTGGTTTGCAGGTTGTTTCCCTGCATTAGACTGTGAGCTCCTTAAGATGAAGGACTGGTTTTTTTTGTTTTGTTTTGTTTTTTTCCTTCCTTCCTATCCCCAGAACTTTGCACAAAACCTGACAAACAGTAGGCTGTTAATAAATGCTTTTTGATTTGATTAGTTGATGAAGATCAGTTGCTACAATCAGGAGACCTGAGTTGTGGTGTCTTTGGTGGCTGCATGTGTGTGAACCTGGCCAAGTTATTGATCCTCAGAGAAATAGCAGAGTTGGAGAAGATAATCTCTCAACTCCCTTCTACCTCTGTTTTAGAGACACTATGTTGCCCCATGGGATACATTTGTGTAAAATTAAGTATTACAATTTGCAAAGCACATGTAGGCTCAAAAAATTTCCAAGACTGATGCTGAGTGAAGTGAGCAGAACCAGGAGAACTTGTACACAGTAACGGCCACATTGTGCAATGAATAACTTTGATAGACTTAGCCCTTCTCAGCAATGCAATTCCTCCTAAGACATCTCTAAAAGACTTATGATGGAAAACGCTATCCACATCCAAAGAAAGAACATGGGGTCTGAATGCAGATGGAAGCATACTATTTGCTCTCCTTTTCTTTTGTTGTTTTGTTTTGCTTCTTCTTTCTCATGGTTCCTCCCAGTGGTTCTAATTCATACTTACGATATCACTATTGTGAAAATGTGTTTAATAGGAATGTATATGTATAGCCTATATCAGATTATGTGCTGTCATGGGGAGGGAGAGTGAGAAAAAGTTAAAATTCAAAAGCTTGTGGAAGTGATTGTTGATAATTCAAAATAAATTAACAACAAATTAAAAAAACAAAAATAAAAAAGATAATCTTCTTTATATCAAACATAAAAAAAGAATTTCCAAGCTGGGAAGGACCTTAGAGTTTATCTAGTTTACCCTGCTATTTTTTCAGAGAAGATTGAGGCCTAGAGAGGGGGAGGAATATAAGGGATGCATGATGTTATTTGGACCTCATTCCATCTTCTGTCAGAGAGGCAGGGCAGGATTCCAGGGCTGTTTGGAGTCCCAGATGTGAACCTTCTTAGTTGTGTGACCTTGGAGAAGTCACTTGGAAGGTTAAGTTCCCCTGTACCAGGACTCTAAGCAAAAGCTAGATGAGTTCTTGTCCTGTTAAGGTTCCTTCCAACTCTGTAAAGCTCTAACTTCTTCACTGAGCCTCAGTTTCTTCACCTTTAAAATGGGGACATTAATACTTGCACCTGTTTCTTCAGTGTTGTGGAGGAGAGATTGTTTTGCATACTCCAAAGCACTAGAGGAATGTAGATAATCACCACCAGCATTTTACAGACCAGGACCTGAGAGGCTCAAGGGCCTTGTGTGGTGCCATGGAGCAGCATCAGAGGCAGACCTGGTGCCCTTTTTGTCTGGGACAAAGACCTGTGATAGAGGCATTCCAACCATTATTCCCACTTTATGGAGGTGAAAAGTGAGTCTCAGAGTGATAAACTGACTTGCCCAAGGTTCCCACATGAGCTGGTGGCAGAGGCAGCATTAAGACCTCAGCACTTCTGTCTCCTAAAGGGTCACTCTTTCACTGTCCAACATCAGTATTCTGACTTTACTATTCAATTTGGGGGATACCCTGAAGACCTCTTGTACCAAGTGATTTCTGATAAGGTAGGCAGGGGCCCACCTGCAGAATGATCAGCACAGCATCCTTTTTAAATGCAAAAAGTTTACTTCTTTTATAGGTGTCAAAACATTCACATACAAAGAGGCACAGGACAGAAACATGAAATTGGAGCATTTGTTCCTTAATCGCACACTTTGAAAGGGAATTTAATAGCAAATGACATAATGTCATTCATGGCTTTTCAGATTAGAATGCAAATAAAAAAGCAAATCCTCCATCATATGGATGTCACCAAGCCTACTTTCCCATTCTCCTCCCTATCCCAAGGCAGCAGGAATCCCTCTAGGTTTCTGCCATGGAGAACTGTCAGGACCAAGAAGCAGGAACTAGAGACTTGTGAGGGACTGTCTGATGTTGGCAGCTACCAGGTTGGGTGCTGTGGCAAGAGTAGGGTAAGATCTGGGTATTTTGGAAGTCGAGGC